>NW_024062761.1:600000-1023309 GCF_006381635.1 Hibiscus syriacus
AGTAGAGTCATTCTTTGACTACTTTTATTCATTGTTATGCATTTAGCTTCCATTTATTAAAGAAAGTTCCAGGCAATGCCACATCAAATAGGAGTGTCCCTCTACAGCTATGCCGAAGCATTTATTCACAATTTTATATATAAGGGAGTTCTCATTGATTTATCATTTCAGTAAAATACCAAATTTAAATTCTAAGGCTAACCAAAGTTCCTTCATAAAAATTTCCTAAATTTATTAAATATAGAGATATACAAATCGTGTAAGAGTAATTCACAAAGAATCAAGCCTCAGAGTTAGTTTTATCATTTTCAACAGTAATTTACATTCAATTTTTAGCCTAAAAGTTTAACATCTCGGGTATCACCATAATATTTCATCTAACTTTCCTACCATTTACTGATGTCATGGCATATTGTTATGCTAATACTATTATGCATATGTTCTACAAAGAACACTCCCCCAAACTTAAGGGAAGCATTGTCCTCAATGTTTAAAGAGAACTAATTAAGAAATTAAACTAAATGTCATGCTATGAAATGCAAAATGAATGCAAAGGGAGGTATCTCACTTTTTCAGTTGTGGTATTGCAGTGGAGGTGCTAGCAGCTCCTCGTCTTGTCCACTTACAGAGTAGTGCAAGACTGGAATCAAAAGAAGTATAATAGTAATGAGAGATATTGACACGTCCGATCGAGGTCTTTATGGGATGGCTGCTTTGGCGAGCGGGAGGAGGTTCAGGTGCAAGAACATGACTATGGGTTTTTTCAGTTGGTACCATAAGAAAGTCTGGAGTCGGGAACTGGGGGGTTCTAGAATCGACTCATCAACATAAGGGTTAACATCATCGGGCTTAGTAGATGTCTCATCATTAAATGCTGGCATAAATCCTCCAATATTCCATCGTATGTGGCACTGTCGACATCTTTCTCAAAGTTTTCATGTTGATCTTCAACACCCTAAAAAATAAAAATATTAATTATTGTTAGAAGGTATGAATCAAATGTACTTACCTCTAACGTTAACTTCATGTTAGTTTGGTTTGGAAATATTCGTGCATAACTCTTTCACCAATGATGCATTAAAGGAACCAGGGTGCCTCATAAACTTATGCCACTTGTGGAGTTTGATTATATCCATCACGTCTGGTCTAAAACCACCATCTTGTTTATTAGAAAAAAATGAACCCCAAATCAAATAAAAGCTTACAATTTTTGAAGTTTCGAAATTGTTGCTTTGTCGTGTCATCAATAAACCTTTAAGGAATAGGGACTTCGGCCTCTGTAGGTCTTGTTCATATAACTTTTTTGCCAGTTTGAGAGTGAAACGAAGAAAAGTTGAGATCTTTATTTGGATTCAATGGAAAATGCTATAGAGGAAAATGATAGAAGAAGGAGAATAAGATAAAAAGTTTAAAGAAATAATGGGAAAGATTGAATGAGTGGATGATTAAGAGAAAATTAGTGGATGTGGTAAATGGGTAGTTGAAAAGTAACCGTAGGTAATAAATAAGATGTGAAAAGAAGATTAAAAAAATGGAAATAGAATAAAATAAAGAAAGAAATAATAAAAGAATATTTCCTTTTTTTCATGCTTTGTCTTTTTCCCATCCTTGGTAACCACTCCAACGTACTGTTGCGGTACTGTGGGTCCCAGCAAAATAAAACAAAATTTAATTATTTACGAGATAAAATAAAGATAAAAGGAAAGAATAAATTTATTATTTATGCACAATCAGTGAAATTCAATGGCGTGGATTGAAATTTGGTTTTCGAGCAGGCACACTCAAGCGTCGTGCAATTAAAGCACAAACTTGTCACACACAGGTGGAGCTCCATTTTAAATTTTTAGACGCTGGCCGTTAACTTTGAATATCATCCCATCATCTATGTTCTTGATGTCAACTCCTCCATAGAGATAAACATAATTCACCTCAAATGGTCCTGACCATAGAGATTTGAGCTTCCCATGAAAAGGTTTAAGTCTGGAATTTTAAAGCAACACTTGTTGGCCAACATGAAAATATCTAGGCATCAATTTTTGTTCATGCCACATCTTTGTCTTTTCCTTGTATATCTTCTTATTCTCATATGCATGTGCCCTCAGCTCTTCCAACTCATTAAGTTCTAGTAATCTACGCCCCACAACTAATTGAGCATCAAAATTTAATCTTTTAATAGCCCAATACGCCTTATGTTAAAGCTCAGCAAGGAGGTCACAAGCCTTCCCATACACCAACTGGAATAGTGATGTGCTTAGAGAAGTCTTGAACGTTGTTTTATATGCCCAGAGTGCTTTACTAACTTCGGTGACCAATCTTTATGCCTTGAAATCACCACTTTTCTAAAATCTTCTTTATCTCGCAATTGGATATTTCAATTTGATCATTCGTCAATGGATTATATGACATGGAAATCTTTTGACGGATTCCATATCTCCTTAATGCCTTGACAATCAACTTGTTATCGAAATGGGTCCCCTCATCACTAATGATTGCTCGAGGTACTCCAAACCTGGTGAATATATTCTTGTGCAAAAACTTGAGCATGATTTTAGAGTGATTATTTGATGTTACTATTGCCTCCACCCAATTGGATACATAATCCACATCAAAAAAGATTTATAGACCACTTCCAGAAGATATGAATGGTCCTATGAAATCAATGCCTAAAACGTCAAACAACTCAATTTCCAAAATGCCTTACAACGACATTTCATGTCACCTGGATA
Source organism: Hibiscus syriacus (assembly GCF_006381635.1). Lineage (NCBI taxonomy): Eukaryota > Viridiplantae > Streptophyta > Magnoliopsida > Malvales > Malvaceae > Hibiscus > Hibiscus syriacus. The sequence continues at coordinate 602,727 of NW_024062761.1, forward strand.
TGTTTCCAGTGCGTTGGAATCTATCGCATAATTTGTAAAGTACCTGAGATCTTTGAACAGAGTTGGCCAATAAAAACCTGACTGCAGAACCTTGGCAGCAGTCCTTGTTCATCCAAAATGGCCTCCACTAGGTGTCGTGTGACAATGGTATAAAATGCCTCGTATGAATATGTTTGGTCTCATTTGGGTATTTAATTAATTCATACACTCGATATGGATGTGGTAAAAATTCGTTAAATGAATATGGCTCGGATGACTGATATAAGAAATTGATGGATTGTTAGAATTAAATTATGAGTTTTGTGATTAGTAATAAAGGAATTATCATGGATTTGTAGCATATAATTTATTTCATCAAAGGTTAAATGTTAAATGTACTTGGATGGGAAATTATGAGAATACACTGGTAGGGTAAAATTATGAAAATACCCTTATGTTGTAAGATGATAAGAATTGTCCCTAGAAGTTGGTTAATAACTCTGAAAAGACATATTGATCAGATAAAATTACAGATGTGCATAAGAAATGCTAGTTTTTCTTAGAAAATTTGGATAACCGGTTTTAAACCCCAAGAGGGTTTATACAAGATACTGGAAGTCTGTTAAGGAATTATTTCGAGATCAGAGAATGTTCGGGAAATCAATTAACCAAAGGATCTCTAAATTATAGTTATTTTTGTTAAGAATTAATACCGAAATTATTTGGGTTAAGAAATTATGAAAATAACCTTGAAAGGTAAAAATAGTCCAAGTTGACCCTGAATAAGAAAATACTTTGAGGATTCGTATTTAACTCGATAAATTATGGATTTAAATGTTAAGATTATGTCTTTGTACAAAAAATTCCTGATAACCTGTTGGTAACTTCTGAGAAGACAATTGACTTGAAAATCTCCGAGTTAAGAATAAATTATCGAGGGTTCTATTTTGTCAGAATTGTTCGAATGGTCTGGAAAAGATGATACGTTTGAATTAAATAATAAGATCATATGGAATGAAGGGATTGAAACACACCAGATCTATAAAATGACCAAAATACCCCTATAATAGAAATTACCCAAGAATATCACCCAGCTCAGGAATGATTAGAGATCTGAAATGAATTGAATAAAACTGAGCACCAAAATGACCAAAATACCCTTATGGCCTAGACTAAGTAAATGTTTTGGATTAATTAAAGAATCCAAATAAATATGGGTGTTGTACTACCCTTAAAAGTTATGGAAAATAATTTAAGTAAGTTGATCAACCCTAATTATATGTTAGTACATGAATGACATATATATCACTTAAATGTATGTTCATCTTATCAAGTTTAGATCGATGATAATTATGGAAGTACTCACCTCAACTCAACTCTAGATCGCATTTGGTACTAAGAAGTTGATATTCGTTAGACAAATCAACCAATAAGACCAAATTTAACTAACGAGAGTACAATATGTATCTGAAATTCAAAAATGTACGAATTAATCTGGAAAACTCTGAAGTAATCGGGATTGACTTGACTATTAAGTGAACTAATTAAGCTCAATGATTGATGATTAAATAAGTGATTTGGATGAGTCTGGGAATGCTAATGAACTTACATGATGTATTATCCTTCTGGGTCATGAACTATAAAACAAGCACAGCAGCATTCATGATATTGTGGAAGCGTGGAAATAAAATAAAGACGTTGGAAATCTATTCAGCGATGATTCCGAAGATGATCTATGGATAAGAATTTTATGTATTAAAGTGTAAATACCCTGGAAGGACAATGAATTGACTAGTCGACAAGCATTAGTTCTGGGAACTATTCATCTAAGAGTTGTTCGATAATCCGATCAATCGACATAGATTGTAAAGGTTTTGAATCTTTGTTCTTCCTTATCAGCTCAAATCACTCTAGTCATGTATGAAAACACAAGTAACTCAGATGTAAAGGATTTTGAATACCCTTCTAATTACGTAGAGCTTCCGAAAAATTTATGAATAAGATATGATCCTGATAAATCACATTCTGAATAACTGATGATTTCGTCAGTTGTTGAACTCTTTTAATAGTGATTCTAACTTTCGATATTCTATCGGCATACTAAAGATCTATGTTACTATACCCAATAAGATTATCCATTATCTCTGAATAAATCTGAAAACTCTGTTGTGTTCCCTAATCACATGAATATTTTATCTGATTTCCGATTTGAATTATGTTATGATATTTTATCAGAATTTTGTTCTGATTTCTGACCTGGATTCTGTTTTGATATCTGATATGAATTCTGTTTTGATTTCTGATATCTCCGTTTACTGATAGAAAAATATTTTATTTGGTGGTTATTGTTGGAGGAAGTATATCTGCAGGTTCTTCGGCTTTGTACTCAAGGCCTTACTGGCTGTGCGTTTAGGTGTATGGTTCTGGGGAACCTACACATTATGATGTGTAAGGGTTGGAGGGATTATTAGGATTTTAAAAAAATATATGTTTTAAAAAGACTTGTATCTTTTCACTGGTTTTACGGGAACACACTAGATAACCTATTTTAATCTCCTGAACCTATACACCCGAAATACTTCCATCTGAACTGAATATTATTTGTTACTACCTGAGATATCAATGGGATCTCAGCTCAGCCTAAAAATCTATAAATATCTAAACCAATATGGAAATATATGTTTATCTGTATCTGCACGTTCTTCAGCATCATCTGGTAGTTTTGTATTACTGAGATTTTCGAAGCTCATTCTATTACTCACCATTACAGGTTAAAAGAATTGTACCAGTGCAGTTATCGACTTTAGTAAGGCAGTTCTTCCAGCGTTGCTTGCAAAGGATGATACATGTGATTAGGGGGCATGTAATTGTATTTTGTTTTAGATACGAGTCTAAAAATCTATTTTATTTCTGAATACTGATAAATGATTTTAAGTGTTTACATGATCTGATAAAAAAATTTAAATTTTCTGAGATTTTACAGTGGGTCACTCCACTGGCCCTAATATAACACTCTAGATCGGATCGGGTTACCCGCATCAGTCTGAAGGGGTTACATTTAGTGGTATCAGAGCTATGGTTGAGTCAAATTTTTCAAGATAGACTGGTCGGTCCAATTTCAAAAAAAGATATATAATCAGTACATGCCCTTAGAGTACAATTGTACTTCTCAAAGCCGGAACTCCAAGGTCGAGTCCCTATCTGTAATGAGTAAACCTAAGTTTTCATCCTCTAGGATTCTATCATTTTATAAAGGAATACCAGTAACGCCTATCTAAATTATGTAAAGTACCACAAGAGCCATGTGAGAGTTACTCATCTGAGAAATTCTGATCCGACTCTGGAAATGAAATTGGGATATGTTATCTCTCCATGGGCCTATTCTCGTAACCCATGCTGAATTGATTCCACAAGGATAAATCTGTTCTGATTCTTTTATAGAAATGCGGGAGAGTTATGACAAAAATGTATACACAGCTGGTTAAGGATTACTGAATAACTCGTACTTCTGTAATAGTTATTTGAAGATATGAAAGAACTGATGGAAGTTTCATTTATGCAATTATGTGACATTAATAAATTTCGAGGACGAAATTCTTTTAAGGATGGGAGAATTGTCACACCCTAATTTAGGGGCTAAAATTTTAAAAATTATAAAGTATTGGATTTAATTGGTATTTTGGAAGAAATTGAGGATTAAATTGTAAAATCGTATAGTTGGCAGACCATTTTAAGAAGTGTAGGAAATTCAGTGACTAAACTCATGGTTTACTCATTTTTTATAGGATGAATTATAAACCCTATTTCCCCGTATGTTTATGCAAATTTTCCATTTTTCCCTTCCCCTTAACCCTCATTTGAACTCTGATCTACTCACCCTTTGGCCTCCGTTCGACGAACTGAAACAACCATCGTGTTCGTTGTCGACCGATGAAGCAAAACCCTTCAAACCTGTCATCGTCAATAGTCATCGTTTGTCATTAATTTCAGTTGGAAGTATCGTCAGTTTTAACTCGATTTTCATTGGTTTTTCATCGATTCACAACAATTTGGCCATCGTTTTCGACACCCCCCGCACCATTGTGTTCCTTGTATCATTCCGAGTCCATCGGTATCCTCCGTGTCTCCGTCATTGCAGCCGCGTGAAGGGGTGAGGAAATCAAAGTTTTCGATGTTTTGAAATCGAGCTCTTCACCGTTCAAAATTTTGAACCGAGCTTGATAATTGTCTCAAAATGCCTTAAAATAATTTTTAGATATTTTTCGAGAATATTTCCGACATTGTATCACAGTTCACGCTCACACGCCACCCCCTCGAGAGTGGGCTTAGTCTGGCAACAGAAAAAAAGAAATAAAATCAATTTAACCGGTTTGAATCGATATGACTGGTCCGACCCGACCCGAATGACCGACCCGACACGTTGACCATCGTTGACCAGAACTTTGATCGGTGTTGACCAGGCATTGAACAGCCGTTGACTTTTTTCGGGTATACTTATCCTGATGATTTTCGACGTCCTGAATCTGTTTTTGGGGTCCGTTTCTCCAAATTGGAACCCAAAAAACTATTTTCACTTATTTATCACCTGATTCGATCCGTTTTTTGAAATTAAGAAATTATGGCTTTAAATGTTAAGATTATGTCCTTGTACAAAAACTTCCTGATAACCTGTTGGTAACTTCTGATAAGACAATTGACCTGAAAATCTCCGAGTTAAGAATAAATTATCGGGGGTGCTCTTTTGTCAGAATTGTTTGAAAGGTCTAGGAAAGATTATACGTTTGAATTAAATAATAAAATTATATGGAAGGAAGGGATTGAACACACCAGATCTGTAAAATGACCAAAATACCCCTATAATAGAAATTACCCAAGAATATCACCAAGCTCAGGAATGAATAGATATCCTCGAGCTCTGAAATGAATTGAATAAAACTGAGCACCAAAATAACCAAAATACCCTTATGAACTAGACTAAGTAAATGTTTTTGATTAATTAAAGAATCCAAATAAATATGGGTGTTGTACTACCCTTAAAATTTATGGAAAATAACTTAAGTAAGTTGATCAACCCAAATGATATGTCAGTACATGAACAACATATATATCACTTAAATGTGTGTTCGTCTTCTCAAGTTTAGATCGATGATAATTATGGAAGTACTCAGCTCAGCTCAACTTAACTCTAGATCGCATTCGGTACTAAGAAGTGGATATTCGTTAGACAAATCAACCAATAAGACCAAATTGAACTGAACGGAAGTACAATATGTATCTGAAATTCAGAAATGTACGAATTACTCTGGAAAACTCTGAAGTAATTGAGATTGACTTGACTATTAAGTGAACTAATTAAGCTCAATGACAGATGATTAAATAAGTGATTTGGATGAGTATGGGAATGCTAATGAACTTACATGATGTATTTTCTTTCTGGGTCATGAACTATAAATCAAGCACGTCAGTATTTCATGATATTGTGGAAGCGTGGAAATAAAATAAAGACATTGGAAGATCTATTCAGCGATGATTATGAAGATGATCTATTGATAAGAATTTTAGGTATTAAAGAGTAAATACCCTGGAAGGTAAATGAATTGACCAGTCGATAAGCATTAGTTCTGGGAACTATTTATTTAAGAGTTATTTTATAATCCGATCAATCGACATTCTGAATAACTGATAATTTTTTTAGTTGATGAACTTTTCCAATGGTGATTCTAACTTCCGGTATTCTATCGACATACTGAAGATCTATTTTACTCTACCCGATAAGATTATCCATTATCTCTGAATAAATCTGGAAACTCTAGCGTTTTCCCTAATCACATGAATGTTTTATCTGATTTTAATTCTGTTATGATACTTGATCAGAATTCTGTTCTGATTTCTAACCTGAATTCTGTTTTGATATCTGATAAGAATTTTGTTTTGATTTCTAATATCTTCGTTTACTGACAGAAAAATATTTTATTAGGGGTTTATTGTTGGAGGAAGTGTATCTGCAGGTTCCTCAGCTTTGTGCTCAGTGCCTTTCTGGCTGTACATTTAGGTGTATGGTTTTGGGGAACCTACACATTATGATGTGTAAGTGTTGGAGGGATTATTAGGATTTTAAAAAAATATGTTTTAAAAAGACTTGTATCTTTTCACTGGTTTTGTGAAACACACTAGATAACTTATTTTGATATCCTGAACCTATACATCTGAAATATTTCCATCTGAACTGAATACTATCTGTTACTACCTGAGATATCAATGGGATCTCAGCTCAGCCTAAAAATCTGTAAGTATCTGAACCAATAAGAAAATATATTTATCTGTATCTGCACGTTCTTCAGCATCATCTGGTAGTTTTGTATTACTGAGTTTTTCAAAGCTCACTCTATTACTCACCATTGTAGGTTAAAAGAATTGTACTAGTGTAGTTATCGACTTCAGTAAGGAAGTTCTTCCGGCGTTACTTGCAGAGGATGGTACATGTGATTAGGGGGCATGTAATTAAATTTTGTTTTAGATATGAGTCTGAAAATCTATTTTATTTCTTAATACTGATAAATGATTTTCTGAGTTTATATGTTCTGATAAAAAAATTTAAATTTTCTGAGATTTTAATAGTGGGTCGCTCTGGTGGTCCTAATGTGACACTCCAGAACAGATCAGATTACCCGTATCGATCTGAGGGGGTTACATTTACTGGTATCAGAGCTATGATTGAGTCAAAATTTTCAAGATAGACTGGCCAGTCGAATTTCAAAAAGATGTCTGGTCAGTACATGCTCCTAGACAATAATTGTACTTCTCTAAGCCGTAACTCCAAGGTTAAGTCCCTATCTGTAATGAGCAAACCTAAATTTTTTATCCTCTAGGATTCTATCATTTTATAAAGGAATACTAGTAACATCTGTCTAAATTCTGTAAAGTATCACACGAGCCATCTGAGAGTTACTCATCTGAGAAATTCTGATCCGACTCCGGAAATGAAATTAGGATATATTATCGCTCCATGGGCCTATTCTCGTAACCCATGCTGAATTGATTCCACAAGGATAAATCTGTTCTGATTCTTTTATAGGAATGCGAGAGAGTTATGACGAAAATGTATACACAGCTGGTTAAGGATTACTGAAGAACTCGTACTTCTATAAAAGTTATTTGAAGATATGAAAGAACTGATGGAAGTTTCGTTTCTGCAATTATGTGACATTAATGAATTTCGAGGATGAAATTCTTTTAAGGAGGGGAGAATTGTCACACCCCAATTTAGGGGCTAAAATTTTAAAAATTATAAAGTATTGGATTTAATTGGTATTTTGGAATAAATTGAGGATTAAATTGTAAAATCGTAAAGTTGGCAGACCATTTTAAGAAGTGTAGGAAATTCAATGACTAAACTCATAGTTTACCCATTTTTTATAGGATGAATTATAAACCCCATTTCCCTATATGTTTCTGCAGATTTTCCATTTTTCCCTTCCCCTCAACCCTCATTTGAACTCCGATCTACTCACCGTCCGGCCTCCGTTCGACGAACTGAAACAACCATCGTGTTTTGTTGTGGACCGTTGAACAAAAACCCTTCAAACCTGTCATCGTCAATAGTCATCGTTTGTCATTAATTTCAGTTGGAAGTATCGTCGGTTTTAACTCGATTTCCGTTGGTTTTTCATCGATTCACGACAATCCGGCCATTCGTTTTCGACACCCCCCGCACCATTGTGTTCCTTGTATCATTCCGAGTCCACCGGTATCCTCTGTGTCTCCGTCATTGCAGCCGCGTGAAGGGGTGAGGAAATCAAAGTTTTCGATGTTTTGAAATCGAGCTCTTCACCGTTCAAAATTTTGAACCGAGCTTGATAATTGTCTCAAAATGCCTTAAAATAATTTTTAGATATTTTTCGAGAATATTTCCGACATTGTATCACAGTTCACGCTCACACGCCACCCCCTCGAGAGTGGGCTTAGTCTGGCAACAGAACAAAAAGAAATAAAATCAATTTAACCGGTTTGAATCGATATGACTGGTCCGACCCGACCCGAATGACCGACCCGACACGTTGACCATCGTTGACCAGAACTTTGATCGGTGTTGACCAGGCATTGAACAGCCGTTGACTTTTTTCGGGTATACTTATCCTGATGATTTTCGACGTCCTGAATCTGTTTTTGGGGTCTGTTTCACCAAATTTGAACCCAAAAAACTATTTTCACTTATTTATCACCTGATTCGATCCGTTTTTTGAAATTAAGAAATTATGGCTTTAGATGTTAAGATTATGTCCTTGTACAAAAACTTCCTGATAACCTGTTGGTAACTTCTGAGAAGACAATTAACCTGAAAATCTCCGAGTTAAGAATAAATTATCGGGGGTGCTCTTTTGTCAGAATTGTTTGAAAGGTCTAGAAAAGATTATACGTTTGAATTAAATAATAAAATTATATGGAAGGAAGGGATTGAAACACACCAGATCTGTAAAATGACCAAAATACCCCTATAATAGAAATTACCCAAGAATATCACCAAGCTCAGGAATGAATAGATATCCTCGAGCTCTTAAATGAATTGAATAAAACTGAGCACCAAAATAACCAAAATACCCTTATGAACTAGACTAAGTAAATGTTTTTGATTAATTAAAGAATCCAAATAAATATGGGTGTTGTACTACCCTTAAAATTTATGGAAAATAACTTAAGTAAGTTGATCAACCCAAATGATATGTCAGTACATGAACAACATATATATCACTTAAATGTGTGTTCGTCTTCTCAAGTTTAGATCGATGATAATTATGGAAGTACTCAGCTCAGCTCAACTTAACTATAGATCGCATTCGGTACTAAGAAGTGGATATTCGTTAGACAAATCAACCAATAAGACCAAATTGAACTGAACAGAAGTACAATATGTATCTGAAATTCAGAAATGTACGAATTACTCTGGAAAACTCTGAAGTAATTGAGATGACTTGACTATTAAGTGAACTAATTAAGCTCAATGACAGATGATTAAATAAGTGATTTGGATGAGTATGGGAATGCTAATGAACTTACATGATGTATTTTCTTTCTGGGTCATGAACTATAAATCAAGCACGTTAGTATTTCATGATATTGTGGAAGCGTGGAAATAAAATAAAGACATTGGAAGATCTATTCAGCGATGATTCTGAAGATGATCTATTGATAAGAATTTTAGGTATTAAAGAGTAAATACCCTGGAAGGTAAATGAATTGACCAGTCGATAAGCATTAGTTCTGGGAACTATTTATTTAAGAGTTATTTGATAATCCGATCAATCGACATTCTGAATAACTGATAATTTTTTTAGTTGATGAACTTTTCCAATGGTGATTCTAACTTCCGGTATTCTATCGACATACTGAAGATCTATTTTACTCTACCCGATAAGATTATCCATTATCTCTGAATAAATCTGGAAACTCTAGCGTTTTCCCTAATCACATGAATGTTTTATCTGATTTTAATTCTGTTATGATACTTGATCAGAATTCTGTTCTGATTTCTAACCTGAATTCTGTTTTGATATCTGATAAGAATTTTGTTTTGATTTCTAATATCTTCGTTTACTGACAGAAAAATATTTTATTAGGGGTTTATTGTTGGAGGAAGTGTATCTGCAGGTTCCTCAGCTTTGTGCTCAGTGCCTTTCTGGCTGTACATTTAGGTGTATGGTTTTGGGGAACCTACACATTATGATGTGTAAGTGTTGGAGGGATTATTAGGATTTTAAAAAAATATGTTTTAAAAAGACTTGTATCTTTTCACTGGTTTTGCGAAACACACTAGATAACTTATTTTGATATCCTGAACCTATACATCTGAAATATTTCCATCTGAACTGAATACTATCTGTTACTACCTGAGATATCAATGGGATCTCAGCTCAGCCTAAAAATCTGTAAGTATCTGAACCAATAAGAAAATATATATTTATCTGTATCTGCACGTTCTTCAGCATCATCTGGTAGTTTTGTATTATTGAGTTTTTCGAAGCTCACTCTATTACTCACCATTGTAGGTTAAAAGAATTGTACTAGTGTAGTTATCGACTTCAGTAAGGAAGTTCTTCCGGCGTTACTTGCAGAGGATGGTACATGTGATTAGGGGGCATGTAATTAAATTTTGTTTTAGATACGAGTCTGAAAATCTATTTTATTTCTGAATACTGATAAATGATTTTCTGAGTTTATATGTTCTGATAAAAAAATTTAAATTTTCTGAGATTTTAATAGTGGGTCGCTCTGGTGGTCCTAATGTGACACTCCAGAACAGATCAGATTACCCGCATCGATCTGAGGGGGTTACATTTAGTGGTATCAGAGCTATGATTGAGTCAAATTTTTCAAGATAGACTGGCCAGTCGAATTTCAAAAAAAGATGTCTGGTCAGTACATGCTCCTAGACAATAATTGTACTTCTCTAAGCCGTAACTCCAAGGTTAAGTCCCTATCTGTAATGAGCAAACCTAAATTTTTATCCTCTAGGATTCTATCATTTTATAAAGGAATACCAGTAACATCTGTCTAAATTCTGTAAAGTATCACACGAGCCATCTGAGAGTTACTCATCTGAGAAATTCTGATCCGACTCCGGAAATGAAATTAGGATATATTATCGCTCCATGGGCCTATTCTCGTAACCCATGCTGAATTGATTCCACAAGGATAAATCTGTTCTGATTCTTTTATAGGAATGCGAGAGAGTTATGACGAAAATGTATACACAGCTGGTTAAGGATTACTGAAGAACTCGTACTTCTATAAAAGTTATTTGAAGATATGAAAGAACTGATGGAAGTTTCGTTTCTGCAATTATGTGACATTAATGAATTTCGAGGACGAAATTCTTTTAAGGAGGGGAGAATTGTCACACCCCAATTTAGGGGCTAAAATTTTAAAAATTATAAAGTATTGGATTTAATTGGTATTTTGGAATAAATTGAGGATTAAATTGCAAAATCGTAAAGTTGGCAGACCATTTTAAGAAGTGTAGGAAATTCAATGACTAAACTCATAGTTTACCCATTTTTTATAGGATGAATTATAAACCCCATTTCCCTATATGTTTCTGCAGATTTTCCATTTTTCCCTTCCCCTCAACCCTCATTTGAACTCCGATCTACTCACCGTCCGGCCTCCGTTCGACGAACTGAAACAACCATCGTGTTCGTTGTGGACCGTTGAACAAAAACCCTTCAAACCTGTCATCGTCAATAGTCATCGTTTGTCATTAATTTCAGTTGGAAGTATAGTCGGTTTTAACTCGATTTCCGTTGGTTTTTCATCGATTCACGACAATCCGGCCATTCCTTTTCGACACCTCTCGCACCATCGTGTTCCTTATATCATTCTGAGTCCACCGGTGTCCTCCGTGTCTCCGTCATCGCAGCCGCATGAAGGGGTGAGGAAGTCAAAGTTTTTGATGTTTCAAAATCGAGCTCTTCACCGTTCAAAATTTTGAACCGAGCTTGGTAAGTGTCTTAAAATGTATTAAAATAATTTTTAGATATTTTTCGATAATATTTTCGACATTGTATCACACTTCACGCGCCCCCCTCCACGAGAGTGGGCTTCGTCTTGCAGCAGAAAAAAAAAGAAATAAAATCGGTTTAATCGGTTTGAATCGATTTGATTGGCCTGACCCGACCCAATCCGAACCAACCCGATTGATCGACCCGACACGTTGACCACCGTTGACCAAAACTTTGACCAACGTTGACCAGCATTGAACGACCGTTGACTTTTTCTGGGTATACCTATCCTGATGATTTTCAACGTCCTGAATCCGTTTTTGGGGTCCATTTCACCAAATTTGAACCCAAAAAGCTATTTTTCACTTATTTATCACCCGATTAGATTTATTTTTCAGAATTCAGCTCCCTTTTTTTTTAATGAAATTTTTCTTGTTATGCATTTGAGGAATTATTAGAAGTTGAATTAAAGATTGAGGGCATTCGAATGAATTTTTATGGTTGATCAGTATGGCACAGAAATCGAGGTATTACATTACTACATTTTTATTCTTGATAGAATATACTGGTAATGATAAATGCATGAATGAATATGTTTGGTCTCATTTGGGTATTTAATTAATTCATACACTAGATATGGATGCGGTAAAAATTCAGTAAATGAATATGGCTCGGATGACTGATATAAGAAATTGATAGACTGTTAGAATTAAATTATGAGTTTTGTGATTAGTAATAAAGGAATTATCATGGATTTGTAGCATATAATTTATTTCATCAAAGGTTAAATGTTAAAGGTACTTGGATGGGAAATTATGAGAATACTTCGATAGGCTAAAATTACGAAAATACCCTTATGTTGTAAGATAAAAGAATTATCTCTGAAAGTTGGTTAATAACTCCAAAAAGACATATTCATCAGATAAAATTACAGATGTGCATAAGAAATGCTAGTTTTGCTTAGAAAATTTGGATAACCGGTTTTAAACCCCAAGAGGGTTTATGCAAGATACTAGAAGTTCGTTAAGGAATTATTTTGAGATTAGAGAATGTTTGGGAAATCAATTAACCATAGGATCTCTAAATTATAGTTATTTTCGTTAAGATTTAATACCGAAATTATTTGGACTAAGAAATTATGAAAATGCCCTTGAAAAGTAAAAATATTCCAAGTTGACTCTGAATGAGAAAATACTTTGAGGATTCGTATTTACCTCGATAAATTATGGCTTTAAATGTTAAGATTCTATCTTTGTACAAAAAAATTCTGATAACCTGTTGGTAACTTCTAAGAAGACAATTGACATGAAAATCTTCAAGTTAAGAATAAATTATCGGGGGTGCTCTTTTGTCAGAATAGTTCGAAAGGTCTGGAAAAGATGATATGTTTGAATTAAATAATAAGATCATATGGAATGAAGGGATTTAAACACACCAGATCTGTAAAATGACCAAAATACCCCTCTAATAGAAATTACCTAAGAATATCACCAAGCTCAGGAATGATTAGATATCCTCGAGCTCTGAATTAAATTGAATAAAATTGAGCACCAAAATAACAAAATTACCCTTATGGCCTAGACTAAGTAAATGTTTTGGATTAATTAAAGAATCCAAATAAATATGGGTGTTGTACTACCCTTAAAAGTTATGGAAAATAACTTAAGTAAGTAGATCAACCCTAATGATATGTCAGTACATGAACGACATATATATCACTTAAATGTGTGTTCGTCTTATCAAGTTTAGATCGGTGATAATTATGGAAGTACTCAGCTCAACTCAACTCTAGATCGTATTCGGTACTAAGAAGTGGATATTCCTTAGAAAAATTAACCAATAAGACCAAATTGAACTGAACGGATGTACAATATGTATCCGAAATTCAGAAATGTACGAATTATTGGAAAACTCTGAAGTAATCGGGATTGACTTGACTATTAAGTGAACTAATTAAGCTCAATGATTGATGATTAAATAAGTGATTTGGATGAGTCTTGGAATGCTAATGAACTTACATGATGTATTGTCGTTCTGGGTCATGAACTATAAATCAAGCACATCAGTATTTCATGATATTATGGAAGCGTGGAAATAAAATAAAGGCATTAGAAGATCTATTCAGCGATGATTCCGAAGATGATCTATAGACAAGAATTTTTGGTATTAAAGAGTAATTACCCTGGAAGGACAATGAAATGACCAGTCGACAAGCATTAGTTCTGGGAACTATTAATCTAAGAGTTGTTCAATAATCTGATCAATCGACATAGATTGTAAAGGTTTGAATCTTTGTTCTTCCTTATCAGCTCAAATCACTCTGGTCATGTATGAAAACACAAGTAACTCAGATGTAAAGGATTTTGAATACCCTTCTAATTACGTAGAGCTTCCAAAACAATTATGAATAAGATATGATCCTGATAAATCACATTCTAAATAACTGATGATTTCGTCAGTTGATGAACTCTTCCAATAGTGATTCTAACTTCCGGTATTCTATCGGCATACTAAAGATCTGTGTTACTCTGCCAGATAAGATTATCCAATGTCTCTGAATAAATCTGGAAACTCTGGTATGTTCCCTAATCACATGAATGTTTTATCTGATTTCTGATTTGAATTCTGTTCTAATACTTTATCTGAATTATGTTCTGATTTCTGACCTGGATTTTGTTTTGATATCTAATATGAATTCTGTTTTGATTTATGATATCTCCGTTTATTGACGGAAAAATATTTTATTTGGGGGTTATTGTTGGAGGAAGTATATTTGTAGGTTCTTCAGCTTTATGCTTAGGGTCTTACTAGCTGTGCGGTTGGGTGTATGGTTTTGGGGAGCCTACACATTATGATGTGTAGGGATTAGAGGGATTATTAGGATTTTTAAAAAATATATGTTTTAAAAAGACTTGTATCTTTTCATTGGTTTTGCGAGAACACACTAGATAACCTATTTTGATCTCCTAAACCTAGACATCAGAAATATTTCCATCTAAACTGAATACTATCTATTACTACCTGAGATATCAATGGGATATCAACTCAGCCTACAAATCTATAAAAATCTGAACCAATAAGGAAATATATGTTTATCTGTATCTGCACGTTCTTCAGCATCATCTGGTAGTTTTGTATTACTGAGCTTTCCGAAGCTCACTCTATTACTCACCATTGTAGGTTAAAGGAATTGTACCAGTGTAGTTATCGACTTCAGTAAGGGAGTTCTTTTGGCGTTGCTTGCAGAGGATGGTACATGTGATTAGGGGGCATGTAATTGTATTTTGTTTTAGATACGAGTCTGAAAATTTATTTTTTTATGAATACTGATAAATGATTTTATGAGTTTACATGTTCTGATAATTGTTTTTGAAATTTTCTAAGATTTTACAGTGGGTCACTCCAGTGGCCCCCTAATGTGACACTCCGGATCAGATCGGGTTACCCGTATCGGTGTTAGGGGGTTACATTTAGTGGTATCAGAGCTATAGTTGAGTCAAATTTTTCAAGATAGACCGGCCTGTTGAATTTCAAAAAAAGATGTTTGATCAGTACATGCCCCTATACTACAATTGTACTTCTCTAAGCCGAAACTCCAAGGTTGAGTCCCTATATTTAATTAGCAAATGTAAGTTTTCATCCGTTAGGATTCTATCATTTTATAAAGGAATACCAGTAACATTTGTCTAAATTCTGTAAAGTACCACACGAGCCACGTGAGAGTTACTCATCTGAAAAATTCCGATCCGACTCCGGAAATGAAATTGGGATATGTTATCACTCCATGGGCCTATTCTCGTAACCCATGTTGAATTAATTCCACAAGGATAAAACTATTCTGATTCTTTTATAGGAATACGAGAGAGTTATGACGAAAATGTATACACAGCTGGTTATGGATTAGTTAAGAACCCGTACTTCTGTAAAGGTTATTTGAAGATATGAAAGAACTGATGGAAGTTTCATTTATGCAATTATGTGACATTAATGAATTTCGGGGACGAAATTCTTTTAAGGATGAGAGAATTGTCACACCACAATTTAGGGGCTAAAAATTTAGAAATTATAAAGTATTGGATTTAATTGATATTTTGGAAGAAATTAAGGATTAAATTGTAAAATCGTAAAGTTGGCAGACCATTTTAAGAAGTGTAGGAAATTCAATGATTAAACTCATGGTTTACCCATTTTTTTATAGGATGAATTATAAACCTCATTTCCCCGTATGTTTCTATAGATTTCCATTTTTCCCTTCCCCTCAACCCTCCTTTGAACTCCGATCTACTCACTGTCCGACCTCCGTTCGACGAACGGAAACCACCATCGTGTTCATTATCGAGCGATGAACAAAAACCCCTCAAACCTCTCATCGTGAATCGTCGTCGTTTATCATTAATTTCAGTTGGAAGTATCGTCGGTTTTAACTCGATTTTTGTTATTTTTTCATCGATTCACGTCAATTCTTCCATCCGTTTTCGACACCTCTCGCACCATCGTGTTCCTTGTATCATTCCGAGTCCACTGGTGTCCTTCTTGTCTCCGTCGTCGTTGGCGCGTGGAGAGGTCAATAAGTTAAAGTTTTCGATATTGCGGGATCGAGCTCTCCACCATTCAAAATTTTGAACCAAGGTTGGTTAGTGTCTCAAAATGCCTTAAAATAATTTTTAGAAAGATTTTGAGAATTTTTTTGGCACCGTATCACTGTTCATACGCCCCATGCGCCACCCCCCGAGAGTGGGCTTCATCTGACAGCAGAAAAAAAAAGAAATAAAACCAGTTTAACTAGTTTGAACCGATTTGACTGGTCTTACCCGACCAATTGACCGACCTGTTGACCAGCGTTGATCATTGATCGCATTGATCAACATTGACCACCGTTGACCAGAGCTTTGACCGGCATTGACCAGGCATTGAACGGTCGTTGACTTTTTCCAGGTATATCTATCCTAATGTTTTTTGACGTCCTGAATTTGTTTTTGGGGTCTGTTTTGCCAAATTTGAACCCGATAAGCTATTTTACGCTGATTTATCACCTGATTCGATCCGTTTTTCAGAAGTAAGCTCCGTTTTTAATGAAATTTCAGTTGTTATATATTTGAAGAATTATTGGAAGTCGAATTAAAGATTGAGGGCGTTCGAATAAAATTTTTATGGTCGATCAGTATGGCACGAAAATCTAGGTAATACATTACTACCTTTTCATGCTTTATGGAACATGTTTGTATTGATAAATGCATGAATGAATATGTTTGGTCTCATTTGGGTATTTAATTAATTCATACACTCGATATGGATGAGGTAAAAATTCGATAAATGAATACGGCTTGGATGACTGATATAAGAAATTGATAGATTGTTAGAATTAAATTATTAGTTATGTGATTAGTAATAAAGGAATTATCATGGATTTATAGCATATAATTTATTTCATCAAAGGTTAATTGTTAAAGGTACTTGGATGGGAAATTATGAGAATTCTTCGGTAGGGTAAAATTACGAAAATAAGCTTATGTTGTAAGATGACAATAATTGTCCTTGGAAGTCCGTTATTAACTCTGAAAAGACATATTGATCAAATAAAATTACTTATGTGCATAAGAAATGCTAGTTTTGCTTAGAAAATTTGGATAACCGGTTTTTAACCCCAAGAGGGTTTATGCAAGATACTAGAAGTCTGTTAAGGAATCATTTCGAGACTAGAGAATGTTCAAGAAATCTATTAAGCATAGGATCTCTAAATTATAGTTATTTTCGTTAAGAGTTAATACTGAAATTATTTAGGTAAAGAAATTACGAAAATGCCCGTGAAAGGTAAAAATAGTCCAAGTTGACCCTGAATGAGAAAATACATTGACGATTCGTATTTAAATCGATAAATTGTGGATTTAAATGTTAAGATTATGTCTTTGTACAAAAAATTCCTGATAACCTGTTGGTAACTTCTGAGAAGACAACTGAACTGAAAATCTTCGAGTTTATCGAGGGTGCTCTTTTTTCAGAATTGTTCGAAAGGTCTGGAAAAGATGATACGTTTGAATTAAATAATAGGATCATATGGAAGAAAGGGATTGAAACACACCAGATCTGTTAAATAACCAAAATACCCATGTAATAGAAATTACCCAAGAATATCACCAAGCTCAGGAATGATTAGATATCCTCGAGCTCTGAAATGAATAGAATAAAATTGAGCACCAAAATGACCAAAATACACTTATGGCCTAGACTAAGTAAATGTTTTGGATTAATTAAAGAATCAAAATAAATATGGGTGTTGTACTACCCTTAAAAGTTATGGAAAATAACTTAAGTAAGTTGATCAACCCTTATGATATGTCAGTACATGAATGACATATATATCACTTAAATGTGTGTTCGTCTAATCAAGTTTAGATCGATGATAATTATGGAAATACTCAGCTCATCTCAACTCTAGATCGCCTTCGGTACTAAGAAGTGGATATTCGTTAGACAAATCAACCAAAAAGACCAAATTGAACTGAACGGAAGTACAATATGTATCCGAAATTCAGAAATGTATGAATTACTCTGGAAAACTCTGAAGTAACCGGGATTGACTTGACTATTAAGTGAACTAATTAAGCTCAATGACTGAAGATTAAATAAGTGATTTGGATGAGTCTGGGAATGCTAATGAACTTATATGATGTATTTTCCTTCTGGGTCATGAACTATAAATCAAGCACATCAGCATTTCATGATATTGTGGAAGCGTGGAAATAAAATAAAGCATTGGAAGATCTATTCAGCGATGTTTCCGAAGATGATCTATGGACAAGAATTTGTGGAATTAAAGAGTAAATACCCTTGAAGGACAATGAATTGACCAGTCGACAAGCTTTAGTTATGGGAACTATCTATCTATTAGTTGTTCGATAATCCGATCAATCGATATAGATTGTAAAGGTTTTGAATCTTCGTTCTTCCTTATCAGCTCAAATCACTCTAGTCATGTATGAAAACACAAGTAACTCAAATATAAAGGATTTTGAATACCCTTCTAATTACATAGAGCTTGCGAAAAATTTATGAATAATATATGATCCCGATAAATCACATTCTGAATAACTGATGATTTCGTCAGTTAATGAACTCTTCCAATAGTGATTCTAACTTCTGTTATTCTATCGGTATATTGAAGATTTGTGTTACTCTGCCTGATAAGATTATCCATTATCTCTGAATAAATCTGGAAACTTTGGTGTGTTCCCTAGTCACATGAATATTTTATCTGATTTTCGATTTGAATTTTGTTCTGACAATTGATCAGAATTATGTTCTGATTTCTATTTTGATATCTGATATGAATTCTGTTTTGATTTCTGATATCTCCGTTTACTGAAGGAAAAATGTTTTATTTGGGGGGTTATTGTTGGAGGAAGTATGCAGGTTCCTTGGCTTTGTGCTTAGGGTCTTACTGGCTATGCGGTTGGGTGTATGGTTTTGGGGAATCTACACATTATGATGTGTAGCGGTTGGAGGGATTATTAGGATTTTAAAAAAATATGTTTTAAAAAGACTTTTATCTTTTCACTGGTTTTACGGGAACGCATTAGATAACCTATTCTGATCTCCTAAACCTACACACCTGAAATATTTCCATCTGAACTGAATATTATCTGTTACTACCTGAGATATCATTGGGATCTCAGCTCAGTCTAAAAATCTATAACTATCTGAACCAATAAGGAAATATATGTTTATCTGTATCTGTACGTTCTTCAGCATCATCTGGTAGTTTTGTATTAACGAGCTTTCCGAAGCTCACTCCATTACTCAGCATTGCAGGTTAAGAGAATTGTACCAGTGCAGTTATTGACTTCAGTAAGGGAGTTCTTCCGACGTTGCTTATAGAGGATGGTACATGTGATTAGGGAGCATGTAATTGTATTTTGTTTTAGATACGAGTCTGAAAATCTATTTTATTCTGAATACTAATAAATGATTTTATGAGTTTAAATGTTCTGATAAAATGTTTTAAATTTTCTGAGATTTATAGTGGGTCACTCCGGTGGCCCTAATGTGACACTCCAGATCGGGTTACCCGCATCGATCTGAGGGGGTTACAATTATTTACTATTTTATTATTTTATGTTTATCTTCCATTTTAAACTATTTATATTTTATTTTATTCTTCTTTTTTTATCTTTATCTGAAATTCTATATTCTTCTAAATCAAAAATTCCACTAAATCAGAAACACCAGAGTCCCCGTGGATCGACTCTGTTTCTCTATACTACTCTCACTTTTTACTTATGAAGAAGCCGAAATTATTTCGATAGCAAAATGACAGTTATCAGGAGTTCAATGATAAATGCTAGTTCCAAGGCTTTAGTTCTTAATAATTTGTTGCTTGTTCCTTCAGTCACTAAAAATTTACTCTATATCTCAAAGTTTGCTAGAGATAACAGTGTGTATTTTGAGTTCCATGTGGGGTCGTGTTTGGTCAATGATGAGGTGACTGGACAAGTGTTGTTAGTAGGACGCGAGAACGATGGCCTTTATCATTTTGCTGCTGAGTCTACTGGAGTAAGGAGTTGTGATCATGTGGAAGTTAGAGATACTGCTAGTACTAATAAAGCATATGACATGCCATTTGCGTATTGGCCATCCTGGTCATTCAACTCTTGTACAAGTTTGTAAATAATTTGGTTTGGTGTTTCATTTGTAAAGCAATAAAATTGATAGTTCGTTTTGTGTAGCTTGTCAAATGGGCAAGTGCCATAAATTGTTGTTTCAAACTTCTACAACTATATACGACAAAACTTTTAAACTTGTTTTCTCATATATATGAGGGCCTTCACATATAGTATCGAATGGTTTTCGATATTATGTATCGTTTGTTGAATCATGTAAAAGGCATTGTTGGGTTTATTTGTTTAAAACTAAGGATCAGGTTCTTCAGACTTTTCAAATGTTCTATGCTATGGTAAAAACTCAGTTTGATATAACCATCAAGGAAGTGCAGATTGATTGGGCGGTGAGTATAGGCTTGTTTCTGTGTGGTTAAAAATGCTTGGTGTTGTTCATCGGTTGTCGTATCTGCACATATTTGAACAGAATGATATAGTTGAGCGAAAAAATCATCATATTATCGAGTCAGCTTTGGTTTTGTTGGCTCAATACTGCTTGCCATTTTGTTTCTAGTCTTATTTTGTAACTACAAATGTCCATCTTATAAATTGAATGCTAACTCCTGTTTTGCAAGGCAAGTCTTCATTTGAAGCTTTGTTTGCTAAACAACCCGATTATGAGTACTTAAGGGTGTTTGGGTGTTGATGCTTCCCACATTTAAGACCATAACAAGATCATAAGATGAGTTATAGGTCACAACCGTATACCTTTTTGGGTTACATTTCTATGATCAATGTACGGCATTGGATGGTAGAAAATATATTTCTCGGCATGTGTCCTTTAATGAGGAGTGTTTTTCGTTTGCAGGTTTGGCTATTCAAGGTCAAGTGCATTTGGATACTGGACAAAACAAGTTGTCAAGAGCATTACCCTTAGTCACAATGCTAACAGAATGTGCGTTGGTTATTATCCATTTCAAGGGAGTCAGGCTAGATTACCTAGCCCTGGTACTGCAAGTTCAAGTACAAATTTAGCAAGACAGTTTTCACATGGAGAAAAAGCATTTCAGTAGTCACTAAATGGTGATATTCCGATTGTGACACGTAATGAGGCTGCTTCACTAGTTCATTCTAGCGTTGCTGGTTCTGGTGAACAGCTTGGTTCAGGAGATACAGATGTGACACAGTCTGGTAATGAAGGTGTTGCTGGTGCTGATGAACAACTTGGTTCACGAGATGAAGAAGTGATACGCTCGGGTAATGAAGGTCTTACTTAGGCTTTGCCCACTGATAGTCAAGGCGATGTAATAGTGAGTATAAATGGTCACCATATGATAACAGGCAATAAAAAAGGTATTTTTAAGCCAACATTGTATACTGCAGTGCAAAGTAATGATGAAATATAACCCATTTCAGTTCATGAAGCTCTTAAATCTACGGTATGGAAGGCAACATTTCTTTTTGAATATAAAGCATTGATCAAGAATCATACTTGGTCACTGGTAACTTTGACAGATGGAAGATCAGTCGTGGGGTGTAAGAGGTTGTTTCGAGTCAAACAAAACACGGATGGAATGATAGAAAGGCACAAGGCCAGGCATATGGCAAAGGGGTTGTAACCCCCTCAGACTGATGCGGATAACCCTATCCGATCTGGAGTGTCACATTAGGGCCACCGGAGCAACCCACTGTAAAAATAGCAAAAAAATTAAAAACTTTTCTTAAAACTTGTAAACTTATAAAATTATTTATGAGTACAAAATAAAAGTTATTAGTATTCGAAATAAACCAGATTTTTAGACTCGTATATAAAACAAAGTACAATTACATGCCCCTAATCACATGTACCATCCACTGCAAGCAACGCCGAAAAAACTCCCTTATTAATGTAAATGGCTGCACTAGTACAATTCTTTTAACATGCAATAATTAGTAATAAAGTGAGCTTCGAAAAGCTCAGTAATACAGAACTACCAGATGATGCTACATGACATGCAGATAAATAGAAAACCATATAATTTCCTTATTGAATCAGACGTATACCAGTTGCGAAATAATCTGGGTTTCCATTAGTAGTTCATCGAGTTGAAGCCATGAAGATCACAGTTCATAGGAAGCATTCAAAGTATGAAATTTTCAGGAGATCGAATAGGATGTCTAGTGCGTTCCAATCAAAACCAATAAAAAGATATAAATCTTTTTAAAACTATAGTGGAACCCTCCAACCAAACTCCAATATACAGTTCCCCAGAACTACGTCCGTAGGGCTTACCCTAATCACACAGTAAAGAGAGCCAACCTAAGGATATGCCTTAGGGCCCATGGGCCCACCCAATGGTATCATTAGGTCCGTAAGGTCTTATCAGTTGGATCAAGGTTGTACCTCCATACTCCATAATACTATCCATATAAAAATCTGATAGAAATCAATTTTAGCCATAAAACGTAATACCTTGACCGTTATCCAGTAATATGTCATAATCGTAATAATGAAATAAATCGTATAACTGATTTCTACATGTACACCATAAGTAGTCCAATTATTAGCCTAAGGGAGTGCCTTGGGGCCTGAGAGCCTACCCAAGGATCACCTTAAGTCTGTAAGGATTTACCAGCTTGATCAGAGCTGTACCTCCATACTCCAGTCTACCTATATAAATATCCCAATAAAACAATTCCATTAGTAACCAATATTATTCATGGTCCATAAAACAATAACCATCATTTTATTCTGGTGAAACAAGAAACCTGATAACACATTTCAGGTACCCATAATTCATAAACCAGTAGATTTCATGATTCTATAAATCAGGAATAATTCATAGTTTTTTATGAAAATCGTAATCAAATATCACATACCATGTTGCCATGGTTCATAAACCAGTAAATCAAATAATTTTGTTAAAACTCATTTCAAAACATATAAAACTGTCATGTAGTACATGTGGAACACACTAGAGGATCCAGATATTTTTCAGAGACATTTTGTAGTTATCAGTATGGATAACTTGAAACTTGTGCAATTTGATCGGATTCCGGGAACGAAGTTTTATTGGTAAGAATCGATTACAAACCGATCTAATCGGACAATTAAAGTTGATACTTTATAATCCCACTATGTTTTCATTTGCATCCGGAGTAACCAGAGTG
The DNA here is from genome assembly GCF_006381635.1 of Hibiscus syriacus. Taxonomy (NCBI): domain Eukaryota; kingdom Viridiplantae; phylum Streptophyta; class Magnoliopsida; order Malvales; family Malvaceae; genus Hibiscus; species Hibiscus syriacus. The sequence continues at coordinate 625,945 of NW_024062761.1, forward strand.
ATTTGAGTCGATAAAGAAGTACTGAAGATTCAGGACATTTACCATTTATATTAATCGATTGAATTATCAATCAACTCCCATAACCGATGCTTGTCGACAGCTCAATTCATTGTCCTTCAATGTTATTAACTCTTTAATACCAAACTGCATATACATAGATCATCTCCAGAATCATCGATGAATATATCCTCCTGTAATCTTTACATTCTTTTCCACGTTTCAACAATATCAAGAACTTTATTTGTGGTTTATTACCATAAGGACAATTCATCATGTATGTTCAACAGTGTTTCCAGACTCATCCAATCACTTATTTAATCCTCAGTCATTGAGGTTACTTCGTTCATTTAGCAATCACTTTTATCCCGGTTACTTCAGAAATTTCCAATGTAATTCAGACGTTTTCTGAATTATTGATACATATTGTACTTTCGTTCAGTTTAGTTCGGTATTAGCGGTTGATTTTTCCTACAAATATCAAATTCTTAGTACTGAATGCGATCTAGAGTTGAGTTGAGCTTAATACTTCCAAAATTATCATTGAGCCCAAACTTGAGAAGTCGAACAAGCATTCAAGTGACACTTATGTCGTTCTGGTACTGATATAACACTAACATTGGTTGCTCGGGTTAATATGTGATCCATAACTTTTTAGAGCAGTACCACACTCATGATTATTTGGATTCCTTAATTAATCCAAGACATCTACTTAGTTTATGCCATAAGAGTATTTCAGTCATTTTATAGATCCCACGTATTTTAATCAGTTCCTTCCGTCTGATCTTATTATTTAATTCAGAATTATCATCTATTACATTCTATACGAACAATTCTGACAGAAGAGCACCCTCAATAATTTATTCTTCAGGTATTTACTCATAACTCGAAGATTTCAATTTAAATACCTTCTCAGATGTTACTAACGAATTATCAGAAATTTCCATAAAAAAATAGGATCTCAACAAGTAAATCAGTAATTTATCGAGTTAAAAATGAATCCTCAAAGTACTTTCTCATTCAGGGTCAACTCGGACTATTTTTACTTCTAAAGGGTATTTTCGTAATTTCTTAACCAGATAATTTCAATATTAACTCTTAACAAAAATAATTATACTTTAGAGATTCAATGGTTAATTGTTTTCCCGAACATTCTTTGATCTCGAAATGATTCCTTAACAGACCAATATTATCTTATTCATGCATTTATTAATATTCACATGTTCCATAAAGCATAAATAGGTAGTAAAGTATTACCTTGATTTTCGTGCCGTACTGATCGACCAAAAAAATTCCATTTGAACGCCCTCGATCTTGAAATCATCTTCCAATATTTCCTCGGATCCATATCAACAGAAATTACATCAAAAACGGAGCTTAATTCTGAAAAACGGATCGAATCGGATGATAACTCAGTGAAAAACAACTTACCGAGTTCGAATTTGATGAAACAGACTTCGGATTCGGATTCAGGACGTCGAAAACATAAAATATGACTTTTTGAAAATTTGGAATTTTCAGTCAAAATCAAAGTCAAAGGGTTTGACTGGCAATTTCGAGGCCTTCGAGTCAGAATTTCAAAAAACGGACAGCAGAATCAGAGTTGGAACCTCGTTAAACATCAGGATAGGTATACTTGGTCAAAGTCAAAGGTCATTTAATGCACGGTCAAAGCTGGTCAAAGTTATGGTCAACTGTGGTCAACGCCGGTCAACGGTCAAAAGTCGACCATTTTACACAAATATCACCCTAATTGAAATTAATTACCAAATTATCCACATTCTACAAATATTTACAAAACTAACACCCAAAGTTTACACAAATAGCACCCAAACAGAAATTAATTACAAAATTAACACCCAAACGATGCCCACTCTCGGGGGGTGGCGCGTGCGGCGCGTAAACAGTAACACAGTGTTGGAAAATTCCCGAAAAAATTCCTAAAAATTATTTTAAGCGATTTTGAGGCACATACAAAGCTTGGTTCACAATTTTGAACGGCAGAGAGCTTCATTCCGAAACGTCGGTAACTTTGACGGTCTCACCCCTCCACGCGTCGGCGACGACGGAGAAATGGAGAACACCGGTGGACTCGGAATGATGCAAGGAACAATATGATGCTGGAGGTTTCGAAAACAGATCGTTGTGAATCGACGAAAAACCAACTGAAATCGAGTTATTACCGACGATACTTTCAACTGAAATTAACGACGAACGGCGACAATTCACGACGAAAAGTTTGAGGGGTTTTGTTTCTCGGTCGACAACGAAGACGATGGTGGTTTCGGTTTGTCGATCGAAGGTCGGACGCCAAGTAGATCGGAGTTGAAAGGAGGGTTGTTGGAGAGGGAAAACTATAAATTTTCTGGAAACTGCGTACGGGAAGGGGGTTATATTTTCTCATAAAGAAAAATGGTTAAACTATGAGTTTAGCCACTGAATTTTCTACACTTTATAAAATAGTCTGCCAATTTTGAATTTTTACAATTTAATCCTCCGTTTCTTTCAAAATTCCAATTAAATCCACCACTTTATAATTTTTAAATTTTAGCCCCTAAATTGGGGTGTTATAGGGGTACTTGCAAACACATGGACAATACTTTCAAGAGACGTTGAGTCCAATAATCAAGTTATCCAAAGTGAATGTTGTGTTGACTTTGGCAACTCGAAATCGATGAAATTTACGACAAGTTGATATAAATAACGCCTTTATAAATGGTGATTTACATGAGGATGTGTTTATGGAACAACCACAAGGTTTTGAGACGCATATAAAAGATGGGACTGTGCTAGTCTGTAAGCTTAGAAAGGCCTTGTATGGCTTGAGACAAGCGCCAAGAAGACGGTATTCAAAGTTGCGAGATTTCTTGATGAGTATTGGGTTTCGGATGTCTTGTGCAGACGACTCCTTGTTTATAAAACATGGGAGTAGTGGGAGTACATATGTGCTAACATATGCGCAGCTTGGTTGGTTCATTGTTGTATGCATGTCTCACTAGGCCGGATATCGCTTATATTGTAAATAAGTTGGCTCAATTCATGCATAAACCCTGTGAACAACACCTAGTGGCAGTGAAAAGTGTGCTGAGATGCCTAAACTGTACACTTGATTACGGGTTAGCGTTCTTCCCTTCTTTAGAAAATCTTCAACTCATCGCCTTTGCTGATGTCTATTGGGGAGGAAGTGCTGATGAAAAACATTCAATCTCTGGTAGTTGTGTTTACTTGAGTGGTAACTTGTTGATATGGGGATCAAGGAAGCAAAAGATATTATCTCAGTCTACCACAAAGGTCGAGTATCGCAGCCTAGCTGATGTAGCGTCGGATACAACTTGGTTGGAGGAATTGTTAAGCGATATGAGGGTGACTATGGAAGCTGTGCCAGTCATATGAAGTGACAGCTGGAGCATGATTGCGATGAGCGCGAAGCCAATGTATCACTCTAAAACCAAGCTTGTGGAGCTTGATATCCACTTTGTGAAAGAAAAGGTGATAGCAGACAAGCTTAAAGTGAATTATGTGCCTTCTGCGCATCAGGTGACAGATGGCTTCACTAAGGCATTGTCAAAGAAGTATTTTGTTCTGTTCAGACGAAAATTGGGGGCACTTCCGTTTCAAGAGGTTGAAGAAGGAAAGGACAGGGAAGATATTGGAGTATTCTAGAAGTCTTGTAGCAGTTGTACATATGGTTATCTAGCTTTGCCAGCTAGACCTAGTTTGATAGAGTGGTTGAGTGTAATTACCACCTTAGATCTGTGCATAAATATTGTCCAGCAGCTAAAGAATAAAGAAGTGAATAAAAAGTACATCTTTCTCAGTTTATATTCTTCGACTATTTTCTTAAGTAGAGGGTATTTCTTTGTATCAAATCCAAATTCTTAACGGATGATAATATAAATTTTAATGAATAAAAATTATTATATAATGTAAAATATCATTTTTTTAGTTTGATATGATCTCTGTTATACAATTGGTTTTTGTATAATTTATATACTTATATATTTACATAATCTGATTGTTATTAGTTGATTTTTTTAATATAATTAAATATTCACAATAAAATATTGATATAAAAGAACTAAAAATATTTTTAAGCATAAATTTATTAAATTAAATTATTTATTAATTTTTTTATTTATAAATAGTTTTTAACATCAAATTAACATGATTAAAAAAAATATTTACATGAACACGTTCATAAAAATAGACACGTTCATAAAAATAGTTAACTTAAAAGATTGAACTGACTAATAACATCATAAAAATATAGCACTGAAATTATACCCATGCATATGGAAATCGTAAATTTTTTGCAATTTATGGATAGTGTGCACCTGAGAATTGTGACCTCAAAATTCATATCTTTAAAAATGAATTATCTAAGCAGAAAAATTATTATAATATAAAAAAGAAAAACCTCTAACCATTAAAACAGCATCAGAGCAACATATGCAGCAATTGCTTAAAATTGTAAATTAAAATTTAGAAGGAAAATTTTTATTTAAATAACATTTAAACCACAAGAAACTTAAATTTCAATTAAACAAATATTTTTATTTATTTAGAATATAGCTATTAATATTTATGTTTTATTTGATTATTTTATATTGAAAAAATAAATATGAAATATATTCATTATTTATGAATATATTTTTTACTATTACTAAATATTCAATATAAATATATTTGCTTAATGTTTATAAACATATTAGTTCAATGCTTATAAACATGTTTATTTAGTATTTAGTAATATATATTCATTTAGTATTTGTGAATGTAAACACCAAAAATAAATAAACATACATAATTTTAGAAAAATAAGCATGAACACAATTTTAAAATTATTAAAACTATGAATTGAACGCAAATGAATTTATAAAATAAGTTGAGACATATTAGTTGAAATTAAGTTCATTTTCTATGAGTTCGAGCCACAAATAACTTAAAGTATACATTTTAAACCTTACCTTTTAAAACTTATTATATTTTGTCTTACATTTCAATCACTTGCAATAATTTTTCTCATCAATCACTAAAATAGTTTTAAACCATTAATGAACAACAAGTTTAATATTTCATGTTGTGATCTAATGCCTGGAACTAAGTTATAAATAAAAATTTAAATAGCTACAGAAACACTCCTTACTCAATTAATCTTTGCTTTTACCTACGCGTGAGACACAACACATGTTAAGCATTTACTTAGTGAGATCAAATAGGGTAAAGAACATTAAAGTATACATAAGTATCTCATGGTTATTTGACTTCAAACTTAGTTGTATCATCCATAGTAATTAGTTAAATCATACTTATTATAACCAAACCTCGGTCATATTATCCTCATAACCAACTTTAGTATATCAAACATACTTTTCTTTAGTTCATTTTATTCATAATGTCATGGTCTTTTTTCATACCTTTTACTTATGACATCCATTCATACCTTTTACTTATTTCATCCTTTCATGCCTTAATGCATCATTTCATGCATTTTACTTATGGCATCCTTCCATGGCTTAATGCATCATTTCATGCATTTTAATTATGGCATCCTTTCATGCCTTAATGCATCCTTTCATTCCTTAATGCATGATTTCATGCATTTTTATTATGGCATCCTTTCATGCCTTAATGCATCCGTTCATGCATTTAAGTTATGGCATCCTTTCATGCCTTAATGCACCCGTTCATGCATTTTAATTATGAAATTGATTTAGAGAAGTTCATACTTAAAAATTCATTCATAATATTCTTTTCATAATATAAAAATCATTTTCATACATATAAAAACATATATAAATTTAAACATTCTAATTTGAATGTTCTTTCTCCTACATACTTACAACAAGATACTCACCTGGTAATCCCCGCTAATAAAGTGTAGAGACTTCTGACTAATCAGCAACTTTATCTTTCTCCCTTATCTTGCTAGATTCAGGAGCTTGGTTCTGATCTTTAGCTTATGATGAAAGCTTCTCACGTGAAAGAGGAAGAAGAGAAGAGTTGACTTTTCTTTTTCCCTTTTATCACTTTACTTTAATATACTATATAAAATGAATTTTAAATTCATTTTATTCCAAATAACCAAAATGCCCTTTTTAATCCTCCATTACTACAATTTAGTCTAAACTACTATTCCCAAATCATTCTCATCTTTATCAATTAATCAAATAGATTCTCAAATTTTAAATCCTTTCAAGCAAGTCCTTAATTAAATTTTTGGGGCATTACAATTCTCCCCTTCTTAAGGAAATTCATCCTCGAATTTAAAAAAGTACATGGAACGAATAAATGTGGAAACTGCTTTTTTCATATCCTCATCTCTTTCCCAAGTAGCCTCTTCTACTTAATGATTTTGCCAAAGCACTTTAACCAATGGAATCTTTTTGTTACGCAATTCTTTGGTTTCCTTAGCCAAGATCTACACTGGTTCGTTATCATAAGTTAAATTTGATCGGATTTCTATTTCTTCAGGCGTGATACATGAGAGGGATCTGATATGTACCTTCTGAGCACCGACACATGAAAAACAGTGTGTATCTTATCCATATCTTGAGGCAATGCTAATGGATAAGCTGAGGGTTCAACCCTTTTTAATATCTCAAACGGTCCAATGAATATTGGACTCAGCTTTCCTTTTCGCCCAAAACGAATTACATTCTTCTAAGGCGATACTTTCAAAAATACTTTGTCTCCCTCTTCGAATTCTATTTCTTTTCTTTTTAAATCTGCATATGACTTTTGTCGATCTGAGGCTATCTTTAGATTGCTCTGGATAATCTTCATGTTATCCTCTATATCTTTCATCAAATATGGGCCAATCAAATCCCGATCTTTTAATTCAAACCAATTTAATGGTTCTGTATTTTCTCCCATACAGAGCTTCATATGGGGCCATCTTAATACTTGATTGATAACTATTGTTATATGCAAGTTCTGCTAAAGGAAAATACCTTTCCCATGATCTCATAAACTCAATCACACATGCCCTTAGCATATTCTCTAGTATCTGAATAACTTTCTCTGACTGTCCATCTATCTGCGGATAAAAAGTTATACTGAAGTTTAATCGAGTACCCAATGACTCTTGCAAAGACTTCTAGAATCTTGAAGTAGATCTTGGGTCTCGATCGGACATTATTGATATCGGCACTCCATGCAATCTAACTATCTCCTTTATATACAACTCCGTAAACTTATTCATCGGGTAATCCACTCGAACCTGGATAAAATGAGCCGTCTTGGTCAATCTGTCTACTATTACCCATATTGAGTCCTTTTTACCCGGTGAAAAAGGTAGCCCCGAAACAAAATCCATTGTAACCCGCTCCCACTTCTACTCAGGAATGGTTATTGGTTGCAGTAACCCGGATGGCACTTGATGTTCAGCTTTCACTTGCTGACATATCAAACATTTGGAAACAAACTCTGTGACAGTTCTTTTCATGCTAGGCCACCAATAATGACTTTTAAATCTTGATACAACTTAGTACCTCCTGGATGCATCGTCAATGGGCTATAATGTGTTTCATAAAGAATATCTCTCTTCATGTCATCATTATCGGGAATGTAATGTCTTCCCCTATAATATAGACATCCATCCACTCTTATTTCGAAGTCTTTGGTCTCATTCTTTAAAACTTGTTCCAACCTCTCCAAACATTTCTCATCTTGACTTTATAGGTCTTTAATCCTATCTAAAAACATCAAATTTAACTTAAGCTCAACAATTAATGCACCATCTTTCTTTATTGACATATGCACATCCAAGGCATGTAAAGAGGTAAAAATCTTTCAGTTTAGTGCATCTGCTACCACATTCGCCTTTTCGGGATGATAATCGATAATCAGATCATAATCCTTTAGAATCTCAACCCATCTTCTTTGCCTCAAGTTGAATTCTTTATGAGTCAATAAATACTTTAAACTCTTGTGATCTGTGTAAATATGACACCGCTCACCATGCAGATAATGACGCCAGATTTTGCAGTGCAAACACAACTTCTGCCAATTCTAAATCGTGCGTCAGATAATTTTTCTCATTATTCTTTAATTGTCTTGAAGAATAAGCCAAAACCTTTCCATCTTGCATCAGAACACACCCCATTCCATTATGGGATGTATCACTAAACACAACATAGTCTTTTCCCGACTCAGGTTGTACAAGTACAGAGGCCTCTATTTCTATGCTCTTGAGCCTTTCAAAGCTTTCTTGACATTTCTCCGTCCAGGAAAATGACATATCATTTCATAACAATTTAGTTAGTGGCAAAGCTAACATTGAGAAGTTCTTCACAAACCACATATAATAACTGGCAAGTCCCAAGAAACTCCAAACTTTAGAAATATTCTTTGGAGTTTGCCAATCCACTATAGCTTGGATATTTCTTGGATCTACTCTTATGCCTTCTGTCGAGACTATGTGGCCTAGGAAAGCAACTTCAGCTAACAAAAATTCTCACTTTGATAATTTGGCATACAACTTTTTCTCATGGAGTGTCTGAAGAACTACTCGAAGATGAGCATCATGTTCTTCTCTTGACTTGGAATATACCAAGATATCATCTATAAATATCACCACAAATTGATCCATGTATGGTTGAATTACTCGTTTCATCAAATCCATGAATTCCGCTGGTGCATTAGTCAAACTAAATGGCATCACTACAAATTCATAGTGCCCATACCGCATCCGAAAAGCTGTCATTGAGATATCATCCTCTTTAATCTTTAATTGATGGTACCCCGTCCTTAGATCTATCTTAGAAAAAATCGTTGCTCCTTTCAATTGATCGGACAAATCATTCATGCTCGAAAGAGGATTGATAAAAGACCAAGAGCTCTACCCATCAAATTACATATTTTTTTAGTAGCATCATATTCAGATACATTTTTAAATTAATCTTAATCATGTTGATGTGACTTTCATTTTGTTGTAGTACTAATCCTTGACCCTCCAAATATATATAACTAGGCCCAAGAAATGAAGGTCATGGAACCTTTCTAAATATATACAATTTATACTTATATATTAAAATAATTAAACAATAAATTATTTTCTCTAAATCATAAATTAATTCTAATTAAATAGGGTTGGTATGTTGTACTTCGTAACACCCCTAGAGACTTGATAGACATCGGGGATGGAGGTAGAGATTACATAGAAATAAGATCAGAAAGTTTGTCTTTTGTAGAACAAAATTTAGATGGACCTATTACTGGTACTAGTTCACAATTCCAATGGGTCCAGGATGACATGGATGAAGATATTTATGAAAATTGTATGACATAACAATGTAGTTACATCTTATATCTTAATTGAGTAATTTATAATGTTATCATTTATATGTTGATGTCGTCGAATATATATATTACTAGTATTGTTGTTGGTATGTACTAATATTGTTATTTGTTTATTACATATATTATACCTAGGTGAAAATTAGGTGATATACGGATTTTTCGAGCTCTTATAAAGGAGGAAGAAACAAATAATGAAGAGTCGATTCGTGTTGGATCTACATAAGTTCTGAATACCGTTGAGAAACTGTAGAAATTGAAGGTAATGTTCAACTTCTTATTTAAATGGTGATTGATTTTCTTAGTAACTTGATTTTTAAAAACTACACTAAATTATTTTTTATGTACCTGAAAATGGTCAAAGGCGTAAGAGTAGAGGTCGTACGATAATGAAGGAATTGTACCAATATCATATTGGAGACAACGTGAGAGTTTCAAGTAACGATGTCGGTCAACCTATTGGGATAAAAGCACGTTTCTATCAGGTTACCTAGTCGTAATTGCACAAAATGCAAGTATTCTACCGATCAATTATGAGTCATGGCATGCGATGACGAATAGTAGCAAAAACCAAGTTATGGATTGCATTAAGGTAATAATTTCAATATAAAAAAATTATTCATTGTACTTCAATAATAATATATATTTACTTTCAACACTTGTATAAATTATAGGAGAAATTTTCTTTAGAGGTATAAGATGAATATTTGAAGCAATTGTTAGAAAGAAATGGAGAGACTACAAGAGTTTCTTAAAAATAAATATTTTAAGAACAATTTCATCCTTGAAGTAAAGCTGCAAAATGTCCCACCTGGAATGCTCAGATATCAATGGAAAGATAGAGTCAGGTTTTGGAGTTCAAAGAAAGGAGAGGTATGACTCACTTTAAAAATAATACTATGTCACTAAATTATATACTTTATAAGTCATTTGGAGTTCAAATTGTAAGACCGAGAGCACGTTGGTATTGCTAGTAGACAACAACAAAAGTTTACTCACACTGCAAGATCGAAGAACTTTACTTGTGTAGCTCATGAACATGTATTCGCGTTTTAATTATGATTATTCATACATCATTTTAAGTTGGTAGCGTATAGTAATTAACATTTTTTCTATTTTTTCTTATTTTTTTGTAAGTATTAATTTATATTTTACATTGTAGGAAATAACGTCCGAGAGTAGAGTTGGTCAAATGCAACTCTTTGAAATGACACATACAAAAAAAGATGGCTCTCCTATGGCTCTTGAAGCTGTAAAAATTATGGTATATTTAAGGGACATAAAATTTACATTCTGACATATTTATAGTATAAAATTTTGCATTTTAAATAATTCTTGAATTTGTTATATATTCTTAATTGATTATGAGTACAAATTGAGCGATAAAAGGGTAGAATATGAAGCTATGGATTTATCCCATGCTTCTATTATTGTGGAGGAGATTAAAAATCAAGTTATTGCTAAAGTTTTTGATCCTGAAAGATATGATCAAGTTCGCTGTTAGGGATAATTCGTTACTCCAACCAAATTCTTTGGATCAAGCTCGTCTTAGTACATGCCATCACACAAAAGTCTTCTGAATAATAAATTATTCGATGAAAGCAACAACTGAGTCAATTTGATGAAAAATTGCTCAAATAAAAGCCGAAGCTGAAGCGAAAAAACCAAATAGAGAAGTAAAGAGAGCAGCGAAAGAAGTAGAGAGAGCAGCGATAGAAGCAGAGAGAGAAACATCATTTTAGAGAAAATGAACTTCAAAAACAAATTTAAGCTATGAGGCAGATGATGCAGAATCAAACGAAGAATTCATCATCTTAGGTGTTTTCTTAGCTTAATGCTTATTTTATATTATTGAAAAATGTTGAACTACATTATATTTAACTTCGATGTTTTAACTTCGATGTTTGTAAACTTTGATTTATTTATATTTTTATGTATTATTACTTAATTCGAATTGTAATTAAATTTACTGCAAGTTGTTGGATATTGTTACAAGTTAAATTTGGGTAATACAAAACACGAATAAGATATCTTAAAATCAGTTTTGATTAGCGGCGTTTTAGGGGCGGAAAACCCCTAAAGGAGTGTAGATTTAACGGCGTTTTTAGGAATAAATGCCGCTAAATTACAAACTTATTGTGGCATTTCTGTCAAACAAGCCGCTACATATTGAACAAACACTGCTAAATATCAAATCTATTGCGGCTATTGCGGCGTTTCTGAGTACAAACGCCACTAAATATTTAATCTATTGCGGAGTTTGTGACTACAAACGCTGCTAAATATCAAACATGTTTCGGAAAAATGCTTATAATATCAAACCTATTGCGACGTTTGTTTTCTAAAACGTCGCAATATAACATGACCTTTATCAGCGTTTGAGTATGCAAATATCGCTAAATAACCTGGCTTTTAGTGGCGTTTATTCGTAGAAAACACCGCTAACAGTTGCGACGTTTGTAATAGCGGTGTTTTTATTTTTGCATAGGTAATATTTTTAGTGGCGCTTTTAAACACCGCTATAGGAGAAAAATGCCGCTATAGATCTGTTTTGCTATAGTTGTCCATGAATTCAATAATAACAAAAGAGATTGCTAGGTTAAAAGTACCTTTATGAAGTAGTTTTGGTCAATCCAAGTATTTGAAGACCTTTCCAACGATAGTCCTGCATATATGTCAAATTACACAAGTACTTGATTAAGGAAGAATTTATTGTATTAGATATACTACATAATTTTTGTGATTTGAATATGCTAGGAACAACAATTGAGACCACAAACAAGATCGAGTAATATCTCATACATAAATCTCTTAATATTTGACTCTCTATATTAATATGTATCCAATTTTATTGAGAAAGACATATTAGGATTTATGATATGATTATGTGAATGTTTTATGCATGCATAAATTTCTTCAAGGACTCAATTAATAAATTGATTATCGTAAGGACTAATTGGGTAAATTTTCATGAGTTAGGGATTGACATTGAATTTTGGATAAATGATTAATTTCTAGAAATTGAGTTTATGAAAGATTTAAGAGTAAACGAGTAAATTGAAAGAGAGGAATTACACATACCTAGAGTGAGAAAAGTGGAAGAATTGGACTCTTTGGTGAATAATTTACCCAAAAAGTTATAGAAGCTTGTAAAAGCAATCCTTTGTGACCATTGGATCTTGATGAAGTTTCTATCTTTAATATGAGTGATTAATCTAGGGTGATTGCAAGCCTTAGTATATATTTTAAAGACTTTAACCATTTGACAATGAATACACAAATATCCTGCAGTAGGTGGCGCTTGAACTCAAGTTCAAGGAGTTTATATTGTGCTTATAATAAATATGAATAAATGATTTTGATATAAAAATGAACTAAAAGGATAAATTTGTGAAAATGATAATTATTATATTTGATTCAAAATTTATTCAAAGGATCTAAAATAAGTTTGCAAGAGTTAAAAATGTCAAAAATAAGTTTTCAAATATTTTTAAAGTTTGTATAGTTAAATTCTTTTTTAAAAAAAAAAGCAAGACAAAATTTTCAAAATTTGGAGCAAGGTTTCCAAATTCCCATGAAGATTTAGAAACCTCTAAGGTAGTGCACTCTAAACTTCCTATATGTTTCAAAAATTCCCTTCATGGTTTTGAAACCTCCATTCTAGTTTTGAAACTTATCTTCTTGATTTAGAAATCCCTAAAGTTATAATGATCATAATTTTCATCCCGTTTCGAAAGTTTTGAAACTTCTACTTGTGGTTTTCAAACTACTGTGCAGATGAACATTTATTACTGAAAATTAAGACTTCTAACGATTCCAAAACTATTATGATAACCTCAAACGGCTAGAAATCAATGAGATGATAAAAATGAAGTCTCCAATCAACCATGAAATAATAATAAAGTTATTCAAACAATCAAAGAGCAAACAGTGTCAAATTTACACTCAATTTAATCTTTCTTTCGTCAAATTTAGACTCAATTTAATCTCTTTCACTGAATACTAGTTATTTTCCTTTTATTTTTTATTCTAAAGTTCTTGTGTGTGTGATAGCTTCAATATACCAACTTGAGGCGGAACATAGTTAGGACAAGTTGGGGCCATGGCCCCCCAAAATTTGAAAAATTATAATTTAGATCCTTAATTTTTTTTTAAATTTAACTTGGCCCCAACAATTATTTAAAAAATTTAGATTAAGCTTTAAATTTTTTGAATGTTCCTAATTGAACCCCTCTCATAATTTAAAAAATGTACCATTAAGTTTCTCAAATTTTCAACAATTTTAAATTAGACCCAACTTTTTTAAGAAAAATAAATAAACCCTTCAAAATTTTTGAAAATTATAATTTAAATCTCTAAATTTTTTAAAGTTTTAAGTTGTCCTCCAAACTCTATCACCGAGTTATGCCACAGTTACCAACAATATATCATTTTAAGTATTTTTCAAAATTTGATCATTAGTACTTCTCTTGGCAAGAGTTGTACATTTGGATTGTAAGGTTACATTTCGTCCTGAAAGGTTATAAAAATTATTGAATTAGTTGACATTCTTAATGTTGAAGCTAGCGTAATGGATATAGACTTCGTTATGGAAGTTGAACCACTCTAAATACCTTGTATCATGTTACTTATTTTTGCAAAAAAAAAAATTTTAAAAAGAATTATTTTTCAATTCACGTCGCATTCAAAGATTGATTAACTCAACATATTAAAATAGGGAAAATATGAACAAAAAACTCATCTTTCTCCCTCACTAGGACGAAAAAGAGAGAAAGATAAAAGCTCTCACTTTTCTTAAATTTTTCTCCCATTCTACTAAAATTTGGATTACCTTGTTAAATGCAATAATGTTCTCCATCACTTTCTCTTCAAGACGAGTGTCATATTAAAGTGCTTTAGTGAATTTTGGAAAAGCCCTAAAATCTCTATTACTGGAGTGCAATTTTGTAAAATGTATGAGTGAGAGAACATCATCGTCAGTTTCAACCTAATTAGTATATATATTGTGTGTAAATTTAGTTTTTTTAAATCTATGTATCATATTTGCTAAATAAATGTTGCATTCATTATGCATTTATTTTTGATTTTTTTGAAACCAAAAGCAATGTTGATTTTAATCGATAATTAATGGAATCATATCTAAACTTATTGGATGACAATCTTCGTTAACTTCTGAAATAATAAAACATCATTTGTAAGTAAACTCGAGTGAATTCAAATTTTTTGTCAAATTCAAATTTTTTGTCAAGTAAAGTCAAGTATTTGAAAAAAGTTCACTCTTTTCAGAACTAAATCATGGAAACAAAATGATAGCATTTTAAATTTAGAATTTGAGTATGTAAAATTCCGCTACTTAGATAACGTATAATTGAAAGGTATCGATTTCGGCGATGTGAGGATGCTTATCCTTCCTCACACTTAGCTGACTCTAGAATCCTTAAAAATAAATTTCAAATTATTTGCATGCTCTTTTTTAAAACTACTTAAAGGTTTTCATCCTATTTAACTCAAAAGTTGATGACAACTCCAAAATATTTTTTAAAACAAAACTTTTTGTAACAACCTCATACCGATACGGTGACCCGATCCAATCTGAGATGTCACATTATGGTCACTGGAGCGACCCACGATAAAAATCTAAGAAAATTAAAATTTTTGCTAAAACATATAAAATCATAAAATAATTTTATAAAAAAAATAAAAGTTTAGAAAACCATTCTCATATCAAAACATAATTAAAATCATGCAAGTTTTGGACTCAATATAAAAATCTAATGTGATCTACATGCCCCTAATTTCACCTGTATCGTACTATTCAAGCAACTCTGATGGAACTCCCATTACTGAGGTCAATACTACACAAGATCGATTCTTTTAACCTGAAATGGTGAATAACAAAGTGACCTTTGGGAAAGCTCGGTGATATAGATCTTCCAGATGAATGTTAAAGGACAAGCATATATGTGGCAAATATAAAATTTTCCTGATGATCTAGGCTTATATATGTTCTAGGGGTGAGTTGACGTTCATTATTAAAATTATTAGGCAACTGTCATGAAATCTATAGTTCAGAGGAAGCATTCAGAGTGACAGATTCAAGATATTGAAAATGGGTGTCTAGTGTATTCCCATAAAGACATAAATAATGTACATATAGTTTAAAAACAGTAGTAGTATAACTCGTATACGTTCGAGATACAAGTTAAAGATGTTACATTGATCATTACAAACGTGCTTTACTTAAAAACCGTTTAAATTTTGTTTCATTTTACACTTCAATTTAAGAATTTCGAACAATCTAGTTAATCACATAAAATCATAAAATAATAATTTATCGATCAAGTCAAGTCCGAATTTAAGCAACAACTAGGCAATTCGATTTTATTTCATAACACCTATAAAATTGCCTAAACACTATTTAATTTAAAAATCGTTCAATTAACCTTTTAAACATAATATCATATATATATATGATTATACACTAGTCATTTTTAACTACCAATAAAAAATAACTGCTAATCAAAATAAAGTAGTACTAAGTTACTATTACATATCATTTTAACTAAATCCATAAGAGCAACAAAACATATAAATTATACATGTCATTAAAAAGTTAAAATAACATCATATATGTCTTACTGATACGGTAGGTAGGTACAATCTCCAAAAAGATGCTCGGGAGGCTCCTCACTTTACATCTTTTCTCTTATCTGAACCTACGCGTGAAAACCATCACACGCTAAGTAAATCTTAGTGAGACAGTATAATAAATTAAAGTGAGATAGAACATAAAAGTATCATAACAATTCAAAACACTAAAATTAAATTCAAATAAAATCATTTAATTTCCAAACCGATTTATTCAAGCCATTTTTCCTCATCAGGAACCTAAAAAAATCATCTCATGATTTTATAAAAATCAGAATAGTCAATAACAGACACAATAATCATTTCAAATTCTTTTCCATTCGATCATATTGCAGAACTTTCACATTCATTTTCATAGCACAATGTATATTTAAGAGAATGCAAGGCACTTAAGTCAGACGAGCATGCACAATAAGCACTTCAGGTTCTATCATCAAAAACATAATATGCACTCCAAGTGGCTCATATCATTTGCACCAAAGGTGTTATACATAATGTACACAAATGTACAATATTAGAATCATTAAACATAAATCACTCTACCTCATCGCATGTCAATTGTACCTATGACTCTCAATGCAACATTGTGTTTTCAAATAAAAACTTATTCGTTTATAAATCAAACATTTTCAATTAGAATTATTTCGAACTCATCATTATCAAAATCATTACTTGGGCAGTTCATACCCTAAAATCATTCATAAAACCTTTATGTAAATATTATAGAAATATTCCATAATTAGAATTAAATCATACTTTATAAATCATACAAGATTGACTTATCGGAACTCTTTCTCAATTAGAATAATTAAATAAAGAAACTACACTCACCTTTGCCTCACTACCAAACCTATTAGACGATATTCTTTTACTCACGTACTTTTTCCTTCACCTTCGAGTTGCTAGGACCACAAGATTTGTCGTAGTTTGTATGACACACATACATAACACAATATTCAAACTATATGTTACTATCACACTATATAATCTAAACTCAATTATATTAAGTTCTATAAAATAAAATAGATACTTAATCGATATAAAACTAAATCACTAATATATAATAACTTCAACCTTCTCAAAAAGTACTATTCAATTCCATATATATTCATTTTTCGTCATCAACCCTTCAACTTTCATAAACTTTGCATTTAAGTCACCATTTATGAATTCTCTTTAGAATTCACATCAATTTTTCCATTTTGCTCAAAATGATACTTCATTATTTTGACTTATTTCAAACCAAACACTAAAATTATCATCATTGTAGTATCATACTCAATTAATATCTTCAAATTTACAAACTTGCAATTAAGTCCCTAATTTTCTATGATATTTCAAATTCCACCATAAAACTTTATTGAATTTGCACTTTGGTCCCAAATCAACATTCTAACATAAAATTCAGCATTCAATAATTAAATTTCAACATTGAATACCCCTAATTACACAATTATTCATCAATATTTCATAATTTCCAAAACTTGCAAAATGGTACTTTTACTATCTCAAGGTTCCAAACTAATTCAATTCAATCTCCAACGCATGTAGAACTCATCTAATATCAATTCTAGACCTTAATAAATTTTTGAACATTCTTCCCTTATTTTTTCCCCATGGCCGAATTTCATGTAGTAACTAGAGTGGACTTTTCATCTTAATTTCAAGCATGAATTCAACATCATATGATTAATTTCATGATATTTCAATCATCCTAACATCAAAGTCAATAAAAATTCAACCAATCTTCATAAACCCTAACCATGTCCAAAGCTTATTCATGCACTTTTAGATGATTTTAATCATCACTCATGCTTGGAAATTAATCTACAACATCAATAACAATAAAAATCATCCATTAAATCCAACATGTTCTTCAACTACCCAATTCATGAAATTCATCATCCAAGCATGATTTCTATGAAATTTTTATAGCAAATGATAGAGAATTTCAAGAGGATTAATTCTCTATCCAATAGCTTAATTCTCTAGTATCGACTTTTGTAATGGGAGTTCCTTTAACGTTGTTTGTAGAGTATGGTACAGGTAAAACTAGGGTGCAAGTCAGTCACATTTGATTTTTTATACTGAGTCTGAAACTTGTATGATTTCAATTATGTTTTAATATATAAATTATTTTTAGAACTTATATTTTATTTATAAAATTATTTTATGATTTAACATGTTTTTAAAAAATTGAATATTCATAGATTTTTATCCTTGGTCGTCTGATTGCCCTAATGTGACACCTTGGATTGGATCGGGTCACCCTAATCGGTCTGAAGGTGTTACATTTAGTGGTATCAGATATTAGGTTAAATTGAGTTCTCTAGGTAGATTGGTCGATCGACTGTCATAAGATGTCTAGTCAATACATGCCCCTATATTATAACCCTACTCTTATCAGTCAGAACTCCGATCTATTATACCCTCTTTGTAATAAACTAACCTAAGTATTCTATTCGTAAGGGCTCAACCTCTGCAGGAAATGAATATTGTCAGTATTCATCCAGATTTCATAAAATCACCTTACGAGTAACGTACAAGTTCATTGATCGAAAATTTTGGCCTACTCCTACATGAATTTGAGTTTTGTTACCCTATGGATTTTATGATAATAAGCTCGTAGTCAATCCTTATAATAAAAAAAAATTAATTTAGAAATGTTAAGCAAGTGAATTGAAGAACAAGGTACTTTATCCATGCTTTGACAAGGTGATTTCCCTATAAAATTCTATATTGACTAACTGAATTGAAGAATTCCTAAAATCTTTCTTGTTCCAATTTCAGGAGATAGAAACTCGATAAGTGTTGAGCCTCATACCTCATTGGTTTAATCAATATGAGATTAAATGAGAGCATATGTTTTCATAATGAACGGTAAATTTCAAGGTGATTTTGTTATGTTAGAATGAAATGGTTATGCATGCATGTTTCACTGGAGGGTAACTTTGTGTTTTAAATAAAAATTTATCGTCACTTTTATAATATGACTGAAATTAAGTTTTAAACTATTCACATGTTTTACTTGCAAAATTAGAACACGCTGAGCTTCCTACCTCAATACTTTAATTTCCCCCTTTCAGATATTTTGGATTGGCACCCCAGACCTGACACTTGGAGGATTGACACATTCCGTACAATATATTTTGTTGTAATGTTTTAATCTTCCGAACTGACTATCTTTTGGTTACATGTGCCTACATTTTTATAACTGAATTTATGATGTAATTTTATATTACCTCTGATGTACGATTATTCTAACACTGGTTATTGGTATTTTGTTTAACTTGCGATATTTCATGTTTTATATTACTCGATCTGGGTTTTATTATTATTGTTATGTTTTAAAGAGGTTATGATTTTATAGTGGTGAAATTATTTTGAATTTTTTTTTGTAATCCGCTAGATCTAATCGTATCATATAGGCTGTGTGATGTAAGGCATTTGTACCTTAACAATTGATTATGGATATAGGAAGGAAGAAAAACAATATGCACAAGTGAATGGCTCAAAAAGAGAGGGTTAAGGGTGGTAGACGTATGGTGAATAGGTGGGCTGTTTAAAATGAGAGATGGAAGCGGAAGATGGTTGATATGGTTATGGTTATAGCTGATGAAACAAAGGGATGGTTGTGAGGATAGTATCTTAAAGAAGACTCAAAAAAGAACCAATGCTATAGAGAGCAAAGACCCAGACTTTATATTGCTTCTTCAAGGGGTGGTATTAAGTACTTTGACCTACTAGTTATATGAACTTGGAACCAAAAGTATTAAGGTGAAAAGAAAGGGGTTGATGCCATAAGTATAAAATACTTGATAAGTCGATAAAAGTCACCAGGACTTAAGGAAGAGAATAATCTCACTTATATTATAAAAAGGTCTAAGTGCAAATGATATATGCTTTCCTATTTATAGGAAATGGAGAGGCATCGCTGAATAGTTACAAGGGGATTCGTCCAGCCTTGTGCCTTCCTATAGAGTCATAATTAATTACAAAATAGAGATGATGGTTCAGTTTAAATGGAAGGTGATAGTCCTTGGCCGAATAGATATTGTGTCCCTTCATGTTGGCGCCAATTTGGATGTGAAATGATGCTTGGTGAAATAGGGAGAGGACTCTTTATCTTGGCGCCTAAATGAGACCACATATAAGGCACATGGGGGCTGGTCATATGGCACGCACATGGGTGATCTAGGGAACCTTGTGGTGCAGCCTTGTACATGGAATGATGGTTGATCATGCGCTCCATCTTGGGCGTGCATGTGTCTCCTTCCAAGCTAGCTTGAGTGTGGAGCTAGCTAGCAAGCATGGGTTCTTTGTGAACAAGCTTCCTAGCTGAGTCCTTGTGTGCTCCATAACAACAAGTTCAGCTACATTCAGCTACCTTTGACATTACTTTTGGCAACTTAGCTTCAAATAGTCCAACTAGCTGAATTTAACTAGCCTTAAGCTCCTCCAGCTGAATCGAGCTTTCCTTAGTGTTCCATGAGCTGTCTTGTACTTTGTGAGTTGTTTTTGAGCTGTATATGATTTCCAAATCATTCACCAAGCTACCTCAACATGCATCACACTCCAATGTACCTATATGTGCAAGGAAACAAGGTAAGTCCATGATATTGAGATGTTATGAGCTAAATACCTTGCTGTCATGTATGATTATGGTGATGTGAGCTATGTTTGAAGGTCATGAGCTAATTATATCATCTCAAAATATGTGTAAGATAATGTATGAAGCTTAAGAGCTAATATGAATGCATATGAACTAATGAAATAGTTTATAATGATGTTGCCTTGATGTATATATGATAATCATGCTTAATATGATTATAAGACTAACATGTTTAAATATCAATGTGCATGTTGTGTTCATACTAAGTTATTCATTAACTACATAACATGTATTCTTATCATGAAATGTATTATAAAATCATATAGTATATAACTAGTATAAAGTAAATCCAATATAAAGATGTTCAAGAGTACTCCCTTTGTAGATGAAAACGTGTTTGCATCATCCCCCCTTCTTTAGAGCGATTTGTCCTCAAATTAAGTTCATTCTTTCCTTGCATAGCATCACGTCTCCTGGCTAAAAGAAAGCATTCTTTGAATGGTTGTGTTCTTCCATTAGGTATCCTTTAATAAAATTTCCCTTTAGGCCTTTCTTTGGAATATGACTTACCAATAGGTACTTTTTGAGAGTGATCTTTCTTTAAGGATATCTCTTTTGGAAGTGACCTTTCGCGTGTTTGGTCTTGAAAAGTGAGGAGAGAAGAGGTTTCAAATGAAAGGTTACTTACCTTTTGGCGATTAAAACCCTTGGTGAAGAGTTGCGTCTTTAAATTCCAATCATCACCAATTTTCGTAGGATCCCCTTCATTTTCCAGCCTTTAACTTTCGTGTTTCTCTATAAAGAAGTTCGGTGTCATGTTTCGTTCCTCTTCATTCTTCATTGGGGTTTTATCTTTGCGCCATGCTTGTACACTCTTTCGCATATGCAACTGATCTTGTTGTACCTATTTTGGCGTCAAAGGCATCAAGGTTACCTTGTGTCCATCATTCTTAAAAAAGTATTGATTGTGATAACAATCATGAATGGCCCTTTTGTCATATTGCCATGGTTTTCCAAGTAAGATGTGGCTAGCATGCATAGGAACAATGTCACAAAGCACCTCGTCCTTGTACCTACCAACTAAAAAAGGAATTAGAACTTGTTTGGTAACGTTTAACTCACCTCCTTCATTGAGCCATTGGAGTTTATATGGAGTGGGGTCCTTTGATGTTGCCAATCCAAGTTTTTCAACCATAAGAGTGTTGGCTATATTTGTGCAACTTCCTCCATCGATGATCATTGTGTAAACCTTGTCCTTGACATGGCATCTTATATGGAAGATATTGTTTCTTTGAATATCCTCTTGGGATGTTTGTGATTGTAGGCACCTTTTCGAAACAAGCATCTCACCATGGTCTACATTTTCTTCAGTTTCTTCTTCTTGTTTTGTTTCAGGTTCCTCGTCAAAAATAGGCTCATCAGAATCTGATACAATATCTCCATTCTCAAGTACTATCATATCATTTTGGTTGGGACATTGACTAGCAACATGTCCTTTCCCAAAACATTTGAAACATTTAATGTCTCTGGATCTCTCGAAAGTACCGGTTTGCATTTCTTTACCCTTACTAGATTCGCCCACTTGTTTTGCTTTAGAAACTTCTATATGGTCCTTTGCTTGTGCTAGAATTGGTTTCCTGAAGGTGATAGGCTCTTGCTTCCATTTTGTGGCCAAACTTGGACTGCTCCTAGTGTAAGATTTCTTTTTGAATTGTCTTTCAATTTTCATGGCCACGTGTACCATCTCTTCAATCACAACATAATGTTGAAGTTCAACAACGTTAGCAATATCAAGATTTAGGCCAGATAAAAACCTTGCCATGGTTGCTTCTATGCCTTTATCAATATTGGCTCGGATCATGGCTATCTCCATTTCTTTGAAATAATCTTCAACCTTTTGCTTCATTGTTTCAGATTTTGTAATTTATGGTAAAGATCTCGATGATAGTGAGTAGGCACGAACCTTTTCCTCATAATGGCCTTCATTTCTTCCCACGTATTGATGGGGCGTTCACCATTTTTCCTTCTTGAACTCACCAATTGGTCCAACCAAACTAAGGCATAGTCCACGAATTCCATAGTAGTAACCTAACCTTCTTTTGCTCCGTATAATTTTGGCATTCAAAAATGTGTTCAATCTTGATTACCCAATCAAGATAGGCTTCTGGATTAGTTCGTCCTTGAAATGGATGTATGGTCACTTTGATGTTGCTGAAGTTCTCATTCTGATTTCGATGAACATCTCTTCTTGCTACTGATGTTACTTCAACATCCTCTTCTTCGATTTCTTCTTCCATTCTAGGGAGATTTACTCTTCGGTTGCCTAGGGATGCTTCAAATTGGTCCATACGATCATGTAAAGGCTCCAATTCTAATTTCAACAATATGGCTATTTCTTGCATTATTGCTTGAGTTTGTAAATTAGGGGGTTCTCTTTCAGGGGTTCGTCCTGGACTTCGAGACATGGTTAGTGAAATAAGAAAAGAATAAGATGTGTAAAAGACCTTACCAAAATATACTCTCACAAAGCCTCACGAGTCACTCCAAGGAAACTTCAATGTCACTTAATATGCTCGTGTTTGCTCTATAGGAATTAATGGCTTTTACTTGTCCTCTTCTTATCTCACTCACGCTCCAGCCTTTTTCCTCTCAATTCTTTTATCCCAAGTTATAGAGAACTTTACTCAAGACCGTATCAAGTAAATTTCTACTTGTTTGGCGTCGATTGCAAAAGGGTTAGTAGGAATGGAAAAACAAATATAATGAAATGGTGGCTTAGAAATAGAAAGAAGAAAACAAAAAGGGTTACTTAAACAAGTCACTTCATAACCTTCTATTACAACAATCAATTTAAACGGCTTACTTGAATTGCTTGGTGATGATAATTGTTGATGAGTGCTTCAACTTCTTTTCTTTCCTTTTTCTTTTTTTGAGTGCTGGATTTTTTCTTTCTTTTGAGTGCTTCACTTTCTTTTCTGATTTTTCTTTTTCTTTTACTTTGCACTTCTTTTTGTATTTTTCTTTTTGTTGTTGTTGCACGTTGCTTTCATCCACCAATAGCTCTGATTACCGCTTGATGTAAGGCATTTGTACCTTAACAATTGATTGTGGATCTAGGAAGGAAGCAAAACAACCTGCACAAGTGAATGGCTCAAAAAGAGAGGGTTAAGGGTGGTAGACGTATGGTGATTAGGTGGGCTATTTAAAATGAGAGATGGAAGAAGAAGATGGTTGATATGGCTATGGTTATGGCTAATGAAACAAAGGGATGGTTGTGAGGATAGTATCTTAAAGAAGACTCAAAGAAGAACCAATGCTATAGAGAGCAAAGACCCAGACTTTATATTGCTTCTTCAAGGGGTGGTATTAAGTACTTTGACCCACTAGTTATATGAACTAGGAACCAGAAGTATCAAGGTAAAAAGAAAGGGGTTGATGCCACAAGTATAAAGTACTGGATAAGTCGATAAAAGTCACCAGGACTTAAGGAAGAGAATAATCTCACTTATATTACAAAAAAGGTCTAAGTACAAATAATATATGCTTTCCTATTTATAGGAAATGGATAGGCATGGCCGAATAGTTACAAGGGGATTCGGCCAGCCTTGTGCCTTCCTATAGAGTCATAATTAATTACAAAATAGAGATGATGGTTCAGTTTAAATGGAAGGTGATAACCCTTGGCCGAATAGCTCTTGTGTCCCTTCATGTTGGCGCCAATTTGGATGTGAGATGATGCTTGGCCGAACAGGGAAAGGACTCTTCATCTTAGCGCCTAAATGAGACCACATGCAAGGCACATGGGGGTTGGTCATATGGCACGCACATGGGTGTTCTAGGGAACCTTATGGTGTAGCCTTGTACATGGAATGATGGTTGATCATGCGCTCCATCTTGGGCGTGCATGTGTCTCCTTCCAAGCTAGCTTGAGTGTGGAGCTAGCTAGCAAGCATGGGTTGTTTGTGAACAAGCTTCCTAGCCGAGTCCTTGTGAGCTCCATAACAACATGTTCAGCTACATTCAGCTACCTTTGACATTACTTTTGGCAACTTAGCTTCAAATAGTCCAACTAGCTGAGTTTAGCTAGCCTTAAGCTCCTCCAGCTGAATCGAGCTTTCCTTAGTGTTCCATGAGCTGTCTTGTACTTTGTGAGCTGTTTGTGAGCTGCATATGATGTCCAAATCATTCAACAAGCTACATCAACATGTATCACACTCCAATGTATCTATATGTGCAAGGAAACAAGGTAAGTCCATGATATTGAGCTGTTATGAGCTAAATACCTTGCTGTCATGTATGATTATGGTGACGTGAGCTATGTTTGAAGGTCATGAGCTAATTATATCATCTCAAAATATGTGTAAGATAATGTATGAAGCTTAAGAGCTAATATGAATGCATATGAACTAATGAAATGGTTTATAATGATGCTGCCTTGATGTATATATGATAATCATGCTTAATATGATTATAAGACTAACATGTTTAAATATCAATGTGCATGTCGTGTTCATACTAAGTTATTCATTAACTACATAACAAGTATTCTTATCATGAAATGTATTATAAAAGCATATAGTATATAACTAGTATAAAGTAAATCCAAAATAAAGATGTTCAAGAGTACTCCCTTTGTAGATGAAAATGTGTTTGCATCATTCTGTCTAGGGGTTACATTTTTTTCTTAAAAAAATGTCATAAACTGTATTTTTATGTAAGTTTAAGGATCGTTCTAACACCCATAACATCAAACATCAAAGTACACAATACTACTTGATTAAGATACAATTTATTGCACTAGATATCATAATTGATATTTTTTAATGTAAACTCCAGCTACACAATTCTAATTTGAACCTTCATAACCTACACTTAAACATGATTGTTAGGTTTGGAACACTAATTTAAACCTGGAGATGATTATTTGGTGCTTAAAAACTTTTTCGATGTTTTTTTGTTTAAACACGACAAAGTTTACAATAAAACTTCTACAGCACTAAGTTGTTTATTAAGTTGAAGTAAAGCCACCACCTGTGGTGGTGGATCTGCAAAAAAGGATTTCGCACAATGGTAAACCTGGAACTAAAGATATCCACACGATCTACAGTTGAATTATGAGCATGCCGAACATGACATATATGAACCTCCCACTTTCTTTGTTGTAACTCTTTGATCACAGTGAAAACAAATATTTCCATGATGATTCAACATAGATTTCAAGAGTACGCTAATAGCCTCAATATTATCAGATTCCAACTCTATTTGTCTGTATCCAAGCCTCCAAGCATGTCGGTGTGCGTCACATATTGCCCACAATTTTGCATTCAACACCGAATATTTCCCTATATTCAAGAAGAGCCAAAAAACCAGTTGCCTTGATCAGACCGAAAAACACATCCTACGACAGCATGATCATCTGCAATATTAATTGCGGCATCAATATTCACTTGAATCCATCCTTCCTGAGGCCTCCTCTAAGGATTAATGTCTGAGAATCAATTTTCTGTTGAAGAGCTGCATCTATCGGAATTCTGAGAAACAACCTGAATCTCTTCCATGTACCATATACTCAGGTTAACAATATCCCCCCTTTCAATAAACTCTGGATCAGAAAGGAATTTATTTTGTATATTCCATTACATCCAACAAATAACAGGGAGAAGAATCAACAAACTTGCTCCACAAAATGATTTGGACGTCGTATATTTTCTTGAAACCAATCTTCTATAAAAAATGAATAAAGTACTTGAATAGCGTTCTGACGGATCAAAGAACTCCAGCAGTTCTGAGTTGTTGAACAATCATGTAGTATATGCAATAACATGGAAATATTTTTTATAGAAGAACCCTCTCGATGTTGGTGAAAAGGTTATCCCTCAATGCAAGCCACATAAAGACTTGTATGCAATATGGAATGCTTAAGGTCCAAACCATCTTCCATATATGTCTTGTCTATGGTTCGTGAGTTCCCCTTTAAAGGCAATATAAGCCAATTTAATTGAGAACGCACATTTAGCCTCCCATCGCCAACCCGGGAATTCCTGAATAAGGTGATTCATTGGTGGAACTACAGTCAAAATACTTTGAACACAATCCTTTAGAAACAAGCCTCTTAAATGTTGGTGTCCCGTTGACCTGATGAGTTAGTAAAAGTCACCACCGGCCAAGGCATAGGATCCAAAATATACTTCCTCTAGTGAACTAAAGAGCCAATTGTATTAATCCACTCATCCTACCAAAAGTTGACATGGCAGCCATTGCGAACACTCCAAAATAAATCATGTTGCAATTCATCCCATATACGGCTAATTCCTGCCCAAAGTCTAGAGCAATAATGTGCCGAAGCGTAGATGGTACCACACCATCCCATCTATACTTAGATTATAGTCCCCACCCAAAGCTTATGTTCATATTGAATCAACTGGAAACCCAATTTCATCAAGAAGGCGTGATTGTAGTTCTCAATATCCCGTAAAACAAGACCCCATTAGTAACCAATCTCTGGATATCTTTCCACCGAACAAGGCTTATACCATGTCTGTTATTTGAATTACCCTAAACAAAGTCTCGTATCAATTTTTCAATATCCAAACATATAACCTTAGGAAGCCAAGTCGCTAGCATTGTGAAGCTAGGGTTAGCATGAGAATCTGAGTAAGAGTGATAAGGCCAGCAAGAGACAAAGAGCTAGCAGACCAACTAGATAATCCATTGTTAACATTATCAATAAGTACCCGTAAGTAGCCTTGTTCACCTTATTATGTTTGTCGTAACCGGTTTTCGCCCGGGAACGAATTTTTCTTGGCGGGAAAAGTAATGTGAATAAAGAAATGGTTTTTAATGAAATATTTTGGAGTCGCCATCGACCTTTTGAGTTAGGTAGGTCGAATACCATAAAATCATCTTTTAAAAGAGCTTTTAAGAAAACATCACTTAAAAGATAAATCGGTCTACGTTTAACCAAAAATCATTCTTTTTAATAAGAAAAAGGGATTTGTGGTCGTTACGTTTAGGGAAGGATTAGCTCCCCACGCCGCCCAAAATTGGTACCCATCGATTATAAATTGTTTCTATTAGCAGAAATATAAAAATTCAAATATAAATTTAATTTACGATCCTGTTATTTCATATTCAATTATAGAAAATTCTAAGGAAAAAAATATTAAAATACCTTTTATAAAATTGAAGTAAATATATACATATATATTTAGGGTTTTATAAATAGGGTATTTATTTATTTAAAAATATCAAAAAATGGACATCTAGTTACTTTAAGACAACATATTTCTTTGATATTAAAAAAAATAAACATTAATAAGAATATGATAAAATAATTTAAATAAAAATGATGTGTATATATATAAACAAATATATTTGTTTATTTTTAAAATATCAGAATAGGATATCTAGTTATTTTAAGACCGTCCTTTCTGAGCATTTAAAAATAAATAAATATTATTTAATCAATTTATTAAATTATTATACTATATTTAATGTAAATATTTAGTTAATTAAACATAAATAAAATAAATAAATAAATAAATAAATAAAGTACTATATTTAAAGTATTAAAAGATAAAGGACAATAATAATAATAAAATAAGATTGCAATTAAATAATGACCAAAATAAAATAAATTAAAACTACAAAATTAAATTGTAAAATATATAAAATATAGTCAAAAATGAAAATTATAAAATACCAGGGATTAAAATATAACATATTAAAATTAAAAGCTCTAATTCGAAATATTATGAGATTTAGGTATTAACAGTGTTATTTGACCTAATCAATTATTCGGGGTTAAAATTAAAGTTTATTAAAATTATAGGGGCTAAATAAATATTTTACCTTAAATATATATATATATACAATTAAGGGCTATAATATAATAAAATAAAATTTAAAGACTGAATTGAAATGATTAAAAGTCGAATGCAGTGACTAAATTGTAAAGAGTACAAACTTGGAGTGGCTGCGGACAGAGTTCTCCCATACGGGAAATTACAAAGGTACCCCCCAAAACGACGTCGTTTGGGGAGGAATTTATAAACCCCAAGACAGACCCTTTTTGGCCATTTTCTTTCATTTTTTCTTTTTTCATTCTCTCTCTAAGTGAGAGAGATGAAAACTCTCTGCCCTCCCTCTAAGTTTCCCTCGCTGGAGGGAAACCAGTCGCCGACCTACCGCCGTTTCCAACTCCAATCACCGTCTTCGACAACCGTTCACGGTGGCCGAAAATTAAAAATCTATACCAAATCGTAGATCTATTCAACCCAAAATCGAATTCAGTTTTTATTTACCCTAAAAACCCCTCAAAATTAATAAATCTAAAAAAACGACGGTTTTACCTCGATTTTCACAAGGTTTCCGGCGAAGTTCGACTCCTCGATGGTAAGTCTCTTTACTCTCTTATTTTTTTCTTTTTGATTTTGTGGCTGTGGATTGCTTGTTCTTGCTCCTTCCGTGTTTTTCTTCTCTGCATGAGATGGCCATTTATAGGCCTCGTTGGTGTCTTCTTTGGACCAGTTAAAGGAATGGCCCTCAGTGAGTCATTGAACTATAGTGGTGACTCACCATAGGGAAGCAACGTGGATGGCCTCTTTGAGTCTTCTGGAGGCTTCGGCGAGGTGTGGCAACAGTATGGTGTCGGTAGTGGCAGCACTGCGTGGTCCATAGGGTATCATAACCCTAGGGTTTCTTGTTGGAGAGCTCTGGACCGTTGGATCTTGCCAGATCCAACGACTGATGATATTGGCGGCTGGAGCATGAGATGAAAACCCTAATTGGGTTAGGGTTATGGGTTATTATTGGGCCTCTGGCCTTCAGGTTATTGGGCTCCAGGCTTGGGCTTCTGGTTGTAATTTGGTTCAGGCCTGTAATAATAATAATAATAATAATAATAATAATAATAATAATAATAATAATAATAATAATAAAAATAATAATAGTAATAATAATAATATTTATAATAAAAATAATAAAAATAAAAATGAACAAAAACTTAGTGTCTTCAGCTGTCCATTTTTGCTCATTCTTGTGTAAACAAGAATAGGGAAAACACGAAAAAGATGATAAGTTTTTGTCCAGTTGACTTCTCTTGATTAAGACGGAGTTGTTGAATCCTCAATTGATGGATTTTAATCTTTGCTGATCTCTGGAATTCAAATCAAGAAACCCCCGAAGGCTTAGTTTCTTAGTTGTCAAGGAATCCCTTTGTTAGGCTTAACTTCATTTAACAACTCTTTTGAGATAATTAGTAAACCCCCGAAGGCTTGGTTTCTAAAATCTCATTTGAAAACATCCTACATTGAAGGTCTTATGGATGACCCGAAGGCTTTGACATCTTGCACTGAAGGTCTTACAGATGACCCGAAGGCTTTAAATTAAGAAACCCCCGAAGGCTTAGTTTCTTAGTTGTCAAGGATCCCCTTTATTAGCCTTAGCTTCCTTTAATAGCTCTTTTGAGATAATTAAAAAACCCCAGAAAGGCTTAGTTTCTAAAATCTCATTTGAAAACATCATGCACTGAAGGTCTTATGGATGACCCGAAGGTTTTAACATCTTGCGCTGAAGGTCTTACAGATAACCCGAAGGATTTAAATTAAGAAACCCCCGAAGGCTCAGTTTCTAAATCTCATTTGAAAACATCCTGCACTGAAGGTCTTATGGATGGCCCAAAGGACTTTAACATCTTGCACTGAAGGTCTTACAGATGACCCGAAGGATTTTAAGTATCATGCTCTAAAGACTTACAGATTCATGAAATAGTTTACTGAGTAAGAAACTTTGGAAATCGTTTTCTTACTATTCAACAATTTCATTTTCATAAAAGATTAAATGAGAAACTTTGGAAATCGTTTTATCATTGAAATAACTTGTTGTTTGGGTAACATGCCCCATTTTAAAATAATGCTTCATTCGTGGGTTACGACCATCTATTCTTTAGATATTCGCCTCTCCTGATGTGATTTGAATTCTACTTTCCCTTTGTAAGGTATTTTCCATCATGAATCTTCTTTTTTCATACGAAGATCTATAAAACTTTATATTTGAATGCAATCAAATGTATCAATGTAATGCATTGTCTATTGTGCAAATGATGTTCTTATGAATGCATGAATGTTGATGCAATCTTCATTTGACTTCAAAATGGTGAACTCGGTCTTCCTTCACTTGATCATTTATTTTCAAGGTTACCTTTGGATATCAGTGTAAGATGTTATATTTCTGAAGAACCATTTAATCAACTTGTATCAATGTGTCTTCTTTGTTTCATTAAAGTCTCAGAGAAATGTTTCATTTATGGAACTCTTGTCGTAATCGGAATTATGACCTTGATGTCCCCATTTTTGTCTTTGATAACACCAGTTTTTTTGCTTGGACTTGTGTAGAAATACAATAGAGTTTTCATCTTTGATAAGAGACTCTATCATTTTTGAAGAATGTAGATGTAGATATGCTAAACTCAGCAGAGTTAAATTAGAAAAGCAATGTTTGTTCTAATTTAACTCTTGAAACATATTAGAAGGAGGATTTATCCTAATTCCTTTCATGTCTCCACATCTAATTGGATCTCAAACAAGGCTATTCAGACCATATCATGTCGAAATGTTTAACAACATCCTATTGTTCAATCTTAGTTGGCTATTCCGAAGATGATCTATGGACAAGAATTTTTGGTATTAAAGAGTAAATACCGTGGAAGGACAATGAAATGACCAGTCAACAAGCATTAGTTCTGGGAACTATTCATCTCAGAGTTGTTCGATAATCCGATCAATCGACATAGATTGTATAGGTTTTGAATCTTCGTTCTTCCATATCAGCTCAAATCACTCTGGTCATGTATGAAAACACAAGTAACTCAGATGTAAAGGATTTTGAATACCCTTCTAATTACGTAGAGCTTCCAAAAATTTATGAATAAGATATGATCCTGATAAATTACATTCTGAATAACTGATGATTTCGTCAGTTGATGAACTCTTCCAATAGTGATTCTAACTTCCGGTATTCTATCGGCATACTGAAGTTTGTGTTACTCTACCCTATAAGATTATCCATTATCTCTGAATAAACTTGGAAACTCTGGTGTGTTCCCTAATCACAAGAATGTTTTATCTGACTTTCGATTTGAATTATGTTATGATGCTTTATCTGAATTATGTTCTGATTTCTGACCTGGATTTTATTTTGATATCTGATATAAATTCTGTTTTGATTTATGATATCTCCATTTACTGACGGAAAAATGTTTTATTTGGGGGGTTATTGTTGGAGGAAGTATATCTGCAGGTTCCTCGGCTTTGTGCTCAGGGCCTTACTTGCTGTGCGGTTGGGTGTATGGTTCTGAGGAGCCTACACATTATGATGTGTAGGGGTTGGAGGGATTATTAGGATTTTTTTTAAAAACAATATGTTTTAAAAAGACTTGTATCTTTTCACTGGTTTTGCGGGAACACACTAGATAACTTATTTTGATCTCCTGAACCTAGACATCCGAAATATTCCATCTAAACTGAATATTATCTATTACTACCTGAGATATCAATGGAATCTCAGCTCAGCCTAAAAATCTATAAATATCTGAACCAATAAGGATATATATGTTTATCTGTATCTGCACGTTCTTTAGCATCATCTGGTAGTTTTGTATTACTGAGCTTTCTTAAGCGCACTCTATTACTCACCATTACAGGTTAAAGGAATTGTACCAGTGCAGTTATCGACTTCAGTAAGGGAGTTCTTTCGGTGTTGCTTATAGAGGATGGTACATATGATTAGGGGGCATGTAATTTATTTTGTTTTAGATACGAGTCTGAAAATCTATTTTATTTCTGAATACTGATAAATGATTTTATGAGTTTACATATTCTAATAAAAAAATTTAAATTTTCTGAGATTTTACAATGGGTCACTCCGGTGGCCTTAATGTGACACTCTAGATCGGATCGGGTTACCTGCATCGGTCTGAGGGGGTTACATTTAGTGGTATCAGAGCTATATTGATTCAAAATTTTCAAGATAGACCGATCGGTCGAATTTTTAAAAAAGATGTTTGATCAGTACATGCCCCTAGACTACAATTGTACTTCTCTGAGCTGGAACTCTAAGGTTGAGTCTCTATCTGTAATGAGCAAACGTAAGTTTTCATCCGTTAGGATTCTATCATTTTATAAAGGAATATAGTAACGTCTGTCTAAATTCTGTAAAGTACCACACGAGCCACGTGAGAGTTACTCATCTGAGAAATTCTGATTCGACTCCGAAAATGAAATTGGGATATGTTATCGCTCTATGGGCATATTCTCGTAACCCATGCTGAATTGATTTCACAAGGATAAAACTGTTTTGATTCTTTTATAGGAATGCGGGAGAGTTATAACATAATATATATACAGCTGGTTATGGATTAGTTAAGAACCCGTACTTCTGTAAAAGTGTTTTAAGATATGAAAGAACTGATGGAAGTTTCATTTCTACAATGTGTCATTAATGAATTTCGAGGATGAAATTCTTTTAAAGAGGAGATAATTGTCACACCCCAATTTAGGGGCTAAAAATTTAGAAATTATAAAGTATTGGATTTAATTGATATTTTGGAAGAAATTAAGGATTAAATTGTAAAATTGTAAAGTTGGCAGACCATTTTAAGAAGTATAAGAAATCCAGTGACTAAACTCATGGTTTACCCATTTTTATAGGATGAATTATAAATCCCATTTCCCCATATGTTTCTGTAGATTTTCTATTTTCCCTTTCCCTCAACCCTCTTTTGAACTCTGATCTACTCATCGTCCGGCCTCCATTCAAAAAACCGAAACCACCATCGTGTTCGTTGTCCACCGATGAACAAAAACCCCTCAAACCTCTAATCGTGAATCGTCGTCGTTTGTCATTAATTTTAGTTGGAAGTATCGTCCGTTTTAACTCAATTTTCGTTAATTTTTCATCAATTCACGTCATTCCGGCCATCCGTTTTCAACACCTCCCGCACCATTGTGTTCCTTGTATCATTCCGAGTCCACCGGTGTCCTCCGTGTCTGCGTCGTCGCCGGCGCGTGGAGGGGTCAAGAATTCAAAGTTTTTGATGTTTCGGAATTGAGCTATCCACCATTCAAAATTTTGAACCGAGCTTGGTAAGTGTCTCAAAATGCCTTAAAATAATTTTTAGAAATTTTTCGAGAATATTTCTAACACCGTATCACTATTCACGTGCCCCACGCGCCACCCCTCGACAGTGGGCTTTGTCTGGCAGCAGGAAAAAAAGAAATAAAATCAATTTAATAGGTTTGAATCGATTTGACTGGTTCGACCTGATTGACCGACCCTTTACCAGCGTTGACCATTGATCGCGTTGACCGGCGTTGACCACCGTTGACCAAAACTTTGACCGGTGTTAACCAGGCATTGAACGGCCGTTGACTTTTTCCGGGTATACCTATCCTGATGTTTTTTGACGTCTTGAATCCGTTTTTGGGGTCGTTTCGCCAAATTCGAACCCGAAAAGCTATTTTTCACTGATTTATCACCTGATTCGATTCGTTTTCCCAAATTAAGCTCTGTTTTTAATGAAATTTTAGTTGTTATATATTTGAGGAATTATTGGAAGTCGAATTAAAGATTGAGGGGATTCGAATGAAATTTTTATGGTCGATCAATATGGCACCAAAATCGAGGTAATACATTACTACCTTTTCATGCTTTATGGAACATGTTGGTATTGATAAATGCATGAATGAAGATGTTTGGTCTCATTTGGGTATTTAATTAATTCATACACTCGATATGGATACGGTAAAAATTTGGTAAATGAATACGGCTCGGATGACTGATATAAGAAATTTATAGATTGTTAGAATTAAATTATGAGTTCTGTGATTAGTAATAAAGGAATTATCATGGATTTGTAGCATATAATTTATTTCATAAAAGGTTAAATGTTAAAGGTACTTGGATGAGAAATTATGAGAATACTCTGGTAGGGTAAAATTATGAAAATACCCTTATGTTGTAAGATGACAAGAATTATCCTTGGAAGTTGGTTAAGAACTCTGAAAAGACATATTGATCAGATAAATTACAGTTGTGCATAAGAAATGCTAGTTTTGCTTAGAAAATTTGGATAATCGATTTTTAACCCCCAAGAGGGTTTATGCAAGATACTAGAAGTCTGTTAAGGAATCATTTTGAGACCAGAGAATGTTCGAGAAATCAATTAAGCATAGTATCTCTAAATTATAGTTATTTTCGTTAAGAGTTAATACCGAAATTATTTGGGTTAAGAAATTACGAAAATGCTCGTGAAAGGTAAAAATAGTCCAAGTTAACCCTGAATGAGAAAATTCATTGAGGATTCGTATTTAACTCGATAAATTGTGGATTTAAATGTTAAGATTCTGTCTTTGTACAAAAAATTCCCGATAACATGTTGGTAACTTTTGAGAAGACAATTGACCTGAAAATCTTCGAGTTAAGAATAAATTATCGAGGGTGCTCTTTTGTCAGAATTGTTTGAAAGGTTTGGAAAAAATGATACGTTTGAATTAAATAATAAGATCATATAGAATAAAGGGATTGAAACGCACCAGATCTGTTAAATAACCAAAATACCCCTGTAATAGAAATTACCCAAGAATATCACCAAGCTCAGGAATGATTAGATATCCTCGAGCTCTTAAATGAATAGAATAAAATCGAGTACCAAAATGACCAAAATACCCTTATGGCCTAGACTAAGTAAATGTTTTGGATTAATTAAAGAATCCAAATAAACATGGGTGTTGTACTACCCTTAAAAGTTATGGAAAATAACTTAAGTAAGTCGATCAACCATTATGATATATAAGTACATGAACGACATATATATCACTTAAATGTGTATTCGTCTTCTCAAGTTTAGATCGATGATAATTATGGAAGTACCCAGCTCAACTCAACTCTAGATCGTATTCGGTACTAAGAAGTGGATATTCGTTAGACAAATCAACCAATAAGACCAAATTGAACTGAACGGAAGTACAATATATATCCGAAATTCAAAAATGTATGAATTACTCTGGAAAACTCTGAAGTAACCGGGATTGACTTGACTATTAAGTGAACTAATTAAGCTCAATGACTGATGATTAAATAAGTGATTTGGATGAGTCTGGGAATGCCAATGAATTTATATGATGTATTGTCCTTCTGGGTCATGAACTATAAATCAAGCACGTCAGCATTTCATGATATTGTGAAAGCGTGGAAATAAAATAAAGACATTGGAAGATCTATTCATCGATGATTCTGAATATGATCTATGGACAAGAATTTGTGGTATTAAAGAGTAAATACCCTGGAAGGACAATGAATTGACCAGTCGACAAGCATTAGTTATGGGAACTATCCATCTAAGAGTTGTTCGATAATCCGATCAATCGACATAGATTGTAAAGGTTTTGAATCTTCGTTCTTCCTTATCAGCTCAAATCACTCTGGTCATGTATGAAAACACAAGTAAATCAAATGTAAAGGATTTTGAATATCCTTTTAATTACGTAGAGCTTCCGAAAAATTTATGAATAATATATGATCCCGATAAATCACATTCTGAATAACTGATGATTTCATCAGTTAATGAACTCTTCCAATAGTGATTCTAACTTTCGGTATTCTATCGGCATACTGAAGATCTGTGTTACTCTACCCGATAAGATTATTCATTATCTTTGAATAAATCTGGAAACTCTGGTGTGTTCCCCAATCATATGAATGTTTTATATGATTTTCGATTTGAATTATATTCTGATACTTGATCAGAATTCTGTTTTGATTTCTGACCTGGATTATATTTTGATATATGAATTATGTTTTGATTTCTGATATCTCCTTTTACTGACGGAAAAATATTTTATTTGGGGGGTTATTATTGGAGGAAGTATGCAGGTTCATTGGCTTTGTGCTTAGGGTCTTACTGGCTGTGCAGTTGGGTGTATGGTTCTGGGGAACCTACACATTATGATGTGTAGCGGTTGGAGGGATTATTAGGATTTTAAAAAAATATATGTTTTAAAAAGACTTGTATCTTTTCACTAGTTTTACGAGAACACACTAGATAACCTATTCTGATCTCTCGAACCTAGACATCCGAAATATTTCCATCTGAATTAAATATTATATGTTACTACCTGAGATATCAATGGGATCTCATCTCAGCCTAAAAATCTATAAATATCTGAACCAATAAGGAAATATATGTTTATCTATATCTGCACGTTCTTCAGCATCATCTGGTAGTTTTGTATTACTGAGCTTTCCGAAGCTCACTCTATTACTCACTATTGCAGGTTAAAAGAATTGTACCAGTACAGTTATCGACTTCAGTAAGAGAGTTCTTCCGGCGTTGCTTGTAGAAGATGGTACATGTGATTAGGGGGCATGTAATTGTATTTTGTTTTATATATGAGTCTGAAAATCTATTTTATTTCTGAATACTGATAAATGATTTTATGAGTTTACATGTTCTGATAAAAAGTTTTAAATTTTCGAGATTTATAGTGGGTCGCTTCGGTGGTCCTAATGTGACACTCCAGATCGGATCAGGTTACCTGCATCGATCTGAGGGGTTACAATTATTTATTATTTTATTATTCTATGTTTATCTTCCATTTTAAACTATTTATATTTAATTATTTATTTTATTCTTATTTTTTTTATCTTTATCTCAAATTCTATATTCTTCTAAATCAAAAAGTCCACTAAATCAGAAAAACCAGAGTCCCTGTGTGGATCAACTCTTGTACAAGTTTGTAAACAATTAGGTTTGGTGTTTCATTCGTAAAGCAATAAAATTGATAGTTCGTTTTGTGTAGCTTGTCGAATGGGCAAGTGCCATAAATTGTTGTTTCAAACTTCTACAACTATATACGACAAACCTTTTAAACTTGTATTTTCTGATGTATGAGGGCCTTCACATATAGCATCGTATTCGATATTATGTATCGTTTGTTGATGCATGTACAAGGCATTGCAGGGTTTATTTGCTTAAAACTAAGGATCAGGTTCTTCAGACTTTTCAAATGTTCTATGCTATGGTAAAAACTCAGTTTGATACAACCATCAAGGAAGTGCAGATTGATTGGGGCGGTGAGTATAGGCCTGTTTCTGTGTGGTTAAAAACGCTTGGTGTTGTTCATCGGTTGTCGTGTCTGCACATATCCGAACAGAATGATATAGTTGAGCGGAAACATCATCATATTATCGAGTCAGCTTTGGATTTGTTGGCTCAAGCCTGCTTGCCATTTCGTTTCTAGTCTTATGCTGTAACTACAGCTGTCCATCTTATAAATCGAATGCCAACTCCTGTTTTGCAAGGCAAGTCTCCATTTGAAGCTTTGTTTGCTAAACAACCCGATTATGAGTACTTAAGGGTGTTTGGGTGTCGATGCTTCCCACATTTAAGACCATAACAAGATCATAAGATGAGTTATAGGTCACAACCGTATACCTTTTTGGGTTACAGTTCTATGATCAATGTACGGCATTGGATGGTAGAATATAAATTTCTCGGCATGTGTCCTTTGATGGGGAGTGTTTTTCGTTTGCAGGTTTGGCTAGTCAAGCTCATCAAGTGCATTTGGATACTGGACAAAACAAGTTGTCAAGAGCATTACCCTTAGTCACAATGCTAACAGAATGTGCGTTGGTTATTATCCATTTCAAGGGAGTCAGGCTAGATTACCTACCCCTGGTGCTGCAAGTTCAAGTACAAATTTAGCAAGACAGTTGTCACATGGAGAAAGAGCATTTCAGCAGTCACCAAATGGTGATATTCCGATTGTGACACGCAATGAGGCTGCTTCACTGGTTCATTCTAGCGTTGCTGGTTCTGGTGAACAGCTTGGTTCAGGAGATGCAGATGTGACACAGTCTGGTAATGAAGGTGTTGCTGGTGCTGATGAACAGCTTGGTTCAGGAGATCAAGAAGTGACACGTTCGGGTAATGAAGGTCTTACTTAGGCTTTGCCCACAGATAGTCAAGGCGAGGTACCAGTGAGTATATATGGTCACCATATGATAACACGCAATAAAAGAGGTATTTTTAAGCCAAAATTGTATACTGCAGTGCAAAGCAATGATGAAATATAACCCATTTCAGTTCATGAAGCTCTTAAATCTCCGGTATGGAAGGCAACAGTTCTTGCTGAATATAAAGCATTGATCAAGAATCATACTTGGTCACTGGTAACTTTGACAGAAGGAAGATCAGTCGTGGGGTGTAAGTGGTTGTTTCGAGTCAAACGAAACGCGGATGGAACGATAGAAAGATACAAGGCCAGGCTTGTGGCAAAGGGGTACTCGCAAACACATGAACAGTACTTTCAAGAGACGCTGAGTCCAGTAATCAAGTTGTCCAAAGTGAATGTTGTGTTGACTTTGGCAACTCGAAATCGATGAAATTTACGACAGGTTGATATAAATATCGCCTTTCTAAATGGCGATTTACATGAGGATGTGTTTATGGAACAACCACAAGGTTTTGAGAAGCAGACAAAAGATGGGACTGTGCTAGTCTGTAAGGTTAAAAGGCCTTGTATGGCTTGAGACAAGCGCCGAGAAGATGGTATTCGAAGTTGCGAGATTTCTTGATGAGTATTGGGTTTCGGATGTCTCGTGCAGACGACTCCTTGTTTATAAAACATGGGAGTAGTGGGAGTACATATGTGCTAACATATGCGCAGCTTGGTTGGTTCATTGTTGTATGCATGTCTCACAAGGCCTGATATCGCCTATAGTGTAAATAAGTTGGATCAATTCATGCATAAACC
Organism: Hibiscus syriacus; assembly: GCF_006381635.1. Classification (NCBI taxonomy): domain Eukaryota; kingdom Viridiplantae; phylum Streptophyta; class Magnoliopsida; order Malvales; family Malvaceae; genus Hibiscus; species Hibiscus syriacus. The sequence continues at coordinate 665,314 of NW_024062761.1, forward strand.
CTGTGAACAACACCTAGTGGCAGTGAAAAGTGTGCTGAGATACCTAAACGGTACACTTGATTACGGGTTAGCGTTCTTCCCTTCTTTAGAAAATCTTCAACTCATCGCCTTTGCTGATGTCTATTGGGGAGGAAGTGTTGATGAAAAACGTTCAATCTCTGGTAGTTGTGTTTACTTGAGTGGTAACTTGGTGATATGGGGATCAAGGAAGCAAAAGATAGTATCTCAGTCTACCACAAAGGCCGAGTATCGCAGCCTAGCTGATGTAGCGTCAGATACAACTTGGCTGGAGGAATTGTTAAGCGACATGAGGGTGACTATGGAAGCTGTGCCAGTCATATGAAGTGACAACTGGAGCACGATTGCGATGAGCGCGAACCCAATGTATCACTCTAAAACCAAGCTTGTGGAGCTTGATATCCACTTTGTGAAAGAAAAGGTGATAGCAGACAAGCTTAAAGTGAATTTTGTGCCTTCTGCGCATCAGGTGACAGATGGCTTCACTAAGGTATTGTCAAAGGAGTATCTTGTTCTGTTCAGACGAAAATTGGGGGTGCTTCCGTTTCAAGAGGTTGAAGAAGGAAAGGACAGGAAAGATATTGGAGTATTCTAGAAGTCTTGTAGCAGTTGTACGTATGGTTATCTAGCTTTGCCAGCTAGACCTATCTGTTAGAGTTGTTGAGTGTAATTACCACCTTAGATCTGTATATAAATATTGTCCATCAGCTAAAAAATAAAGAAGTGAATAAAAAGTACATCTTTCTCAGTTTATATTCTTCGACTATTTTCTTAAGTAGAGGGTATTTCTTTGTATCAAATCCAAATTCTTAACGGATGATAATATAAATTTTAATGAATAAAAATTATTATATAATGTAAAATATCATTTTTTTGTAGTTTGATATGATCTCTTTATACAATTGGTTTTTGTATAATCTATATACTTATATATTTACATAATCTGATTGTTATTAGTTGATTTTTTAATATAATTAAATATTCACAATAAAATATTGATATAAAATAACTAAAAATATTTTTAAGCATAAATTTATTAAATTAAATTATTTATTAATTTTTTATTTATAAATAGTTTTTAACATCAAATTAACATGATTAAAAAAAATATTTACGTGAACACGTTCATAAAAATAGTTAACTTAAAAAATTTAACTGACTAATAACATCAAAAAAATATAGCACTGAAATTATACCCATGCATATGGAAATCGTAAAATTTTTGCAATTTATGGATAGTGTGCACCTGAGAATTGTGACCTCAAAATTCATATCTTTAAAATTGAATTATCTAAGCAGAAAAATTATTATAATATAAAAAAGAAAAACCTCTAACCATTAAAACAGAATCAGAGCAACATATGCAGCAATTGCTTAAAATTGTAAATTAAAATTTAGAAGGAAAAATTTTATTTAAATAACATTTAAACCACGAGAAACTTAAATTTCAATTAAACAAAATATTTTTATTTATTTAGAATATAGCTATTAATATTTATGTTTTCTTTGATTATTTTATATTGAAAAAATAAATATGAAATATGTTCATTATTTATGAATATATTTTTTACTATTACTATATATTCATTATAAATATATTTGCTTAATGTTTATAAACATATTAGTTCAATTTTTATAAACATGTTTATTTAGTATTTAGTGATATATATTCATTTAGTATTTGTGAATGTAAACACCAAAAATAAATAAACACACATAATTTTAGAAAAATAAGCATGAACACAATTTTAAAATTATTAAAAATATGAATTGAACGCAAATGAATTTATAAAATAAGTTGAGACATATTAGTTGAAATTAAGTTCATTTTCTATGAGTTCGAGCCACAAATAACTTAAAGTATACATTTTAAACCTTACCTTTTTAAACTTATTTATATTTTGTCTTACATTTCAATCACTTGCAATAATTTTTCTCATCAATCACTAAAATAGTTTTAAACCATTAATGAACAAAAGGTTTAATATTTCATGTTGTGATCTAATGCCTGGAACTAAGTTATAAATAAAAATTTAAATAGCTGTTTATTATGTTGCCTTTATATAGTGATAAAGGTATTATCCGAAACTATTATTTCACAACCACGATATTTGCAATAATTATAATAATATCTGTTCATACCGTAATCATGATGAATATAACCCAATTGGAAACGCCATCGTAATCCATGGTTTATAGCTGAGTATACAATGCAACAGGCAATCGAGGTTTAGCGAGTGCATGCAACGGTTTCGCCAAGAAAAGATTATCTCTCGATTAGAGAGGTAAATTTCCGATTCATTTGGCTGCGCATCCCACGTAAAACCTTGAATCAGCCTCGCAAACAGCATTATTTTCATCGCGGACCTGAGTCCGGCGCCGATGCTCCCCCGCCTTCCAACAACAAACGAAATGAACCTCAGTTCATTCTCTACCAGTTCAACTCCCCCACTCCCCCAATCATCTTTCAAATGTCTCTCCGGCTTTAACTCCAACGGCTCGTTCCAAACATTCGGATCCATGCCTCGGCGGCCATCGAACACATGACTATCTTCAGGGATGAAGTAACCGGCGAAAATGGCATCACTGTTGGACACATGGGGAATGTTGAAAGGAGCAATGGGGTGAAGACGAAAAGCTTCCCTTGCAGAACATTTTATGTAGTCCAGTTTCGGAATGTCGGCCTCTTGAACCCGCCTGTTCTTTCCCACAACACTATCGATTTCCTCAGTTGCTTTTTGGAGAATTTCGGGTTTATTCAGCTTCTGAGCCATCGCCCATTCTACTGCATTTGATGGATTAGCCACTATAGCAAACATTAAATCCTGCAAATAAACACATATATTTTTCAATAATTTATACTTTATAAAAAGGGTAAATAAAACTCGACTCGACTTGAAAACCAAAATTTTAGACTCGATTTGAAAAAATTCGACTTGTACTGATTCAACTCGTAATTTTATAAACTCGGCTAGACCTTTCTTTTGTTCATTTCAAATCCTATGTATTCCAGTAAGTGGTAATTTTCCTAGGGAAGCACTAGACCTTTCTTAATTGTGTTTTCCTCGTTTCTTTGTTTAAATTCATTGCTTTGGTTTCTTTTATATAATTAATTCATTTGGTTTGTTCATATCGATTAGGTGTTTTCAGCTTTTGTCTAGATGACTTTGTTTTCTTTTTCATATGATATTTTGTTTTGATTGGAGAGCTCACAGTTTTCCGTTTGTTTTTGTTTCCTTCTTCTTTGGTGTGTATGTTGTAATTGGTTATGGTGTTTTCTTTGTTGAGATTTTGTACTACTAATAGTTAGGGGTTTTCATAATTGTGTATTCGCATTTTTTGAGAGTATGCTGAAAAACACTTAATGGGCATAAAGACTGCCCAAATAACACTTTTTTTAAGGTAATTGTAACACTTATCTCCCGTATATCCTTCTGTACACGAGATACAGATGTCACACTACTCTTAAAATAACTCTTCCTTTGAAAATCTCGAAAATAATTAATTTTTTCTTTTTCTTTCATTTTCTGAAAACATTAACATTTTAATATAAAACAAACATTGATTTAAATTGTTATAAGTTCTACTTAATTAAAGTTAAAAGCATTTTAATATTGTGATTACATGCCAACTATGTTTTACAAAATAAACAAGATTGTCTTGTGTCACGGATGAGTCCACCTTAGTTGATGATCACCACAGCTACAGAAACACTCCTTACTCAGTTAATCTTTGCTTTTACCTACGCGTAAGAAACAACACATGTTAAGCGTTTACTTAGTGAGATAGGGTAAAGAACATTAAAGTATACATAAGTATCTCATGGTTATTTGACTTCAAAGTTAGTTGTATCATCCATAGGAATTAGTTAAATCATACTTATTACAACCAAACCTCGGTCATATTATCCTCATAACCAACTTTAGTATGTCCAACATACTTTTCTTTAGTTCATTTTATTCATAATGTCATGGTCTTTTTTCATAAATTAATACATCTATTCATACCTTTTACTTATGACATCCATTCATACCTTTTACTTATGGCACCCTTTCATGCCTTAATGAATCGTTTCATGCATTTTACTTATGGCATCCTTCCATGCCGTAATGCATCATTTCATGCATTTTAATTATGACATCCTTTTAAGCCTTAATGCATCCTTTCATGCCTTAATGCATCATTTCATGCATTTTAATTATGACATCCTTTCATGCCTTAATGCATTTGTTCATGCATTTTAGTTTTGGTATCCTTTCATGCCTTAATGCACCCGTTCATGCATTTTAATTATGAAATCGATTTAGAGCAGTTCATACTTAAAAATTCATTCATAATATTCTTTTCATACATATAAAAATCACTTTTCATACATATAAAAACATATAGGAATTTAAACATTCTAATTTGAATGTTCTTTCTCTTACATACTTACAACAAGATACTCACCTTGTAATCTCCACTAATAAAGTGTAGAGACTTATGACTAATCAACAACTTTATCTTTCTCCCTTATCTTCTAGATTCAGGAGCTTGGTTCTGATCTTTAGCTTAGGATGAAAGCTTCTCACGTGAAAGAGGAAGAAGAGAAGAGTTGACTTTGCTTTTTCCCTTTTATCTCTTTACTTTAATATACTATATAAAATGAATTTTAAATTCATTTTATTCCAAATAGGCAAAATGCCCTTTTTAATCCTCCATTACTACAATTTAGTCTAAACTATTATTCCCAAATCATTCTCATCTTTATCAATTAATCAAATAGATTCTCAAATTTTAAATCCTTTCAAGCAAGTCCTTAATTAAATTTTCGGGGCATTACAATTCTCCCCCTCTTAAGGAAATTCATCCTCGAATTTAAAAAAGTACCTGAAACGAATAAATGTGGAAACTGCTTTTTCATCTCCTCATATCTTTTCCAAGTAGCCTCTTCTACCTTATGATTTTGCCAAAGCACTTTAACCAATGGAATCTTTTTGTTACGTAATTCTTTGGTTTCCTTGACCAAGATCTGCACTGGTTCATCATCATAAGTTAAATTTGATCGGATTTCTATTTGTTCAGGCGTGATAACATGAGAGGGATCTGATATGTACCTCTGAGCACCGACACATGAAAAACATTGTGTATCTTATCCATAACTGAAGGCAAAGCTAATTGATAAGCTACGGGTCCAACCCTTTTTAATATCTCAAACGGTCCAATGAATCTTGGACTCGGCTTTCCTTTTTCCCCAAAATGCAATACATTCTTCCAAGGCGATACTTTCAAAAATACTTTGTCTCCCTCTTCGTATTCTATTTCTTTTCTTTTTAAATCTGCATATGAATTTTGTCAATTTGAGGATATCTTTAGATTGCTCTGGATAATCTTCACATTATCCTCCATATCATTCATCAAATATGGGCCAATCAAATCCCGATCTTTTAATTCAAACCAATTTAATGGTTATGTATTTTCTCCCATACAGAGCTTAATACTGGGCCATCTTAATACTTGATTGATAACTATTGTTATACGCAAGTTCTGCTAAAGGAAAATACCTTTCCCATGATCTCATAAACTCAATCACACATGCCCTTAGCATATCCTCTAGTATCTGAATAACTTGCTCTGACTGTCCATCTTTCTGCGGATAAAAAGCTGTACTGAAGTTTAATCGAGTACCCAATGACTCATGCAAAGACTTCTAGAATCTTGAAGTAGATCTTGGGTCTCGATCAGACATTATTAATATCGGCACTCCATGCAGTCTAACTATCTCCTTTATATGCAACTTCGTAAACTTATTCATCGGGTAATCCACTCAAACCTGGATAAAATGAGTCGTCTTGGTCAATCTGTCTACTATTACCCATATTGAGTCCTTTTTACCCGGTGAAAAAGGTAGCCCCGAAACAAAATCCATTGTAACCCGCTCCTACTTCTACTCAGGAATGGTTATTGGTTGTAGTAACCCGGATGGCACTTGATGTTTAGCTTTCACTTACTGACATGTCAAACATTTGGAAACAAACTCTGTGATAGTTCTTTTCATGCTAGGCCACCAGTAACGACTTTTAAATCTTGATACAACTTAGTACCTCCTGGATGCATCGTCAATGGGCTATAATGTGCTTAATAAAGAATATCTCTCTTCAAGTCATCATTATCGGGAATGTAATGTCTTCCCCTATAATATAGACATTCATCCACTCTTATTTCGAAGTCTTTGGTCTTATTCTTTACAACTTGTTCCAACCTCTCCAAACATTTCTCACCTTGACTTTATAGAACTTTAATCCCATATAAAAACATCATCTTTAACTTAAGCTCAACAATTAAGGCACCATCATTCTTTATTGACAAATGCACATCCAAGGCATGTAAAGAGGTAAAAATCTTTCGGCTTAGTGCATCTGCTACCACATTCGCCTTTCCGGGATGATAATCGATAATCAGATCATAATCCTTTAGAATCTCAATCCATCTTCTTTGCCTCAAGTTGAATTCTTTTTGAGTCAATAAATACTTTAAACTCTTGTGATCTGTGTAAATATGACACCGCTCACCATACAGATAATGACGCTAGATTTTCAGTACAAACACAACTACTGCCAATTCTAAATCGTGCGTCGGATAATTTTTCTCTTGATTCTTCAACTGTCTTGAAGCATAAGCCACAACCTTTCCATCTTGCATCAGAACACACCCCAGTCCATTATGGGATGCATCACTAAACAAAACATAGTCTTTTCCCGACTCAGGTTGTACAAGTACAAAGGCCTCTGTTACAATTCTCTTGAGCCTTTCAAAGATTTCTTGACATTTCTCCATCCAGGAAAATGACACCACAAAATAGCTTGGATATTTCTTGGATCTACTCTTATGCCTTCTATAGAGACTATGTGGCCCAGGAAAGCAACTTCGGCTAACCAAAATTCGCACTTTGATAATTTGGCATACAACTTTTTCTCGCGGAGTGTCTGAAGAACTACTCGAAGATGAGCATCATGTTCTTCTCTTGACTTGGAATATACCAATATATCATCTATAAATATCACCACAAATTGATCCAAGTATGGTTGAAATAATCAGTTCATCAAATCCATGAATTCTGCTGGTGTATTAGTCAAACCAAATGGCATCACTACAAATTCATAGTGCCCATACCGCGTCCGAAAAGCTGTCTTTGAGATATCAGCCTCTTTAATCTTTAATTGATGGTACCCCGTCCTTAGATCTATCTTAGAAAAAATTGCTTCTCCTTTCAATTGATCGGACAAATCATTAATGCTTGAAAGAGGGTTGATAAAAGACCAAGAGCTCTACCTATCAAATTACGCATTTTCTTTAGCGGCATCATATTCAGATATATTTTTAAATTAATCTTAATCATGTTGATGTGACTTTCATTTTGTTGTAGTACTAATGCTTGACCCTTCAAATATATAGAACTAGGCCCAAGAAATGAAGGTCATGGAACCTTTCTAAATATATACAATTTATACTTATATATTAAAATAATTAAACAATAAATTATTTTCTCTAAATCATAAATTAATTCTAATTAAATAGGGTTGGTACATTTACTTCATAACACCCCTAGAGACTTGATAGACATCGGGGATGGAGGTAGAGATTACATAAAAACAAGATCAGAAAGTTTGTCTTTTATAGAACAAAATTTAGATGGACCTATTACTGGTACTAGTTCACAATTCCAATGGGTCCAGGAGGACATGGATGAAGATATTTATGAAACTTGTATGACATAACAATGTAGTTACATCTTATATCTTAATTGAGTAATTTATAATGTTATCATTTATATATCTTGATGTCGTCGAATATATATATTAATAGTGTTGTTGTTGGTATGTAATAATATTGTTATTTGTTTATTTCAGATATTATGCCTAGGTGAAAATTAGGTGATATACGAATTTTTCGAGCTCCTATAGAGGAGGAAGAAACAAATAATGAAGAGTCGATTGGTGTTGGATCTACAGAAGTTTCGAATACCGTTGAGAAACTGTAGAAATTGAAGGTAATGTTCAACTTCTTATTTAAATGGTGACTGATTTTCTTATTGACTTGATTTTTAAAAACTACACTAAATTATTTCTTATGTACCTGAAAATGGTCAAAGGCGCAAGATTAGAGGTCGTACGATAATGAAGGAATTGTACCAACTTCCTATTGGGGACCGCGTGAGAGTTTCAAGTAACGATGTCGGTCAACCTATTGGGACAAAAGCATGTTTCTATCAGCTTACCTAGTCGTAATTGCATGAAATGCAAGTATTCTACCGATCAATTTTGAGTCATGGCATGTGATGATGAATAGTAGCAAAAACCAGGCTATGGATTGCATTAAGATAATAATTTCATTATAAAAAAATTATTCATTGTACTTCAATAATAATATATATTTACTTTCAACACTTGTATAAATTATAGGAGAAATTTTCTTTAGAGGTCTAAGATGAATATTTGAAGCAATCGTTAGGAAAGAAACGGAGAGACCACAAGAGTTTCTTAAAAAAGAAATATTTTAAGAACAATTTCAGCCTTGAAGTAAAGCTGCAAAATGTCCCACCTGGAATGCTTAGATATCAATGGGAAGATACAGTCAGGTTTTAGAGTTCAAAGAAAGGAGAGGTATGACGCACTTTAAAACTAATACTATGTCACTAAATTATTGACTTTATAAGTCATGTGGAGCTCAAATTGTAGGACCGAGAGCACGTTGGTATTGCTAGTAGACAACAACAAAAGTTTACTCACACTGTAGGATCGAAGAACATTACTTGTGTAGCTCATGAACATGTATTCGCGTTTTAATTATGATTATTCATATTCATTTTAAGTTGGTAGCATATAGTAATTAACATTTTTTCTATTTTTTCTTACTTTTTTGTAAGTATTAATTTATATTCTACATTGTAGGAAATAATGTCTGACAGTAGAGTTGTTCGAATACAACTCTTTGAAATGAAAAATACAAAAAAAAGATGACTCTCCTATGGCTCCAAAAGCTACAAAAATTATGGTATATTTAAGAGACATAAAATTTACATTCTGCCATATTTATAGTATAAAATTTTGTATTTTAAATAATTCTTGAATTTGTTATATATTCTTAATTGATTATGAGTAAAAATTGAGCGATAAAAGGGTAGAAAATGAAGCTACGGATTCATCCCATGCTTCTATTAATGTGGAGGAGATTGAAAATCAAGTTATTGCTGAAGTTTTCGATCCTGAAAGATATGATCGAGTTCGTTGTTAGGGATAATTAGTTACTCCAACCAAATTCTTTGGATCAAGCTCGTCTTAGTACATGCCATCACACAGAAAGTCTTCTGAAGAAGAAATTATTCGATTAAAGCAACAACTGAGTTATGTTGATGAAAAAATTGCTCAAATAAAAGTCGAAGCTGAAGAGAAAGAACCAACTAGATAAGTAAAGAGAGCAACGAGAGAAGCAGAGAGAGCAGTGATAGAAGCAGAGAGAGAAACATCATTTCAAAGAAAATATGAAGAACTTCAAAAACAAATTTAAGCTATGAGGAAGAAGATGCAGCAGAATCAAACGAAGAATTCATCATCTTAGGTGTTTTCTTAGCTTAATGCTTACTTTATGTTATTGAAAAATGTTGAACTACATTATATTTAACTTCGATGTTTGTAAACTTTGATTTTTTTTATTTTTTTATGTATTATTACTTAATTCAAATTGTAATTAAATTTACTGCAAGTTGTTGGATATTGTTACAAGTTAAATTTGGGTAATACAAAACACGAAGAAGATATCTTAAAATCAGTTTCGATTAGCGGCGTTTTAGGGGCGAAACACCCCTAAAGGAGTGCAGATTTAGCGGCGTTTTTAGGAATAAATGTCGTTAAATTACCAACTTATTGTGGCGTTTCTGTCAAACACGCTGCTACATATTAAACAAACACCGCTAAATATCAAATCTATTACGGTGTTTCTAAGTACAAACGCCGCTAAATATTTAATCTATTGCGAAGTTTGTGACTTCAAACGCTGCTAAATATCGAACATGTTTCGGCAAAATGCTTATAAATATCAAACCTATTGCGACATTTGTTTTCTAAAACGTCGTAATATAACATGACCTTTATCGGCGTTTGAGTATGCAAACGTCGCTAAATAACCTTACTTTTAGCAGCGTTTTTTCGTAGAAAACGCACTAACAGTTGCGATGTTTGTAATAGCGGCGTTTGTATTTTTGCGTAGGCAATATTTTTAACGGCGCTTTTAAACACTGCTATAGGAGAAAAAATGCCGCTATAGATCTATTTTGCTATAGTGTGTCCATGAATTCAATAATAACAAAAGAGATTGCTAGGTTAGAAGTACCTTTATGAAGTAGTTTTGGTCAATCCAAGTATTTGAAGACCTTTCCAACGATAGTCCTGCATATATGTCAAATTACACAAGTACTTGATTAAGGAAGAATTTATTGTATTAGATATCATGATTGATCTATTTTAAAAATAACTTTTACTACATAATTTTTCTGATTTGAATATGCTAGGAACAACAATTTAGACCACAAACGAGATCGTGTAATATCTCGTACATAAATCTCTTAATATTTGACTCTCTATACTACATATGTATCCAATTTTATTGAGAAAGACATGTTAGGATTTATGATATGATTATGTGAATGTTTTATGCATGCATAAATTTCTTCAAGGACTCAATTAATAAATTGATTATCGTAAGGACTAATTGGGTAAATTTTCATGAGTTAGGGATTGACATTGAATTTTGGATAAATGATTAATTTCTAGAAATTGAGTTTATGAAAGATTTAAGAGTAAACGAGTAAATTGAAAGAGAGGAGTTACATATACCTAGAGTGAAAAAAGCGGAAGAATTGGACTCTTTAGTGAATAATTTACCCAAAAAGTTATAGAAGCTTGTAAAAGCAATCCTTTGTGACCATTGGATCTTGATGAAGTTTCTATCTTTAATATGAGTGTTTAATCTAGAGTGATTGCAAGCCTTAGTATATATTTTAAAGACTTTTAACCATTTGACAATGAATACTCAAATATCCTGCAGTAGCTGGCGCTTGAACTCAAGTTCAAGGAGTTTATAGTGTGATTAAAATAAATATGAATAAATGATTTTGATATAAAAATGAACTAAAAGGATAAATTTGTGAAAATGATAATTATTATATTTGATTCAAAATTTATTCAAAGGATCTAAAATAAGTTTGCAAGAGTTAAAAATGTCAAAAATAAGTTTTCAAATATTTTTAAAGTTGTATAGTTATTTTTTTTTTTTAAAACAAGACAAAATTTTCAAAATTTGGAGCAAGGTTTCCAAATTCCCATGAAGATTTAGAAACCTCTAAGGCAGTGTACTCTAAACCTCCTATATGTTTCAAAAACTCCCTCCATGGTTTCGAAACCTCCATTCTAGTTTTGAAACTTATCTTCTTGATTTAGAAATCCCTAAAGTTATAATGATCATAATTTTCATCCCGTTTCGAAAGTTTTGAAACTTCCACTTGTGGTTTTCAAACTACTGTGCAGATGAACATTTATTACTGCAAATTAAGACTTCTAACGGTTCGAAAACTATTCCGATAACCTCAAACGGCTAGAAATCAATGAGATGATAAAAAAGAAGTCTCCAAACAACCATGAAATAATAATAAAATTATTCCAACAATCAAAGAGCAAAAAGTGTCAAATTTACACTCAATTTAATCTTTCTTTCACTGAATACTAGTTATTTTCCTTTTATTTTTTATTCTAAAGTTCTTGGGTGTGTGATAGCTTCAATATACCAACTTGAGGCGGAACATAGTTAGGATAAGTTGGGGCCATGGCCCCCCAAAATTTGAAAAATTATAATTTAAATCCTTAATTTTTTTTAAAATTTTAACTTGGCCCCAACAATTATTTAAAAAATTTAGATTGTGCTTTAAATTTTTTGAATGTTCTTAATTGAACCCCTCTCATAATTTAAAAAATGTCCCATTAAGTTTCTCAAATTTTCAACAATTTTAAATTAGACCCAACTTTTTTGAAGAAAAATAAATAAACCCTTCAAATTTTTGAAAATTATAATTTAAATCTCTAAATTTTTTAAAGTTTTAAGTTGTCATCCAAACTCTATCACCAAGTTATGCCACTATTACCAACAATATATCATTTTAAGTATTTTTCAAAATTTGATCATTAGTACTTCTCTTGGCAAGAGTTGTACATTTGGATTGTAAGGATACATTTCGTCCTGAAAGGTTATAAAAAATTATTGAATTAGTTGACATTCTTAATGTGGAAGCTAACGTAATGGATATAGACTTCGTTATGGAAGTTGAACCACTCTAAATACCTTGTATCATGTTACTTATTTTTGCAAAAAAAAACTTTTAAAAAGAATTATTTTTCAATTCACGTCGCATTCAAAGATTGATTAACTCAACATATTAAAATAGGGAAAATATGAACAAAAAGCTCATCTTTCTCCCTCACTTGGACGAAAAAGAGAGAAAGATAAAAGCTCTCACTTTTCTTCAATTTTTCTCCCATTCTACTAAAATTTGGATTACCTTGTTAAATGCAATAATGTTCTCCATCACTTTCTCTTCAAGACGAGTGTCATATTAAAGTGCTTTAGTGAATTTTGGAAAAGCCCTAAATTCTCTATTACTGGAGTGCAATTTTGTAAAATGTATGATTGAGAGAACATCATCGTCAGTTTCAACCTAATTAGTATAAATATTGTGTGTAAATTTAGTTTTTTTCTATGTATCATATTTGCTAAATAAATGTTGCATTCATTATGCATTTATTTTTGATTTTTTTGAAACCAAAAGCAATGTTGATTTTAATCGATAATTAATGGAATCATATCTAAACTTATTGGATGACAATCTTCGTTAACTTCTGAAATAATAAAACATCATTTGTAAGTAAACTCGAGTGAATTCAAATTTTTTGTCAAATTCAAATTTTTTGTCAAGTAAAGTCAAGTATTTGAAAAACGTTCACTCTTTTCAGAACTAAATCATGGAAACAAAATGATAGCATTTTAAATTTAGAATTTGAGTATGTAAAATTCCGCTATTTAGATAACTTATAATTGAAAGGTATCGATTTCGATGATGTGAGGATGCTTATCCTTCCTCACACTTAGTTGACTCTAGAATCTTTAAAAATAAATTTCAAATTATTTGCATGCCCTTTTTTATAACTTCTTAAAGGTTTTTGTCCTATTTAACTCAAAGTTGATGACAACTCCAAAATATTTTTTAAAACAAAACTTTTTGTAACAATCTCATACCGATACGGTGACCCGATCCAATCTAAGGTGTCCCATTATGGCCACTGGAGCGACCCACGATAAAAATCTAGGAAAATTAATTTTTTTGTTAAAACATATAAAATCATAAAATAATTTTATATAAAATAAAAGTTTAGAAAACCATTCATATATCAAAACATAATTAAAATCATACAAGTTTTGGACTCAATATAAAAATCTAATGTGATCTACATGCCCCTAATTTCACCTGTATCATACTCTTCAAGCAACTCTGATGGAACTCCCATTACAGAGGTCGATACTACACAAGATCGATTCTTTTAACCTGAAATGGTGAATAACAAGTGACCTTCGGGAAAGCTCGGTGGTACAGATCTACCAGATGAATATTAAAGGAGAAGCATAAATGTGGCAAATATAAAATTTTCCTGATGATCTAGGCTTATATATGTTCTAGGGGTGAGTTGACGTTCATTATTAAAATTATTAGGCAACTGTCATGAAATCTATAGTTCAGAGGAAGCATTCAGAGTGACAGATTCAGGATATTGAAAATGGGTGTCTATTGTATTCCCATAAAGACATAAATAGTGTACATATAGTTTAAAAACAGTAGTAGTATAACTCATATACATCTCGAGATACGAGTTAAAGATGTTACATTGATCATTACAAACATGTTTTACTTAAAAACCCTTTAAAATTTGTTTCATTTTTACACTTCAATTTAACAATTTCGAACAATCTAGTTAATCACATAAAATCATAAAATAATAATTTATCGATCAAGTCAAGTCCGAATTTAAGCAACAACTAGGCAATTCGATTCTATTTCATAACACCTATAAAATTGCCTAAACACTATTTAATTTAAAAATCGTTCAATTAACCTTTTAAACATAATATCATATATATATATATGATTATACACTAGTCATTTTTAACTACCAATAAAAAATAACTGCTAATCAAAATAAGGCAGCTCTAAGTTACTATTACATATCATTTTAACTAAATTCATAAGAGCAACCAAACAGATAAATTATACATGTCATTAAAAAGTTAAAATAACATCATAGATGTCTTACTGATACTGTAGGTAGGTACAATCTCCAAAAAGATGCTCGGGAGGCTCCTCACTTTACATCTTTTCTCTTATCTGAACCTACGCGTGAAAACCATCACACGCTAAGTAAATCTTAGTTAGTCGGTATAATAAATTAAGGTGAGATAGAACATAAAATTATCATAACAATTCAAATAAAATCATTGAATTTCCAAACCGATTTATTCAAGCCATTTTTCCTCATCAGGAACCAAAAAAAATCATCTCATGATTTTATAAAAATTAGAATAGTCAATAACAGACACAATAATCATTTCAAATTCTTTTCCATTCGATCATATTGCAGAACTTTCACATTCATTTTCATAGCACACTGTATATTTAAGAGAATGCAAGGTACGTAAGTCAGACGAGCATGCACAATAAGCACTCCAGGTTCTATCATCAAAAACTTAATATGCACTCCAAGTGGCTCATATCATTTGCACCAAAGGTTCTATACATAATGTACACAAATGTACAATATTAGAATCATTAAACAGAAATCACTCTACCTCATCGCATGTCAATTGTACCTATGACTCTCAATGCAACATTGTGCTTTCAAATAAAATATTATTCATTTATAAATCAAACATTTTCCATTAGAATTATTTCGAACTCATTCATAAAATCATTCATAAAACCTTTATGTAAACATTATGGAAATATTCCATAATTAGAATTAAATCATACTTTATAAATCATACAAGGTTGACTTATCGCAATTCTTTCTCAATTAGAATAATTAAATAAAGAAACTACACTCACCTTTGCCTCACTACCGAACCTATTATACGGTATTCTTTTACTCACGTACTTTTTCCTTCACCTTCGATCTAGGACCACATGATTTGTCATAATTTGTACGACACACATACATAACACAATATTCAAACTATATGTTACTATTACACAACATAATCTAAACTCAATTATATTAAGTTCTATAAAATAAAATAGATACTTAATCAATATAAAACTAAATCACTAATCTATAATATCTTCAACCTTCTCAAAAATAACTATTCAATTCCATATATATTCATTTTTTCGTCATCAACCCTTCAACTTTAATAAACTTTGCATTTAAGTCACCATTTATGAATTCTCTTTAGAATTCACATCAATTTTTCCATTTTGCTCAAAATGATCCTTCATTATTTTCACTTATTTCAAACCAAAAATAAAATTATCATCATTGTAGTATCATACTCAATTAATATCTTCACATTTACAAACTTGCAATTAAGTCCCTAATTTTCTATGATATTTCAAATTCCACCATAAAACTTTATTGAATTTGCAATTTGGTCCCAAATCAACATTCTAAATTAAAATTCAGCATTCAATAATTAAATTTCAACATTGAATACCCCTAATTACACAATTATACATCAATATTTCATAATTTCCAAAACTTGCAAAATGGTTCTTTTACTATCTCAAGGTTCCAAACTAATTCAATTCAATCTCCAAAGCATGTAGAACTCATCTAATATCAATTCTAGACCTTAATAAAATTTTGAACATTTTTCCCTTGTTATTTTCCCCATGGCCGAATTTCATGTAGTAACTAGAGTAGACTTTTCATCTCAATTTCAAGCATGTATTCAACCTCATATGATTAATTGCATGCTATTTCAATCATCCTAACATCAAAGTCAATCAAAATTCAACCAATCTTCATAAACCCTAACCATGGCCATAACTTATTCATGCACTTTTAGATGATTTTAATCATCACTCATGCTTGGAAATTAATCTACAACATCAATAACAATAAAAATCATCCATTAAATCCAACATGTTCTTCAACTACCCAATTCATGAAATTCATCATCCAAGCATGATTTCTATGAAATTTTTATACCAAATAATAGAGAATTTTAAGAGGATTAATTCTCTATCTAATAGCTTAATCCAAAAATCAATCATGGAAGATTATAAATCAAATTAAAAATTCCCCTTACATAGCTATGGAGGTTTCGGCCAAAGCAAGAAGATGAGCAAATTTTTATCTTGATTTTTCTAATAATTATGGCTTAAAACACTTGGCCAAATTCTAATATAATTGAATTTAAAATTGAATTAATGAAAAATTCCAATTTTGTCCTTAAAAATTCTTGATAACATCAACTTTCTGTTGAAATATCTTCCATTTTAATATTCTAATGTCAAATATGAACCAATTAAAGTTGACTTTCTACCTATGTCCATGCAATTTTAAAAAATTTCAATTTAGTCAATAAATTTCCCAATTTCAGATCAACTTAAATTCCACTGATTCAAGATAAATTTCACTGTTCTAAATTATGAAAATAATATTTTCAACCTTTACCTATCATCCTTCAAATTTTCGTAAAATTTCAGTTTGATCCGATTATTCGATTATTTAACGGACTTTACTACTTAATAGCCTTTAATACAAATCTCAAATCAAAATTATAATTCCCATGAAAACATTAATTTTAGGAAAAACTATTCACTTACGGACAAAATATGTAACTTTTTAAAGTTACATTTTTAGTCCCTAAACTTTTACTCACTAGCCAAAATTTGGGTATTACACAGTTTATTTTAGGATTTTTTTAAAAGTATAAATTTTGATACCTAAAATAAAAAATTATCTTTATTTTATGAAAAAGTTATATATGGCTATGGATTTCTTATATTACTGGTTTTCTGTTAACCTGATTTATATTGGGTATCTGTTATAGAGGTTTGTAGGTTTAGCTCCGATCAAGCTGGTAATATCTTATGGATCTAAGACGACCCTTGAGTGGGTTGTTAGCCCAATGGGCCTAGTGGTAAGACCTTACGAACTTTAAGGCAATTCCTTAGGGTGGCTCCTTTGTTTTGTGCAGGTGGCTCCTTTGTTTTCTGCATTGGGTAAGTCCTTATAGACCTGGGGGTACTCCCCACATATGGCTCCTATGCTTCGGCTAGGGTTAGTCCTTATGGATCTAACGTGCTCCCTTAGGTTGGCTCTTACACCCAATGGGCCTAAGATAAGTCCTTATGGATGTAGTTGAGGGGAACTGCATATGGAGTGTTCGGTTGGAAGTTATTATAGTGATTTTAAAATCTATTTTCCTGAAATAAAGTACTATTGTTTTTAAACTGTACGTACATTATTTTTGTCTTTATAGGAATACACTAGACACCCGTTCTCGATCTCCTGAATCTGTCACTCTGAATGCCTTCTCTGAACTATAGGTTTCATATTGGTTGCCTAATGATTTAATAACGAACCTCAACTCACCCCTAGAACATATATAAGCCTAGATCATTGTGAAAGTTTCATGCTTGCCACATATATGCTTGTCCTTTAGCATTCATCTGATAGTTTTGTATCATTAAACTTTCCCAAAGTTCACTATGTTATTCACCATTTCAGGTTAAGAAATAATCTTTCTGCAGTATCGACTTTTGTAATTAGAGTTCATTTAACGTTGTTTGTAGAGTATGATACAGTGAAACTAGGGTGCATGTCGGTCACATTTGATTTTTTATACTGAGTTTAAAACTTGTATGATTTCAATTCTGTTTTAATATATAAATTATTTTTAGAACTTATATTTTATTTATAAAATTATTTTATGTTTTTACATGTTTTTAAAAAATTTAATATTCATAGATTTTTATCGTTGGTCGTCCGATTGCCCTAATGTGACACCTTGGATTGGATCGGGTCACCCTAATCGGTCTGAAGGTATTACATTTAGTGGTATCAGAGATTAGGTTGAGTTGAGTTCTCTAGGTAGATCGGCCGATCGATTGTCATAAGATGTCTGGTCAATATATGCCCCTATATTATAACCCTACTCTTATCAGTTGAACTCCGATCTATTATCCCTCTTTGTAATAAACTAACCTAAGTATTCTGTTCGTAAGGGCTTGACCTCTGTAGGAAATGAATATTGTCAGTATTCATCCAGATTTCAGAAAACCACCTTACAAGTAACGTACAAGTTCATTGATCGAAAATTTTGGCCTACTCCTACATGAATTTTAATTTTGTTACCCTATGGATTCTATGATAATAAGCTCGTAGTCAAGCCTTATAAGAAAATTTTTTAATTTAGAAATGTTATGCAAGTGAATTGAAGAACAAGGAACTTTGTCCAAGCTTTGACAAGGTGATTTCCCTATAAAATTCTATATTGACTAACTGAATTGAAGAATTCCTAAAATCTTTCTTGTTCCAATTTTAGGAGATAGAAGCTCGATAAGTGTTGAGCCTCATACCTCATTGGTTTAATCAATATGAGATTAAATGAGAGCATATGTTTTCATAATGAAAGGTAAATTTCAAGGTGATTTTGTTTTGTTAGAATGAAATGGTTATGCATGCATGTTTCACTGGAGGGTAACTTTGTGTTTTAAATAAAAAAAATTATCGTCACTTTTATAATATGACTCTGAAATTAAATTTTAAACTATTCACATGTTTTACTTTGCAAAATTGGAACACGCTGAGCTTCCTACCTCAATCCTTCAATTTTCCCCTTTCAAATATTTTGGATTGGCACCCCAGACCTAACACTTGAAAGATTGACACATTCCATACAATATATTTTATTGTAATGTTTTAATCTTCCGAACTGACTATCTTTTGGTTACATGTGCCTACATTTTTATAACTGATTTTATGATGTAGTTTTATATTACCTCTTATGTATGGATTATTCTAACACTGGTTATTGGTATTTTGTTTAACTTGCGATATTTCATGTTTTATATTACTCGATATGGGTTTTATTATTATTGTTATGTTTTTAAAGAGGTTATGATTTTATAGTTGTGAAATTGTTTTGAATTTTTTTTGTTGTAATCCGCTAAATCTAATCATATCATATAGGCTGTGTCTAGGGGTTACATTTTTTTCTTAAAAAATGTCATAAACTGTATTTTTATGTAAGTTTGAAGATCGTTCTAACACCCATAACAGCAAACATCAAATTACACTAGATATCATAATTGATATTTTTTAATGTAAACTCCAGCTACACAATTCTAATTTGAACCTTCATAACCTACACTTAAACATGATTGTTAGGTTTGGAACACTAAATTAAACCTGGAGATGATTATTTGGTGCTTAAAAACTTTTTCGATGTTTTTTTGTTTAAACACGACAAAGTTTACAATAAAACTTCTACAGCACTAAGTTGTTTATTAAGTTGAAGTAAAGCCACCACCTGAGGTGGTGGATCTGCAAAAAAGGATTTCGCACAATGGTAAACCTGGAACTAAAGATATCCACTCGATCTACAGTTGAATTATGAGCATGCCGAACATGACATATATGAACCTCCCACTTTCTTTGTTGTAACTCTTTGATCACAGTGAAAACAAATATTTCCATGATGATTCAACATAGATTTCAAGAGTACGCTAATTGCCTCAATATTATCAGATTCCAACTCTATTTGTCTGTATCCAAGCCTCCAAGCATGTCGGTGTGCGTCAAATATTGCCCACAATTTTGCATTCAACGCCGAACATTTCCCTATATTCAAGAAGAGCCAAAAAACCAGTTGCCTTGATCAGACCGAAAAACACATCCTACGACAGGATGATCATCTGCAATATTAATTGCGGCATCAATATTCACTTGAATCCATCCTTCCTGAGGCCTCCTCCAAGGCTTAATGTCTGAGAATCAATTTTCTGTTGAAGAGCTGCATCTATCGGAATTCTGAGAAACAACCTGAATCTCTTCCATGTACCATATACTCAGGTTAACAATATCCCCCCTTTCAATAAACTCTGGATCAGAAAGGAATTTATTTTGTATATTCCATTACATCTAACAAATAACAGGGAGAAGAATCAACCAACTTGCTCCACAAAATGATTTAGACGTCGTATATTTCTTGAAACCAATCTTCTATAAAAAATGAATAAAGTACTTGAATAGCGTTCTGACGGATCAAAGAACTCCAGCAGTTCTGAGTTGTTGAACAATCATGTAGTACATGCAATAACATGGAAATATTTTTTATAGAAGAACCCTCTCGATGTTGGTGAAAAGGTTATCCCTCAATGCAAGCCACATAAAGACTTGTATGCAATATGGAATGCTTAAGGTCCAAACCATCTTCCATATATGTCTTGTCTATGGTTCGTGTGTTCCCCTTTAAAGGCAATATAAGCCAATTTAATTGAGAACGCACATTTAGCCTCCCATCGCCAACCCGGGAATTCCTGAATAAGGTGATTCATTGGTGGAACTACAGTCAAAATGCTTTGAACACAATCCTTTAGAAACAAGCCTCTTAAATGATTGGTGTTAGGATCCAAAATATACTGCCTCTAGTGAACTAAAGACCCAATTGTATTAATCCACTCATCCTACCAAAAGTTGACATAGCAGCCATTGCGAACACTCCAAAATAAATCATGTTGCAATTCATCCCATATACGGCTCATTCCTGCCCAAAGTCTAGAGCAATAATGTGCCGAAGCGTAGATGGTACCACATCCCATCTATACTTAGATAATAGAGTCCCCACCCAAAGCTTATGTTCATATTGAATCAACTGGAAACCCAATTTCATCAAGAAGGCGTGATTGTAGTTCTCAATATCCCGGAAAACAAGACCCCATTAGTAACCAATCTCTGGATATCCTTCCACCGAACAAGGCTTATACCATGTCTGTTATTTGAATTACCCTAAACAAAGTCTCGTATCAATTTTTCAATATCCAAACATATAACCTTAGGAAGCCTAGTCGCTTGCATTGTGAAGCTAGGGTTAGCATGAGAAACTGAGTAAGAGTGATACGGCCAGCAAGAGACAAAGAGCTAGCAGACCAACTAGATAATCCATTGTTAACATTATCAATAAGTACCCGTAAGTAGCCTTGTTCACCTTATTATGTTTGTCGTAACCTGTTTTCACCCAAGAATAAATTTTTCTTGGCGGGAAAAGTAATGTGAATAAAGAAATGATTTTTAATGAAATGTTTTGGAGTCGTCATCGACCTTTTGAGTTAAGTAGGTCGAATACCTAAAAATCATCTTTCAAAAGATTTTTTAAGAAAACATCAGTTAAAAGATAAATCGGTATGCGTTTAACCAAAAATTCATTCTTTTTAATAAGAAAAAGGGATTTGTGGTCGTTACGTTTGGGGAAGGATTAGCACCCCACAATGCCCAAAATTGACACCCATTGATTATAAATTGTTTCTATTAGCATAAATATAAGAATTCAAATATAAATTTAATTTGCGATCCTGTTATTTCATATTCAATTATAGAAAATTCTAAGGAAAAAATATTAAAATACTTTTTATAAAATTAAAGTAAATATATACTTATATATTTAGGGTTTTATAAATAGGGTATTTATTTATTTAAAAATATCAGAAAATGACATCTAATTACTTTAAGACAACCCATTTCTTTGATATTAAAAAAAAAATAAACATTAATAAGAATATGATAAAATAATTTAAATAAAAATGAAGTAAATATATATATATATATAAACAAGATATTTGTTTATTTTTAAAATACCAGAATAAGACATATAGTTATTTTAAGACCGCCCTTTCTGAGTATTTAAAAATAAATAAATATTATTTAATCAAATTATGAAATTATTATACTGTATTTCATGTAAATATTTAGTTAATAAAACATAAATAAAATAAATAAATAAATAAATAAAGTACTATATTTAAAGTATTAAAAAATAAAGGACAATAATAAAATAAAATAAAATTGCAATTAAATAATGAACAAAATAAAATAAATTAAAACTATAGAATTAAATTGAAAAATATATAAAATATAGTCAAAACTGAAAATTATAAAATACCAGGTATTAAAATATAACATATTAAAATTAAAAGTTCTAATTCGAAATATTATGAGATTTAGGTATTAATAGTGTAATTTGATCCTAGTCAATTATTCGGGGTTAAAATAAAAGTTTATTAAAATTATAGGGGCTAAATAAATATTTTACCTTAAATATATATATATGTATTCAGTTAAGGGCTATAATATAATAAAATAAAATAAAGACTGAATTGAAATGATTAAAAGTCGATTTTAGTGACTAAATTGTAAAGAGTACAAACTTGGAGTGGCTGCGGACAGGGTTTTCCCATGCGGGAAATTACACAGGTACCCCCCCAAAACGGTGTTGTTTGGGGAAGGATTTATAAACCCCAAGACAAACCCTTTTGGGCCATTTTCTTTCATTTTTTCTTTTTTCATTCTCTCTCTAAGTGAGAGAGATGAAAACTCTATGCCCTCTCTCTAAGTTTCCCTCGCCGGAGGGAAACCAATCGCCGGCCGGTCATCGTTTCCAGCTCTAATCATCGTCGCCGTCAACCGTTCACGGTGGCCGAAAATTAAAATTCTACACCAAATCGTAGATCTATTCAACCCAAAACCGAATTCGGTTTTTATTTCCCCTAAAAACTCCTCAAAATTAATAGATATAAAAAACCGACGATTTTACCTCATTTTTATAAGGTTTCCAGCGAAGTTCGACTCCTCGATGGTAAGTCTCTTTACTCTCTTCCTTTTTCTTTTGGTTTTATGGTTGTGGATTGCTTGTTCTTGCTCCTTCTGTGTTTTTCTTCTCTGCAGGAGATGGCCATTTATAGACCTCGTCGGTGTCTTCTTTGGACCAGTTAAAGGAATGGCCCTCTATGAGTCACCAAACTATGGTGGTGACTCACCATAGGGCAACAACGTGGATAACCCTAGGGTTTCTTGTTGGAGAGCTCTAGACCGTTGGATCTTGCCAGATCCAACGGTTGATGATGTTTGCGGTTGGAGCATGACATGAAAACCCTAATTGGTTTAGGGTTATTGTTGGGCCTCTGACCTTCGGGTTATTGGGCTCCAGGCTTGGGCTTCTGGTTGTAATTTGGTTCAGGCCTGTAATAATAATAATAATAATAATAATCATAAATATAATAATAATATTTATAATAATAATAATAATAACAATAATAATAGTAATAATAATAATATTTATAATAAAAATAATAAAAATAAAAATGGGCAAAACCTTAATGTCTTTAGCTGCCCCTCTTTGCTCATTCTTATGTTAACAAGAATAGGGCAAAGAAGAAAAAGACGATAAGTTTTTGTCCAGTTGACTTCTCTTGATTAAGACGGAGTTGTTGAATCCTCAAGTGATGGATTTGAATCTTTGTTGATCTCTGGAATTCAAATCAAGAAACCCCCGAAAGCGTAGTTTCTTAGTTGTCAAGGAGCCTTTTTGTTAGGCTTAACTTCCTTTAACAACTCTTTTGAGATAATTATTAAACCCCCGAAGGCTTGGTTTCTAAAATCTCATTTGAAAACATCATGCATTGAAGGTCTTATGGATGACCCGAAGGCTTTAACATCTTGCACTGAAGGTCTTACAGATGACCCGTAGGATTTAAATTAAGAAACCACTGAAGACTTAGTTTCTTAGTTGTCAAGGATCCCCTTTGTTAGCCTTAGTGTCCTTTAACAGCTCTTTTGAGATAATTAAGAAACCTCTGAAAGATTTAGTTTCTAAAATCTCATTTGAAAACATCATGCATTGAAGGTCTTATGGATGACCCGAAGGCTTTAACATCTTGCACTGAAGGTCTTACAGATGACCCGAAGGATTTAAATTAAGAAACCCCCGAAGGCTTAGTTTCTAAATCTCATTTGAAAACATCATGCACTGAAGGTCTTATGGATGGCCTAAAGGACTTTAACATCTTGCACTGAAGGTCTTATGGATGTTCCGAAGGACTTTAACATCTTACATTGAAGGTCTTACGGATGGCCCAAAGGACTTTAACATCTTGCACTGAAGGTCTTATGGATGGCCCGAAGGACTTTAACATCTTGCACTGAAGGTCTTACAAATAACCCGAAGGATTTTAAGTATCATGCTCTAAAGACTTACAGATTTAGGAAATAGTTTACTGAGTAAGAAACTTTGGAAATCGTTTTCTTACTATTCAACAATTTCATTTTCAGAAAGATTAAATGAGAAACTTTGGAAATCATTTTCTCATTGAAATAACTTGTTGATTGGGTAACATGCCCCATTTCAAAATAATTCTTCATTCGTGGATTGCGACCATCTATTCTTCATATATTCGCCTCTCCTGATGTGATTTTCCATCATGAATCTTCTTTTTTCATACGAAGATCTGTAAAACTTCATATTTGAATGCAATCAAATGTATCAATGTAATGCATTGTCTATTGTGTAAATGATGTTCTTATGAATGCATGGATGTTGATGCAATCTTCATTTCACTTCAAAATGGTGAACACTGTCTTCCTTCACTTGATCATTTATTTCCAGGGTTACATTTGGATATCAGTGTAAGCATCTTATGCTATATTTTTTAAGAACCATTTAATCAACTTGTATCAAAGTCTCAGAAGAAATGTTTCATTTATGGAACTCTTGTCGTAATCAGAATTATGACCTTGATGTCCCCATTTTTGTCTTTGATAACACCAATTTTTTTTCTTGGACTTGCGTAGAAATACAATAGAGCTTTCATCTTTGATAAGAGAGTCTATCATTTTTGAAGAATGTAGATGTAGATATGCTAAACTCAGCAGAGATAAATTAGAAAATCAGTGTCTGTTCTAATTTAACTCTTGAAATATATTAGAAGGAGGATTTATCCTAATTCCTTTCATGTCTCCACATCTAATTGGATCTCGAACAATGCTATTCAGACCATATCATGTCGAAATGTTTAACAATATCCTATTGTTCAATCTTAGTTGGCTCCACTAGTTTCTTGTTGTTAAAATATCAGCTCTTCTTCTATGGAAAAAAATCTTCATCATATCTCACTTCTAAACTTGAGGTTGAAGAAGTCAAACTTAATCTCAGATCAACAAATAGAAACACCATATGATCACAACATTGGTTCAGCACCATAATCACTGGTTCGTAAAACATTTAACAACACATTCATCCTTTCCAATGGCTTCTACTCAGATTTGTTGTCACTGAAGCTCTTTTCATAGTGTTAAGAGCTTTTGTAGGACGTAACTTAAGAATAAATCTCAATGAGACCATAAGTGGGATGCTTTGGCTTGCAAGAATCGAATCACCAGAATAATGCAACTGTATGATGGATAAAGTAATTATGTATAATCAGCTCGATTGTCACTGTTTCACCATTTTCATTCTTAATATCTTTCTATCTCATTGGAAATATTTGCTCAAATCAATGATCTTTCTACAAGATGATATGGGCTTTCAGCATCCCCAACATTTACTAATACAAACGTTCAAAATGCATCAACATTCATGTTTCTGATTAAAATGGGCTTTCAGCATGCCCCAACATTTGCTGATAAAAACATTCAAAACGCATCAACATTCTTATTTCTGATTGAATTGGGCTCTCAGCATGCCCCGACATTTTCTTCTTGTTGATGTGAGCTTTCAAAATACCCCAACGTTTTTTCATACTGATGTGAGTCTTTAAAATGCCCCACATGGATCTGTCTAAAGTGGCCTTTAAAATGCCCCAACATTCGCAGATATAGATGTTAAAAATGCATTTAACATTACTTCTTGCTGAGATGAGCCTCCAAGAATGTCCAAATATTCATATTGCTGTGAGCCTTCAAAATGCCCCACATGGATCATTTCAGTTTGAATTAGGCATTCAAAACGCCCCAACATTCTATTTCTGTTTGAAATGGGCCTTCAAGATGTCCCACATGGATCTGTCTGAATTGGGCCTTCAAAATTCCCCAATATTCTAAATTGTATGGCTTACTCTCAATGTTTGTTTGATTTGAATCTCATAATCCCCACGAGATCCAATTTTTCTAATGCCCCATTGAGGGTACTCGTGGCTCTATTCGTGCCCCAATCTGTTAATCTTGAATGCTCTCATTCTTGTGTCATTAAACAACGGTGTTGTTCAGTAGCTTAAAGATTTTTCCTGTTGTTGCCACAATCATTTTAGAAGTAATCAATCCTTCTGATAGAAATATTGGAGATATGTGCATCTTTTGAATGAGGTGATCATCCCGTTCTTGATTTAGTAGCATTCTTGCCCTTTTTGTTATGCACTGGGATATGCCCTTTTTGAATAGGGTAATCATCTTCTTCTTATCAGGTTGCTGATAATGTCACAAGAGAGTATACAAGTTCAATTCTTCAGACTTTCTGGCTTCTTGGACCACTTGCTTTCAAGAATGTGAAGTGCTTCATTATTCAAGCATCGTTCATTCTTTTTCTCCTATAGAGGTAGAATATGCAACAACTTGCTTCAAAGACTTTCCTCATTTGGGACTGTCCTATTTGAAAATGTTTTTCCTCCTTTCTTTATCAAAGAATAAACAAATTTTGTAAAGTATTGCTCTTTATCGATTCACAATTGAATCAAATAATAAAAAATGAGTTTAATGAATATCAAATAAATCAACTACACTTTTAAATAAAAAATCTTAGTCCTATGACAAGTGTCAAAATTATTGACTGATTTAAGGTGTAGGTTAATTATGGTAAAGTAAGGTTTCTCAGGTTGGTCCAGCATATATGTCTATTTGAGCGTCCATTAACTTGAAGAAATGGTTGCTACACTCATCTCATAGAGATATTTCTTGATTCCAGAATCTCAAGAACGTCTTTAAGATGTGCGGTGCTTCATCAAGAGCTTAAGATTGTCTCTTATGTCGTTATTGCACCATTTGATATTCGAGCAGCCTTTTCAGGTTTCAACTCGAATCCTCCTTTGGTTTCAAGACGTTATTTAGAAATTTTACATCTTGAACCCCGTTTTATCATTTTTCATATTATGCATTAAAGATTTTAAAACCCAATTTTTGCAAATAAAAATCAATCCTGAGAGGCAGAATGAAATCTGAAGATATCTCTTTCACATAGAAATCCATGTATGATTAAAATGGACTCGAATCAAGGATGCCTTCAATCTTGCCTTGCTTGACTTGGATCTGCTTTGGTACTTGTCTTTCATCATTTCGTTTTTTGGATCCATCTAGACTGCCAATTTTTAGGTTCATTTCCATTTTCTTATATCTCCAGTATTTCTCTTGCATTTCTTTTTGAATATGAATCTTTGAACTGATTGTACTTGATCAACATTGTATCTTGAGGCTCAATGAGTCACCCATCTTGATTAAATTTTTCATATTTTTCTTTTTTTTTCTTTTTTCTTTTTTTTCTGATGAATGAGTATAGGACTTCAATTGCTTTGAACACCTCATTTTCTTCTTGCATTTCAGAAATTCTTTCGTTATTCTTGAATCAATTGATCTTCAAGCACTTTGTATTTGATCTACCTTGTGGTATATTGATATTTCTCACTTTATTTCACCATGATTGACTTCTGTAGAGAAATTTGGATTGATGATCTTCTCTCATACGAGCAGATGTCCTTCATGTTTGCCCCCCAATGTGGAGTGTGATCTTTGGTTAGGGTTGAATCAGAAAAAATCATTTCATACACAGAAGTCTTTGTAAAAAGAGGTATCCTCAGGGGAATGAATATTCAGGATTAACTTTATTTACATGAAAACAATGTAATTAATGCACGATATAATTATTTAAATCAATCCCCTTATTTTTTTTCTTGCATCAAGCATGCCCTAATTACTCGAAATTCTCTTCGACATGTTGATCCATGAAGCCTAATCTCATCTCTTCTTGTAGGAAGATTCACAGATAATTGAAAGTTTGGTTTTTTTTGAGGTCTTTTAGTTTTACTAGTATGATGGTTTTGTATCTGGAAGGACAAATGTGAAACTTTTGAAGTCGTGTATATGGTGGAATGTTATAAACTAATCAACTCTACCCAAGAAGGTAAACATCTAGATTTGGTGTCTCAAAAACAGGTATTGACATTACTTCAGAGTCTCAGATAAATGTAGTGTCAGGATTTGTTTTTTGTAAGGGTCAAGTAATTGGCTTTGGACGGGATATGGAAGGTATAATTTTACCACTTGTCAAAGATCTATAATTCTTAAAAAAGAATATTTAATCTACTTGATACTCAAAAATTTCAAGATTAAAATTTAATTCCTTGCTCATAACCATAAAAGCAATAAAAATTTATTTATCACAACAAGGCAGAGAAAGGAACAAAAAAACATGTTCAATCAAGATGCTGAAAATAGAAAAGTACTACAGAGGTAGATAATAACTTCCACTTGTTTATCTATAATGCCTCATTACTTCTATAATGTTGGGTGTATAATTGGACCAGAGTGTTTGTCCTCACTTGTCCCTCATTTCTTGATTATCTTTTGTGTCAACTTCTTTGGATAAACGTTCAGATGCACAAATCTCTCATTCTTCCAGAGTAGTCTCCATTATCATCTTTTCTTCCCCAACTGGAAATTGGGCTCAATTTTAGATCTATAACAACTTTCCTTGATGATGACAGTTTTTTCGTTTTTCTGAATACTCATTGCAGCTATGATTGGTGTAGTATTCGCCAGATTCATTAAATTGCCCCCTTCATCAATTGTTTTCAGAAAATCTAATATAGGTGTCTGAGGTGTCTTCTGGGTTACATATGCCCCATTCTTTCTAAGACCTATGGGCCTATCTTGAATTACCTTTCCTTTCATTTCTTCATTTCTCATCTCTTTCTCATTCTTTAGCACCAGAGAAGTATCGAGAGTTAAATCTGCCATACATACTTCACCTTCCTTAGTTTTGCTTTTTTCTTTTCAATATATTATGTTGTATGATCTTCATTTTCCTTGACCCCATTAACTTCATTTTGGGGGTTAAATCCCAATTGTCTGACCAAAATGGACTAATTGTTAACATCTACTTCTATGATTCTATGAACCAAAAGGTCTTAAATCCGTCGTTTGAAGTTACCACAATTCTTGATGGAGTGTCCTTAGATTCCAACATGATATTCACAAAAGACTTTCTCATTATACCATCTCGGGTAAAGAGGCAATAAAGGCTTAGCCTAATATGGGGCAATAAGTTGGCCTTTGAGTAACACAGGATATAACTTACTGCACGAAATTGAAGAGAACTTGGGTAGAATTTCCTTTGACATCATTGTCTCCTTACAATTGTTTATTTTGCTTTCTTGAAGACTTGGTGATTGATGACCAAAATGTTTTCTTTGAATGTTTGATTATTGACCAACATCATGAGACAGACAGTAATTCAAAAATTTCTTTTTCTCGACCAGTTTTGAGTTTTTGAGGAGCTTAGGTTTCCCATTTTCAAAACATATCAACCCTTCTGTTATAAGACCTTGGACTTTTAATTTTAGAATTATACAATTTTTCGTAGAGTGACTAAAATAGCCAGATTGATAACTGCATAAATCTTTGACATCTCGCTAATCTGGATGCCCAGAATAAGCTCTAGGAGGAATAGGTGTTACAATACCACT
The DNA here is from genome assembly GCF_006381635.1 of Hibiscus syriacus. NCBI lineage: Eukaryota > Viridiplantae > Streptophyta > Magnoliopsida > Malvales > Malvaceae > Hibiscus > Hibiscus syriacus. Next base: position 695,132 of record NW_024062761.1, read on the forward strand.
TTCAAAGAGAAAAGGTAACAAGTCCAAATATGAGATTGGAATTGGAATGAGAGGTATCACTTTATTTTTTCTTTTCTTAGCTTTCTTCAATGTCTTTTGAACCTCTTCTACACTTCACTTCAACTTGATCTCTGTCGCATTTTCTGAAATCATGCCCGATTTTTGGAGATTTATTGTATTTCCACATTCCCTGATAAATTCCTGGTCATTTATTTTCATCGCATCAGTTACACCACTAGCATTCATTATCCAATCCAAATATGTTACAACATGATCTTCTAAGGGTTTCTCTCCATGGATCACAATATTCACCAAGTCTATTATTTTGGTCATTTGCTATTTTGAATCAACTTGGAATTTTTTTCACTTGATCCATTTGTTCATTTGAATCACTCTGGAACTTTTTTACTTGATCAATTATCTCTTGTTGAGTCTTTATGAGCTTCTCTTGGAGTTTTTCGATTCTACCAACCCTTGCTAAAATCTCACTCATGGAATTCTTATCTTTCTCTAGGAAGACCAAGTTAGCTCCAATTTGATTTCAGAAATTCTGTCATAGATTTTTTATGAATTATTCCCATATTTTCATGATTTAATGCATGTAATATAATTTGAAACTAACAAAATTGCAAGTGCATGACGTAAGATTGAAACTATAAATGTAACTATGCAGAGATGCAAATGTAAATACAAATGTAATAAAGTGAAATGTAAAATTGAAAATGCAAAGATGCAAATACATGTGTGAAAAAGGTGTTACTCAAGAGTGATAATCTTAAAACAGCCTTCATTGAACACAAAAATTTCGGTACATCAAACAAAACTTTACATATAGGGATAACTTTCACTCTTGAATTCAACAAAACTTTACATATAAGGGATAACTTTTACTCCTAACTTCTCTAAAGCCAAGTTAGTTTCCATAAAAGTTGAGTTATCAATCTGCTTCAATTCCTTGTAAATTCATCTAAGTGTATCAGCTTATGAGCCATATTGCATGTTTGGACAACAGCTTCTTCCTTGACATTGTTTTTTTCCTTCATCTTCTGTGTCAACTCTCGGAGTTGTAGGCAATGTTGCTCATTCTCCCTTCTGAGGGAATCTTTATGGTTACGGAGTTCTTGGACAAGATCTTCATGTATGTTGCAGCTCTTTTTCAGTTTTGTGACCCCTGTTATCCACTCTTATGGGGTATTTACTATGCTAACATTTGAAAGGTTTAACTGATCTTTTGGAAATCCTCACACATGGTGCTGATATTTGTACTTAATTTCTTGTTTTCATCATTCCAAAAATGTGTTTGAGCTTCATAAAAACTTCATTCGTTCTGAATGCTTCTATTGATACTCTTACCATAAAATGCTTTTGGTATCAATCTAACATGATCTTTGTGGAATAATTTTGGTATCAATCTAACAGGATCTTTGTGTGCACAGCTCTACTCGATCCTCAGAATTCCCTCAGGATACTATTCCTTGGTTGCATCATTGTTTGCTCGATCATAAAACTTTTTGTCCATTAATGAAAACTTTTCAATTTGATGAACACTCTCTCAAATCAACACCTTCTGGTTATGCCATGATCATGTAATGCAAGCAAAAGAAATCAATATAAACACATTAGAGTAAAATAAAATGTAACAAAATAGATAAAAATAAGAAAATAAAATGGTTAGTACCAATTAATGGAAACAAATTCTATTTATCATGGTACCTAATATATCCTAACCTCATGCTTTCTAGTTTCATGCTTTGTTTGGAAAAATTAACCTAACCGCATGATTACTAGTTCACATGCATTTATTCAGAATAAAAAAATGAAATCAAATAAATTAAAAGCTAGAGCTTATTTCTCATTTGTGTACACCTACAGACAGGGTTTTAGCATTATCTTAGATCAAATAAATTTCTAGGGTTTATTATATGCAGGGTTTTGGTTTTAAGAAGGTACTCGAACTGTCCTTGTTGGTGCCCCCTTGGGCTGCCAAACCCTCAATCCTGGTCTATTACAGACTTACGCGAATCGGGTTCAATTTGAGGGGACACATTTCCCTATGCCTGACACGGAGAATAAATTCTCACGAAAACATAGAGCATATAAACCCCGAAAGCTACTTGCTAGGCCTGACACAGAGAATAAATTATCAAGAAGACGTCGCTTTCACTCCCACTTAAAAGGGAAAAGAGCTCGAGTATAGAGCTTATGTTATGCAATGCAAGTGTTGTGTGTGAGGAGAAATTTTCACACAAAAATTAATATCTATAAAGCAATTAAATACAAACATAAATTTACAAGGGTATAAAATAAATTGAAAGAAATCAAAAGAATCATAAATTAAATAAAATTGGATTCTCAATTTCTAATTATAGAGACAATATATAATCGACTTAGGTTGACCAAAATCCCCACGGAGTCGCGATGCTGTCGTAACCGGTTTTCACCCGGGCACGAATTTTTCTTGGCGGGAAAAGTAATGTGAATAAATAAATGGTTTTTAATGAAATGTTTTGGAGTCGACATCGACCTTTTGAGTTAGATAGGTCGAATACCTAAAAATCATCTTTTAAAAGAGTTTTAAGAAAACATCAGTTAAAAGATAAAACGGTATGCGTTTGGCCAAAAATTCGTTATTTTTAATAAGAAAAAGGGATTTGTGGTCGGTTACGTTTGAGGAAGGATTAGAACTATAAAACTAAATTGCAAAATATATAAAATATGTTTAAATAAAAATAAATAAATAAATAAAGTACTATATTTAAATTATTGAAAAATAAAGGACAATAATAATAATAAAATAAAATAAAATTAAATAATGAACAAAATAAATTAAATTAAAACTATAGAATTAAATTGCAAAATATATAAAATATATAGTCAAAAATGAAAATTATAAACATACCAGGTATTAAAATATAACATATTAAAACTAAAAGCTCTAATTATTCGGGGTTAAAATAAAAATTTATTAAAATTATAGGGGCTAAATAAATATTTTACCTTAAATATATATATGTATACAATTAAGGGCTATAATATAATAAAATAAAGACTGAATTTAAATGATTAAAAGTCGATTGCAATGACTAAATTGTAAAGAGTACAAACTTGGAGTGGTTGTGGACAGGGTTTTCCCATGCTGGAAATTACACAGGTACCCCCTAAAACGATATTGTTTGGGGAGGGATTTATAAACCCCAAGACAGACCCTTTTGGGCCATTTTCTTGCATTTTTTCTTTTTTCATTCTCTCTCTAAGTGAGAGAGATGAAAACTCTCTGCCCTCTCTCTAAGTTTCCCTCGAAGGAGAGAAACCAGTTGCCGGTCGGTCGCCGTTACCAGCTCCAATCACCGTCGCCAGTAACCGTTCACGGTGGTCGAAAATTAAAAATCTACACCAAATCGTAGATCTATTCAACCCAAAACCGAATTCAGTTTTTATTTCCCCTAAAAACCCCTCAAAATTAATAGATCTAAAAAATCGACGGTTTTACCTCGGGTTTCACAAGGTTTCCGGTGAAGTTCGATTCCTCGATGGTAAGTCTCTTTACTCTTCTTTTTTCTTTTGGTTTTGTGGTTGTGGATTGCTTGTTCTTGCTCCTTTTGTGTTTTTCTTCTCTGCAGGAGATGGCCATTTATAGGCCTCGTCGGTGTCTTCTTTGGACCAGTTAAAGGAATGGCCCTCGGTGAGTCATCGAACTATGGTGGTGACTCACCATAGGGAAACAACATGTGCGGCCTCTTTGAGTCTTCTGGAGGCTTCGGCGTGGCAGCAGTGTGGCGACGACAGTGGCAGCGTCGCGTGGTCCTTAGGGTATCATAACCCTAGGGTTTTTTATTGGAGGGCTCTGGACCGTTGGATCTTGCCAGATCCAATGACTGATGATGTTGGCGGCTGGAGCATGAGATGAAAACCCTAATTGGGTTTAGGGTTACTATTGGGCCTCGGGCCTTCGGGTTATTGGGCTCCGGGCTTCTGGTTGTAATTTCGTTCAGGCCTGTAATAATAATAATATTTATAATAATAATAATAATAATAATAATAATAATAATAGTATTAATAATAATATTTATAATAAAAGTAAAAATGGGCAAAAACTTAGTGTCTTCAATGTAACAATAGGATTCCAAGGTACTTACCTAAATCCAGAACTTCTGTAAAGCCAAATCCACGAACGATCTCATCCCTAATTGAATGGGAAGTATTCTTCAAAAAGAAGATTTGAGTTTTTACAGCACTAAATTTGTGTCCGAATAACAAGAAAAATTCCTCCAAACTGATCGTATAATCCTCGTTTGACTCATAGTAGCCTAAAAAAAAAAAAACGAACGAGATCATCTGCAGAAAAAGATGTCAGACAATCTAGGGCCATTTGCTGTTGTGTATCTCATACCATAAACCTTGTTCAATACGAACATTAATAAGGTGAAAGAGTCGTTCCTTACAAAGAACAAAAATACACGGAGATAACGGATCACCTTGACGAATACGACATGTAGGTTTAAAATACCCCGAAGTTCACCATTCTAAAGAACCTATTATGAAACAGTGGTGATACACTCCATGATTAAAAGAATCTATTAAACTGGAATCCCAATATCAATCAACGTGTCCTCAATAAAATTACATTCTAAATGGTCATAGTTTTTTTAAAATCAATCTTTACTGCCATCTAACCCTTTTTGCTAGACTTTTTACACATATAATGTATTACTTCCTGTGCTAAGATCATATTATCCGTGATACAATGACCCAGGACAAAGCTCGCCCGAGTCTCAGAAAACCGTTGGGGCAAATATGATTTCAACCTGTTAACTATCACTTAGTTAAAATCTTGTAGGTGACTATACATAAACTGATAGGTCTAAACTGAGAAAACAGGTGTTTCAACTTTTGGAATAAAAACAATAATCGTATGATTAACCTCTTCTTGCAAATGATCACCTTGAAAATAATTTTGAATAAATCTAACTACGGCTCCTCCCATCAATATACCAATTCTTTTAAAAGAGCATAACATACATACCATCCACTCCGGGAGCTTTAAGAGTCTTCATATCAAATACCACCATTCGCACCTCATCCTCAGTAGTCTCATAGAAAGTGATCTCAAGAATTTACCCGAATAACCCAAGGTAAACAGAAGCTGAAAGAAGAAATAAATAAATCATTGAAAAAATTAGTTGCCCCATAGCGAATTAAAGAAGGATCATCATACTAATTATCATCCTCTAGCTTCAACTTATTAAAGGAGTTACACTTATGTGGAATCCTTGTAGCAGTATGGTAGAATTTAGTATTTGATCGCCGTCATTAATCTATTCACTACGCAACCTTTGGAATCATAAAGTTTCTTTTTGGAGCAAAACACTATTCAATTTACGCTTCATACTAGTTTCAAGGTCCCAAAGATATTCCACATTAGAGTTTTCTAAAGCCAATTCAATACCATGAATACGAGCAATCAACAGAGCCTTCGTCTTTCCAATGTGGCCGAATACCTTTCTACTCCAGCTGCTGGCCTCTTTATAAAATTCAACAATATTAACATTTAAAGGAGCATCCTCATTCCAGGCCTACTTGATTTGATTCTCAAAACTTGGGTTGCTTTGCCAAGCAACGAGATACTTAAAAGTTGATCCTATTTTCTTCAAGTTAATGGGATTATTACACAGTAAAATTGGACTATGATCAAACCCAATTCGTTCTAGATGAAGAACATGAGTGTCAATCCATGTATCACACCAATCACAGTTACCCAAACATCGGCCTAGTCATTGTCGTAGAGATCCCCTCTCCCAAGGTTATTTCGGACCAATTTAACAAGATGAAATCATTGCATTTACGACACACCCATCACGATATAAATAACCTCCATTCCACTTTGAAGAACTATGTATCACATTAATATCTTCCCAAAGTCCAAGGGAAATTTTGGGTCTTATTGTTGGGCTTCGAGTAATTGCTTGAAGCTAATTTAAATCATTTGGGTCAAAGGTGAGAGGATTTAGAAGGTAAGAAATGTCACCACCTTCTTTAGAGCTTCAATTCAAGCTCACTACTGTAAGTTTTGGCTATGGTGGGAAAATATGGGTTTTTGGGAGGTTTTAGCTCTAGGACTTGGAAATGATTATGAGTTGTTTCCAAGAGTTTAGAGGTATATCTCTAACCTTTTTAGACTTAAAATGAGATTGTAATCCCTTTTTTCTGCTTGGTTAGTGAGAGAAGAGGGGGAGTGCTCAAAGGACAAAAACAAAGATAAGTTGGTGCTTGGGTAATTCTTGGAGCTTTCTCATATCAACTAGAGCTATGGTAACACATGAATAACTCCTCTGTACTTCATGTAGGTTAGAAAACTGTCATTTGCTTGCTTGATGAGTTTAGGTACTTAGAATGAGCTTTAATGGTAAAATGCATGTTTGATGTTTATATTGTGTTTCAATGGCTCATTTTGGTGTTAATAACCTCATAAGACTTAATAAACATCTTGTAGCCCTTAGGAGGCTCATGAAGGACCTTAGGAAGTAGTTTTCATGCCTAAATAGGGTACCCATGTCCGTCAGTATCTATATTGTAAGAACAGTGTCGATATTGTTCTTCGTGTAAGGAAACAATAAGGTAAATTTAAGGGTAAATATCGATACCCTTTAAGGAGTATCAATACTCAGGGTTTGGTATTAATACTCGAGGAATGATATCATTACAAAGGGGGTGAGTATCGATATTGGGATAAAAATTTAAACATTGAAGCTTAAAATGGTATCAATATTAAGGGCATTATTGATACTAATATGCTCAATATTGATACTGATAGGCTCAGTATCGGTACCGACAAACTATTTTGGGTATAAAACTTTTATAACTTTATAAGCTTTAAAAAAGAGGTTTATGGGAGCATTGAGGATTCTTAAATAATACTACAAGTGATAATATTAATTTAATCCCCTATTTACAATGACATTAAATTGTATAATATAAAATTAACCTTTGTTTGATGCTAGAAAAACAGTGAGGACACTCGAGCTACTTGAGCTATCGCATATACTATTCGAATGTGTATGTAGAGATGTTCGGATTCTCTCCCCCAGTGGTACGATACTTTTGTATAAGTGCGGATGAACTTTTGTACCAGTGCTAAAGCACTTTAGCATTAGCGCTAAAGCACTTCTGTGATTCAATGGCGAGCCCATATTATGATGCTTTGTTGCATACCATTATGCTATGATCTATGCTTACTATATCTTGTTGTACATGTTTAACTTGCTAAACAGTCATGGTTAATGGACACATATAGTATAGTGGAATCATTTATGTAGCACTGAGCATGCAGCTCAGTGTTTGGACTTGTTTATGTTTACAGGTTACTAGGTGTCGGACCTGAGAGTTTATCGCCAGCCAGTCAGATTCCATATACTAGTAGTTGCAGAGTATGTCTTGATTATCATAGTGGGCATTTATATTCATAGACCTTTTTTTTATTTTGAGTCATAACTTTGGATTAATGTATTTTTATAATTATTTTGGGAGTTCCGCTATTTTATAAACCGAACTATCGTTATCTTATTTTGTTTAAACTAAATGATTATCATATGAAAAAAAAAATTGAATGCTTTATGGAAACTTTTGGGTTAGCCACTTCGGTGGTCCCTGATAATGCTCAAACCCACTGGGTTTCATTTTAATCAGATTTAGGTGTTACATTTAGTGGCATCAAAGTGTTAGGTTCAGTAATTCCTAGGACCCGCGGGTTAGAGTCCATAAGATTAAACGATGTACATGCCTTTAGAATATAAGTATACATGGTTATATGGTAATGGAGATAATAACTACCTTTTTTGAACCTTGTTGGTAATGGTTGATAACTCAGCTCCCAGCCAGGAGGATCGTAATGCAAGCTTCTTTTCACTTGTCGAAATTTTTGGCGATGAGTACGTCCAGACACCTATGACAGGGATGTTCAAGAGGGCACATGGATCAATAAGGTCACTTTCTTCAGGGACCTCACATATAGCCTTAGGAATATCGTTCAAGCTATCCCACTAGCACCCACAACACTTGTTCTACCCGCTCCCCCACCTTTAGCATCCTAAGAGTCATACGTAGAGAGACTCCGACGTTATAAGACCACGTACTTATATGGATCTAGTGACAATGATAGTAACAGAGAAGTGGCTTCATGAGATCCTTCGTACCCTGAGACAATTATACCATACCCTAGAGGGTAAGTTTGAATGCATAATCGATTTGCTAAAGGGTGATGCCTTCGATTGGTGGGAGAAAATCGAGATGGCCTTTGAATCGGATAAGCTGACTTGGGAGTACTTTCTGGAGGAGTTTCATAAAAAATACATTGGGTAGGTACAATTGATGATTGGAGAGGCTAGTTCAACCATCTTATTTAGGAAAACTGATAAGGGATGGAGTATGAGCGTGACTTCCTTCGTATGAGTCTCTATGCGACTGAGTTAGTAGCAGATAAGTACCACTGTTGTTGAAGTTTTCGAAAGGGGCAATACATAGACATCTTTACCAAGTTGGTTGTTGATCTCCCACGAGTTTTCACAGAGCTGACCCACCAGGCCAAGGTGGTTTAGAGGATTTTTTGGGAGGTCAGAACCAGAGATCACTATTCTTCAAAACCATCGTAGTCTTTGTCCAAGGGGGCCAGTGACTCTCGTAGTAGAGGGAGGTAACCAATATCGTAGTCCAGGAGGACTGGATAGAGTTCTGGGACCACTAGGGGTCTGGGCAGCACAGGAGAACTCTAACATCGGCATTGGTGGCAAGCACCAGAGGTTCAGGCAGAGTAGCACAACCCTTGTTAACTTCCTAAAAAGGCTACATTTAAAGCCTTTTTCAATTAAGTTATTGTTTTTTAAAAGCTCATTTAGTCATTTTAGGATCATGTAGTTGCATATAGTTGCATTGTGGTGGTTGTACTATTTTATTTCTCAATGGTGCTGTTTGAGGGAAAGGTGCAGTTTGTCTATGGTGTGCAGGGAATAGCAAGAAAAAGGATTCTTGGGAAGTAATGCCGCGGCATCACACGTTGCTAAAGCAGATTGAAATGCCTTGGCATTTCTGGCGCAGAAAAAGACGAAAAGATATTTCTGCGTAAGGACAACTGGCACTGGACAACTGTCTCTGCACGTGAAGGATGCTGTAACCGCCTGCCAGAGCTGCCAATGTACCACTGCACTTGGAGGATAAGATTCATGCACAAAATGTGATTCTAGGGGTATGAGGGGTATTTTGCACCCAACAAACTCATCATTACCCCTAGATATTTTATTTATTATATATTACACCTCATGGGAGAGAGAAAAAAGGAGGGTGAGCACACGCATAGAGCAGAAAAATCAGATTTTTATTTTCTCTTTTTCTTTTCTTCTTCCTTGGAATATTCCTCCATTGATAAAGCTCCAAGGAGTGGCAAGCTAGGCGTCGAAAGGAGCTAGCGAGCTAGGTGGTTCGTGGTGGCTGTGAGGAGACCTCCGGTGGGCGTCAAAGGCTTCTTCTCACTTCCCTTTTTGCTGCTATTTCTTTATATTATTTTGTGGGTTGTTGGAACGAATTTTATGACTTTGTGTTTGGATATTTCGAACCCCACCATTAACTAACTTATTTGGTGGTGGTTGGTTGAATGGTTGTTTAAACTTTATTTTTAATGGTATATTTAAGTTTATTTTGGTTCTTTATTTGCTTTGCTTATGAATGCTTCACCATCTAGGCTTGTAAGAGGCATGGAAATGTCCATCTCTTAGATGAAGGTTAGGTATTCGGAAGAATCCTAAACTAAAAATACTTGTAAGTATTCGGAAGAAACGCAAGATAAGATCCTCATAAGCAATGGGTTATGATATTTTCAAGGGGCTTTGAACCGGACTAGGAATATTATAACTTAATCCCTTAGATCTCGGAAGAGACTAGGATAGGATTTCAACGACTAAAAAGGGTGTCTTTATCAATAGGGTAGGCTGTCCAACATCGTTGAGTGAGAGCAGATGCCTTGGCATCCTATTCTGTTAGGTTCTTTTGAACACTTTAGGAAAGCCCTATCGAGTAAGTAAGACCAATTAGCTTAAATATACTTGAGAAATAAGTTTAGCAACCTTAGACCAATCCTTACCATTCATTTCATTGGAAGCTTGTCACGTGAGGATTATTTTCTTCTTATTTTATTTATCTTTTTAGTTACTGTTTTTACCATTTCTCATTGCCTTGACATTTCACCATACTCAATATTAAACATCCATCATTGCCACTGCATTTCCATTTGCTACACCATCACACCATCAATCCGCATCCACCAGCATACACATATCTATTGCCGTGACATTTGTATATATCAAGACTAACTATACTTAGATAGAATATTGCATTGCTTTGGTTAGACTTTTGTGATTTCACCCAATCCCTGTGGAGACGACTATTCATCATTATATTACTTGAGCGATTGTGTATACTTGCACATTATTTGCGTATATTTTATAGTACTCACAACACGCGAACAAGTTTTTGGCGCCGTTGCCGGGGATTGGCAGCCTGAAGTTATTTAGTTTTGCCAGAGCATTTTATTTTGTTTTGTGTTTTTAATTTTTTGTATATTTTACTTGATATTTTTGTTTTATTTTTCACGTTTATTTAGTGTATGCCTAGAAGAAATTCTGAAGAGCCTTTGGAACCAATAGAACCTGAGATTGAAAGACTCTTTAGAAGAAGAAGACGTGCTCAAAGAAATATGTATCAGATTGGAAACCAAGGCATTGGTCAAGATGACGGAAATCAGAATGCCGAGGCATTAAACAATGATGAACCTGCTATCAGGCCTCGTGTTACTCGAGATCATTTAAATCTGATGCTGGATGATCTGAATCCTAGGATTGTGGCACCCGAAATTCAAGCTGCACATTTCGAGCTGAAACCAGTCATGTTCAACATGTTGAATTCTATTGGGCAGTTTAGGGGTATGCCAACTGAAGATGCCAGGCAGCACATTCACAATTTTCTGGAAGTTTGTGATTCTTTCCGCCAAGAAGGAGTGCATGAGGATTTTATGAAATTAAAGCTTTTTTCGTATTCATTGCGTGACCGAGCAAGGGCTTGGTTAAGTGGTGTGCCAGCCGGTTCGATGGAATCATGGGCCGATCTTTGCAAGAGCTTCTTATTGAGGTACAACCCACCGAATATGAATACGCAGCTAAGGAATGAAATATCATCTTTTCTCCAGGGTGACGACGAATCCATGTATGAGTGTTGGGATCGTTACAAGAGTTTGCTTCAAAAGTGTTCAAATCATGGTTTTCATGATTGGACTCAAGTAGTCATGTTCTATAATGGAGTCAATGCACCCACGAGGATGTTACTGGATGCCTCGGCAAATGGGACATTGCTGGATAAATCACCTACGGAGGCGTTTGCTATCTTGGATAGAATTGCTAACAATGATTATCAATTTCCTTCCTCAAGACTTAGGAGTGGGAGGAGAGCACCTGGAGCATTCGATTTAGAAGCCAAAGATTCGGTGTCTGCTCAACTCTCCGCTATTACTAATATGTTGAAGAACTTACAATGTTCCACTGATGTGAAGGAAGTGAAAACAACTAGTGTGGCATGTCTGTTATGCCAAGGCAATCATCATGAGAGCGAATGCCCAACCAACCGTGAGTCCATCAACTTTGTAGGCAATTACAATCGAGGCAGCAACAATCCTTACCTAAACACTTATAATGCTGGATGGCGTCAGCATCCTAATTTTTCATGGGGAAATCAAGGAGCCACAATGCTAATCAACCTACTAGGCAGCAGAATCACAATGAGCCTCAAAGTTACCAAAATGCTATGCCATGGCATAATACTAACAAAGGAGCTTCATCTTCAGCAAGCATAAGTTCCTTAGAAGCTACAATTCAAGAATTCATATCTACTACGAAGACAATGCTGCAAGACCATTCTACTTCAATTAAGAATCAATGAGCTTTACTTCATAGTCAAGGCGCCTTACTTCAAAGCCATAGTCGTCTCTGAGAGCTTGGAAGGTCAAGTTGGTCAGATTGCTACGGCATTGCAAGCGTCAGCATGGACGTTTCCCAAGTGATACTGAAGTCACAAAGGGCCTGGAAAAGAGCACTGCAATGTGTTAACTCTTAGGAGTGGAACACAAATCAATCGACAAGTCAAGGATAGTGGGCCACAGCATGATGATTCTAATCCCACTACTAAAGCTGAATTACAAGATGATAGAGTTTCTGAGAAGGACAAGGAGGAGGATTCTGCCAAGGTACCAGATTCTGATGCCAAGGCAAAAGAAAATTCTATTCCTACAACTAAGGAAGCTAGACCTCCCCCACCCTTCCCGCAAAGATTGAAGAAACACAATGATGAAGTTCAGTTCAAGAAGTTCTTAGACATTCTTGATCAGCTCCATATCAATATACCTCTTGGAAGCTGTTGAACAGATGCCGATGTATGCCAAATTTCTGAAGGACATATGTACCAAGAAGAGGAAAGTAGAGACTGTTGCCACGGCAACAGAATTTTGTTCTTCATTGAGTAAGTTGTCGCCAAAGAGAAATGATCCGGGCAGCTTCATTATTCCTTGCTCAATTGGAGCTAATTTGTTGGAAAGGCTTTATGTGATCTTGGTTCAAGTGTCAATTAATGCCAAAATCGATATTCTTGAAGCTTGGCATAGGAGATGCAAGACCCACCTCAGTTATTTTACAACTTGCCGACAAATCCCATGTTAAACCTGAAGGGGGAGTCGAGGATGTCATAGTAAAGGTGGACAAGTTTGTTTCAGTCGACTTCTTAATTCTGGACTGCGAAGTTGATGCCAAGGCACCAATCATTCTGGGAAGACCTTTCCTAGCCACTGGACGTATCTGTTAGACTGTGAAAAAGGTGAACTCACCATGAGAGTGGTGATCAGTGTGTAATGTAAATGTTTTTAGAACGCTCAAATATGTTGAGACACTGAAGAATGCTAAGGCATTTCTGAATTGAACTCAGTAATTGAAGAAGAGACTGAACATCTTTGCCAGAACAACTTCATTCAGCTAGCAGAAAATGAATATTGGGTGGATGATGAAAGCTTAGTGGAGTCCGACGACTTTCCAATTTTGGAGGAGCATTCTAGCTTAGTACAAGTTAGATTAGGTATGAATTTTGAACCTCTAAAGTTTGATGAATTCATTTCTCCTAAGCCTTCATTAATGCATGCACCCAATCTAGAGCTTAAGACTTGCCAGGGCATCTTAAATATGTTTACTTAGGTAGTGATGAGACTTTACCAGTGATTATTTCCGCTAACTTACTGCTAACCAAGAGCAAAGTTTGTTAAGTGCTTTGATGCAGCATAAGAAAGCAATTGGTTGGAAAATGGCCATTTTGAAAGGCATTAGTCCCACGATCTGCATGCACAAGATTCTGCTAGAAGATTGCCACGGCAATTCAATTGAACCACAAAGAAGACTCAACCCTGTTATGAAGCAAGTGGTGATGAAAGAAATTCTGAAATGGCTTGATGCTGGAGTGATCTACCCTATCTCCATAGCTCATGGGTGAGCCCTGTCCAATGTGTTCCGAAGAAAGGAGGCACGACGGTGGTTACGAATGAGGATAATGAGCTTACCCACTCGCACTGTGACCGGATGGAGGATATGCATGGACTATAGAAAACTCAACAAAGTACGAAGGACCACTTTCCTCTACCTTTCATCGACCAAATGTTGGATCGATTGGCCGGCAAAGCATTCAATTACTTTTTGGATGGGTACGGGGTACAATCAAATTGACATCGCACCAGAGGACCAGGAGAAGACTACATTACTTGTCCCTATGGCACTTTGCCTTTAGGAGGATGCCTTTGGGACTCTGTAATGCCCCAGCAACGTTTCAGCGCTGTATGCAATCTATATTTTCAGATATGGTTGAGGATTTTCTGGAGATCTTCATGGACGATTTTTCTGTTTGTGGGGATGATTTTGAATGATGCCTCGGCAATTTAGCAAAAGTTCTCAAGAGATGCGAGGAGGCTGAGTTGGTTTTAAACTGGGAAAAAACTTCATGGTGACTGAAGGTATTGTATTAGGCCACAAAATTTCACACAAGGGTATTGAGGTAGACAAGGCAAAAATTGAAGTGATTGAAAAGTTGCCACCATCAACTTCGGTTAAGGGAATAAGAAGTTTCTTGGACATGCTGGATTTTATAGAAGATTTCAAAGACTTCTCCAAGATTTCTAAGCCCTTGTGCACATTGCTTCAACAAAACCAACCCTTGTGTTTGACGAATTATGCCTCGGCGCATTTACTGAGCTGAAACGACAACTGATCTCGGCACCATGTAGTCCCTCCGACTGGACATCACCATTTGAGCTGATGTGTGATGCAAGCGACTACCGTAGGAGCTGTTTTGGGGCAATGCCGAGGTAAAATTTTTCATGTATTTATTACTATAGCCGCACTTTAAATGAAGCACAATTGAACTACACCACCATGAGAAAGAATTACTTGCCGTGGTATTTGCTTTTGATAAATTTAGACCTTACCTAATAGGCACTAAAGTTATTGTTCACACTGATCATTCGGCCATAAAATACTTAGTGAACAAAAAGGATGCCAAGCCTAGACTTAGGTGAATCTTACTTTTGCAAGAATTTGATAGAGGTGGTAGATAGAAAAGGAACTGAAAATCAAGTTGCTGATCACTATCTAGGCTAGAGAACAATTCTGAATGCCATGACACTGTAGATATCCAAGAGGAATTTCCTGATGAGAAAATTTATATGCCGCGGCAATCCCGTGGTACGTGACCTTGTAATTTTCTTGTTAGTGGAATTGTGCCTTTGATTTGAATAGTCAGGCTAAAAAGAAGTTCAAGCATGATGCAAGGTACTATTTTGGGATGATCATATCTGTTCAAACATTGTGCCGATCAGCTCATTAGACGATGTACCCGAAGAGGAGCAAAGTGATATTTTGTACCATTGTCATTCGGCCCCAAGTGGAGGCCATTTTGGTGGAACAAGGATGCTGCTAAGGTCCTGCAATCAGGCTTTTTCTGGCCAACTTTGTTTAGAGATGCCCAAGCATTTTACAAAGGATGTGATCGATGCCAATGGACTGGAAACATCTCCAGACGACATGAGATGCCGCTGCAAAATATTTTGGAGATAGAGTTGTTTGATGTGTGGGGCATCGACTTCATGGGACCATTCCCATCTTCTGAAGGAAAATATATATTGCTTGCTGGATTATGTGTCAAAGTGGGTGGAAGCAATAGCAACTTCAAAGAATGACTCCAAGACCGTACTCAAGTTTTTGCACAAGTATATTTTCACTCGGTTTGGGTACCTCGTGCTATCATCAGTGATGAAGGAACCCATTTGATAACAAGTTGATTGCCAAGGCATTGCTGAGATATGGAGTTCGACACAAGATTGCCATGACATATCATCCGCAGACAAATGGCCAGGCTGAGATATCAAATCGAGAGATCAAGCAGATTTTAGAGAAAGTGGTGAACCCAAGGCGAAAGGATTGGTCGCCAAAGTTGGATGAAGCACTTTGGGCGTACATAACAGCATTCAAAACTCCTTTGGGGATGTCACCCTTAAGTTAGTATGGTAAGCTTGTCATCTCCCGGTGAGCTTGAACATAAAGCTTATTGGGCTATCAAGCGATGAATTTCGATGCTCAACTAGCTGGGGAGCAGAGATTATTAGAACTTAATGAAATGGAAGAGTTTAGAGCACAAGCATATGAGAATGCTCGGATATACAGGAAAAACCAAGAAGTGGCATGACCAAAAACTGATGCATTATGTCTATCCCCATGGAGCTGTTGACATCAAGAGAATAGACAATGGGAAGATCTTCAAGGTCAATGGCCAGCGTCTGAAAGCCTACAATGGAATTCCACTACCGCACAACAAGGACGTGTTACGGCTGCACGATACTGAAGCGTGCCCAGAGGAGAACCAAAATTCGATGCCTCGGCATTGAATTTGTGTCTGGCATAAATAAAAACATTCAAGTTTCTTTAGTTTTTTTTATTTATTTTGTAATAATTTTTGATATGATTTGTAGGGACCACATTGCTGCAAACCGTACAAGGAGCGGTTACCAAAGGGAGGAAAGGACAAAGCATTAATTGGAGAGATATTCTTTTGATTGTTTCTTTTTAATTTAATTCTGACATTTCTTTTCTCTTTCCACAGTTTTTATCCCATCACATCATTGCTTTTTGGCAGTTTTCCTTCCCCATACACGCACAACCCCTATCCACTAATTCTCTCTTAACCGTCCTATCACCCTTTCCCTCCTAAATTTTTAACTTTTTCTTTATCTTTCATTATTAATTTTTCTCTTTCATTTTAACTTTTACCTTTCTCTTTCTTTCATTCATCTCTTTCTTTGTTATTTCTCCATAGCCGAAATACATCCAAGTTTTTAAAGCTTTCAAAAGCTTCTCCTTTTCATTTTTCTTGCTTCAAAAACATTGAAAATGGTGGGCTCAAGACCTCCAACCGACACGACCGCTTGGCAACAGTTTGTGAACGATGAGGAGGCTAAGGCTCGGTTCCAAAACTTCAAGAACCGAAAACTCTTTTTTGAGTTAGGATTTATTTTTACCGAGGAAACGATGGTGGTTTTGGACCCGATGTTATGGACATCGTGACGCCACTCAAATGGCAGAAGTTTGCTCGTCATCCTGGTTCGGTGAATGCCTCATTAGTTAAGGAGTTCTATGCGAATATTTCCAAGACCAATCAACACTCCATCTTCGTTCGAGGTAAGCAAATGTTTTACATCCACTTCTATTAATCGTTATTTTCATTGCAGGATGTTGTGGATAACCATGCCACGTTCGAAGAGGAAGCGATAGCAACACATACGATGGGGTCTTGGAGGACCTTTGTTTCGAAAACACTGAGTGGAATGGTTGCCAGACGAGCCGATACTTGGTCAACCGGGAACTTCTTCAGCCGTGCGCAAAGCTATGGAATCACTTTCTCAAGCATAAATTAATGCCACCTCCCACAACACTACGGTATCACTTTCAGCTTATTGCTTTTACATTCAATGGTATCCCGTTCGATCGATGTGGGTCTATCATTGTTCAGCAAGTTCACGACTGTTGGGTAAAAAGGCAAGTGCTTTGGTGTTTCCTAATTTAATTACCGCTTTATGTCGTAAGAAAAAGGTTGAGGAAAATGCTTTTGATGAAATTTACCTGGATTATCGGGCATCACTAGGGCTAGACTTCCACTGTTGTTGGGAATTGAAAATCCCAAGTCTAATGACCCTGTTCATGAGCAATCTGCAGGTGCTACAGAATCGAATGCTGAGGCAAGGTTACTTGCTCTCGAGGAAGCTGTGACGGAGACTCAAGCTCAACTGTATGCTTTACATGGTGACATCCGTAACTTCTTTGGATATGTGAAGCATAGAGATGCTGTGGTGGAATCATTCTTTCAAGAAATCATTCCCCACGGACAACGGAATTTTCCTGGATTCCCAGACGAAATTCTACCGGCATTTAATGCCAAGGCATCTCCAGAGCCTGAGCACGATGCACCTGATCCTCCTGCTGATGACCCTAGTCCTGATACACACCGGTCCAAGACTCCTGAATATCCGTCCACTGTCCCTGTTGAAGAAACACCCAGCCCCGTCCCAGCACCCAATCCTTCACCTGCACAACGTAGTGGTCACAACACCAAGATCACGGCTGGACGCATTGTGCACTATTACTCCAATTCTTCCGAGTCCAGCCCGCACCTATCCGAAAGCGCGCCCGACGAGGAGCTGCTAGCACCTCCAAAGCACCACCATCACCTAAACATTGAGGTACTCTTTTGCATCCATTTTCATTTAGTTGCATTGCATTGATAACATATAGTTTTTAGTTAGTTTGGTTCTTTTTAAAGCATTGAGGATAATGCTTCCCTTAAGTTTGGGGGAGGTATTGTTCTTGGTAGGTCTATGCATGATAGCATTAGCATAGTATTATGCCATGGCATCAGTAAATGGTAGGACAGTTAGATAAAATGTTTTGAGGATACCCGATGATGATAATTTTGTTAGGCTAGAATCTGAATGTAAATGACTGTTGAGAATGATAGAACTCACTCTAGGTTTGATGCTTGGTGAAAAATATTACACGATTTGTATGTTTCTATACTTAGAAAATTTAGGAAATTTTTATGAAGGAACTTTAGTTAGTCTTGGCATTGAAATAGTATGGTGTTTAAAAGGAAAATAAAAAAAAACTCCCTTAGAAATGAAACTGTGAATAAATGCTTAAGCATAGCTGTAGAGGGACACTCTTTGCCGTGGCATTTCTGGAACTTTCTTTAATAAATGGAAGCCTCGTGCATATGAGTGAATGAAAGAAGTCACGGGATGACTCTACTTAACTAGCTCGGGGATGGAAGGTATGCTCCCTTTCATCTAGAGTGTTCTAGCATGTTGAAGCCTATCGTTCTGAGGGTTGAAATTCAATTTGCCTATGTTTACTATCGAACTTTGCCATGATATGCTTATGTAACTGTATCCATTGCTTGAGGACAAGCAATAGCTTAAGTTTGGGGGTGTGTTAACTTCCTAAAAAGGCTACTTTTAAAGCCTTTTTCACTTAAGTTATTGTTTGTTAAAAGCTCATTTTAGTCATTTTAGGATCTGTAGTTGCATATAGTTGCATTTGTGGTGGTTGTACTATTTATTCAATGGGCTGTTTGAGGGAAAGGTGCAGTTTGTCTATGGTGTGCAGGGAATAGCAAGAAAAAGGATTCTTTGGGAAGTAATGCCGCGGATCACACGTTGCTAAAGCAGATTGAAATGCCTTGGCATTTCTGGCGCAAAAAGACGAAAAGATATTTCTGCATAAGAACAGCTGGCACTGGACAACTGTCTCTGCACGTGAGGACTGCTGTAACCGCCTGCCAGAGCTGCCAATGACCACTACCACTTGGAGGATAAGTTCATGCACAAAATGTGATTCTAGGGTATGAGGGGTATTTTGCACCCAACAAACTCATCATTCACCTAGATATTATTTATTATATATGACACCTCATGGGAGAGAGAAAAAAGGAGGGGGAGCACACGCATAGAGCAGAAAAATCAGATTTTTTTTCTCTTTTCCTTTCTTCTCCTTGGAATATTCCTCCATTGATAAAGCTCCAAGGAGTGGCAAGCTAGGCGCCGAAAGGAGCTAGCGAGCTAGGTGGTTCGTGGTGGCCGAGAGGAACCACCGGTGGCGTCGAAGGCTTCTTCTCACTTTCTTTTTTGCTATTTTTTATTATTTTGTGGGTTGTTGGAACGAATTTTGACTTGTGTTTGGATATTTCGAACCCCACCATTACTAACTTTGGTGGTGGTTTGGTTGAATGGTGTTTAAACTTATTTTAATGGTATTTAAGTTTATTTTGGTTCTTATTTACTTTGCTTATGAATGCTTCACCATCTAGGCTGTAAGAGGCATGGAAATGTCCATCTCTTAGATGAAGGTTAGGTATTCGGAAGAATCCTAAACTAAAAATACTTGTAAGTATTCGGAAAAGCAAGATAAGATCCTCATAAGCAATGTGATATGATATTTTCAAGGGGCTTTGAACCGGCCTAGGAATATTATAACTTAATCCCTTAGATCTCGGAAGAGACTAGGATAGGATTTCAAACGACTAAAAAGGGTGTCTTATCAATAGGGTAGGCTGTCCCATCGTTGAGTGAGAGCAGATGCCTTGGCATCCTATTCTGTTAGGTTCTTTTGAACACTTTAGGAAAGCATAAGATCCTCATAAGCAATGTGATATGATATTTTCAAGGGGCTTTGAACCGGCCTAGGAATATTATAATTAATCCCTTAGATCTCGGAAGAGACTAGGATAGGATTTCAACGACTAAAAAGGGTGTCTTTATCAATAGGGTAGGCTGTCCAATATCGTTGTGAGAGCAGATGCCTTGGCATCCTATTCTGTTAGGTTCTTTGAACACTTTAGGAAAGCTGTCGAGTAAGTAAAGACCAGTTCTATTCTGTTAGGTTCTTTGAACACTTTAGGAAAGCATGTCGAGTAAGTAAAGACCAGTTAGCTTAAATACTTGAGAAATAAGTTTAGCAACCTTAGACCAATCCTTACCATTCATTTCATTGGAAGCTTGTCACGTGAGGATTATTTTCTTCTATTTTATTTATCTTTTTAGTTACTATTTTTTACCATTTCTCATTGCCTTGACATTTCACCATACTCAATATTAAACATCCATCATTGCCACTGCATTTCCATTTGCTACACCATCACACCATCAATCCGCATCCACATATCCATTGCCGTGACATTTGTATATATCAAGACTAACTATACTTAGATAGAATATTACATTGCTGTGTATACTTGCACATTATTTGCGTATATTTTATAGTACTCACAACACGCGAACAACCCCACAGTGCAAGCTTTACGGATAGTGGCATTCCTGGGAGTCCTACCAAGTTATGAAGGTATGTTTCGATTATGGATCATTGGAGCATTTTGTTTGAGACTTCCTTGAAGGAGGTAGAACTGCATCATCGGCTCCTTAGAGGCCATACTAGTCAACCTAGAGAGGCCAATAATCTTTCTATAGAGGTGGTAGCTAGGTGAAAATATAGTAGAGTAGGGGCACTGCCTAATCTACAGACGGTCCTGAGGCTAAGGTCGCTTCGAGGTAGTATGTTGTGAGGGCTTAGGAGGACTGCATGCTAGCAGATGTCATCTTAAGTATTTTACTATTTATGGCACTCCAGTTACAACATTGATTGGCTTGGTTCTACTATTTCTTATTTGTGTCATAAGCTTGTCTAAGAGTGGGGTATTTCGTTAGAGGATCTTAAGGTTAAGATGAGAGTTTATAGTCCCTTAGGACTAGACGTGCTTGAGGACAAGGTCAACCGTAGGTACCTAGTGGAGAATCAAGGTCAAGTTGAGGACAAGGTCAACCGTGTACTAGTGGAGAATCAAGGTCAAGTTTTCTCTAGTGACCTTATGGTGCTACCTTTATGAGAGTTTCATTCAATTTTTAGAATAAATTGGTTGACCGAGCACAATGCGCTTAAAGTGCAAAGCAAGATAACTCAAGCTTAAACGCGAGGATGAGACGAATGTAGTGATGGCTAGTGGTGCGTTTTGAGACACCTCTAGGATCATTTCGGCTTTAGTTGCTTAGAAATTAGTTAGTCGGGTTTTGAGGCATTTCGTACAATAAGAGACTTTCTGTTGGAGGAGTTTTCCTGGATTGCCTCCAGATTGCGAGTTGGAATTCAGCATTAAGGTGCGGCCTGAATCGACCCTGTTGTCCATCGCTTCATACTGCATAGCACCAAACAAATGTAAAGCTCAAGTTAGAGGTTCAAGAACGGGGTTTTATTCACCCAAGTATACACCGTGGGGAGCATCGATCTTATTTGCAAAGAAGAATGATGGGTTGATGAGGCTATGCATCGACTATCGTTAGATAAACAAGTTAGCAATTAAGCACCGATATCCTATTATGAGGATAAATGATTTGTTTGACTAGTTTAGAGGAGCTAGAGTGTTTTCTAATAGATTTTGAGGTTGGGTTACTACAGCTAAAATTCAAGGACGAGGATGTGTCTAAGATGGGTTAGGATTAGATATGTCACTATGAGTTTAGTGAAGCTATTTGGACATACCAATGCACCTGCCGCCTTTATAGACTTGTTGAATCGGGTGTTTCACTATTATTTGGATTAGTTCTCTAGTTTTCATCGATGATATCTCTGGTGTACTCTCGGTCAAAGGAGAATCATGACTGCCATCTTTGAATTGTACTTCAAATACTCAAGGAACGCCAATTGTACACAAAGTTTAACAAGTGTGAGCTTTAGCTGTATGGAGTGACGAGTGTTCAGAAGCGTTAATATTTCTCGTTATTTCTTCGATTTGGTTATGTTATGCTTATTTTCGTGCAGGATCTAACTTTCCAGAATTAGTGATAAAACGGACGCACTCTGTATTTTTTATTATTTGGTCGTAGCTGGAGACATGGGCATGACTCTGCGAATGATACAGTCTGACGTGGTAGTTTCTAGAAGGTCTAGTCTGCGACGATTTCTAGAAGATCTACTCAGCGTGCCTTTTGGAAGATGGACGAGCAGAGTGCATTAGGAGACTTGTTTAGAGTTTGAATTTAGAAAAAAAAAATAATTATCTTTAGGATTATTTTATTTTAATTTATTTATTTATCCTTAGGCTTGAGAGGATATAAGTACCCTCTTGGGTAAGCCTAACCTCACAACTCTGATTACAATCTTCTTTTCCTTTCTAGTTTTATAAAAGTTTTCTTCTTATTTTATTTTTCAAGTTTTTTGGTTTTTACTCTATATTTTTAGCTTTGTTTTTAGATATGCTAAGTAGACTTTTGTCATGCTAAGCTAATTTTATCATAAGGTGAGAATGAAGCGATGACTCAATTCTAACGGGAGAATTGAAAAGACCCTTAATATCTTCAGAATATCTCTCTTGCGCTTAATTTTCAAAATCAAAACAGTTTTCAAAGTCAAAGATAGACTTTGGTCTAGATTGTTGTTGCAATTAAACGTGTGGGAGTAAGATTTGCCTTATAGATAGCACATTCGACTTCCTGGGAACACTTGGTGAGATAGCTTTGCCATGAGGGGAATTGAGATCGAAATTGACGGTTATAGAATCAACAATCCGAGTTGGTTGCCATGAACTTGAACAGTAATTGATATACGATAATTGATGTTGATTAGATCAATTTTCGAAGTTAGGATCAAAGACTGCCTTGATTATTCGGTATAAAAATAGAGTCACGGGGATGGCCTGTAGACAAGTAATCGACGTGAATTCTGAAGGGAAAAATCTAATTCAATGATCTAAAGGAAATTGAGTCAAAGCGAAGCTTGAGGAGTTTTTACATATCCATTTACAATCTTTATTTTCTTATTTTTTACTTTAATTACCTTTTATTTAAACTCTTGTTACTTAATCATTTTTTTATCTAAAACCCCATGTTACTACATCACGCTTAGCTTAAACAAATCAGACAGAAATTTATAATTTTCCAAGTCCTTGTGGAATCGACCTTAGTTCTATTTTACTACGAATTTCCTTATTTATTAACCGAGAAGAATGAATTTATTTTAAACATCAAAACGACAGTTGTCAAATGGCATCGTGCCGAGGACTTCGCCAAAGTTACTAATTTTTTGTTTGCTTTTGATTTATGACTAGGACTAATCTGGGCGCATTAGTGGAACACGACCTGGAGATCGAAGCCAAAGCTAGGAGACTTCACGCACAGACGCTTCGGGAAAGAAGGAGACAATAATCAATCCAGAAGAATAATCAAATTCAGGCGATTCCATTAATACATAACCAAGGCCTTTTTGCATTGATTTTTCCCAAGGCGAAACTCCATAACAGTTAAAAATGGCCTTATCATCTCCTCCCTACATCCACAGATTACCAAATGAGAATCCGCATAAACATCTCACGGAATTTCACATGGTCTGCTCTACATGAGGCCACAGGGAGTAATCGAAGATCAAAAAAACTTAGAGCTTTCCTTTTTCCTTAGTCGAGTCGTCTAAGGAGTGTTATTTTATCTACCCCTAATTCTATTACTACATAGGCTCAAATGAATCGTCTTTTTCTGACAGGTTTTTCCCTACAGCGAATGTAAGTGAACTTTGAAGGAGAATACTTGGAATTAAGCAACTTGATGGAGAGTCACTTTAGGACTACTGGGAGTGATTTAAAAAGTTATACGCTAGTTGCCCACAACTTGGGTTATCAAACAAACACTCATTCAATACTTTTATGAAGGATTAACTCCCCTGGAGATGAAGATCGATGTCGCCAGTGGTGGAGCCTTGGTGAACATGACTCCTAACCGAGGCTAGGGATTTAATTTCCACAATGGCCGCAAATTCTCAACAGTTCCGCACAAATAATAAACCTCCTCGAAGGGTTAATGAGATAAGTCATCTTCTTTAGAAAATAAGATAGATAAATTAATTGAAATCATCAACTCTCTTGTTGTAGGAAAGATAGGATCAAGTAAATCGTGGAATGTGCATTACCTGATCATCCAACAGATGGTTGTCCACTGACCCAAGATGACACAGCAGCCCAAGTCAATGCAGTCAGGAACTTTCCAGGACCTCTCCAAAGAACTTACAATCCCTACGATAATACTTACAACCCAGGATGGAGGGATAATCCGAAATTTATGCTCAAAACTTAAGGTTAAATCAAGGTTATCAAGCGACCACCTCCATCACAACAACAGCCGCAGAAGACATCATTAGAGTCAATTGTCGAAAGGTTAGCATTTTCTTAGGAAAAATTCCAGATTCGTACTGAAACCTACTTACAAGAGATAGAAAGAAGATGAGCCAACTGGCTTAAACCGTAGGCCGCCTGGAATCAGAAGGTAAGCTTCCATCTCAAACCAAGGTAAATCCAAAGGAGAATGTGAGCACATCACTTTTCGGAGTGGTACAGTAGTGGCACCACCTGTTCCATCAGATGAAGCAGTCTAAAAAGAGAAGAAAGTGTTGATTTAGGATCCCAAAAGAAGAGTGAAGAAGAACAATGGTTCTAACGCCATCTCCCTATGAAGTGGAACCACCTTTTCTATCGAGGCTAGTTGAAAGGGATAAACAAGATGAGAAAAAGGAAATACTAGACGTACTTTGAAAGGGGATGG
This sequence comes from Hibiscus syriacus, assembly GCF_006381635.1. NCBI lineage: Eukaryota > Viridiplantae > Streptophyta > Magnoliopsida > Malvales > Malvaceae > Hibiscus > Hibiscus syriacus. The sequence goes on from NW_024062761.1 coordinate 719,871, forward strand.
CAATATACCTTCCTCGAGGTTATCCGAAAGGTTCCAAGGTATGCTTGGTTTTTGAAGGATCTTTGTACGAGAAAAAGGAAACTTAATGAGGTTGAGAAAGTGAATTTGGGAGATGTCTCAGCTGTTTTCGAACAAAAGTTACCATTGAAACTAAAAGACCAAGGTATGTTCGCAATACCCAGTATAATTGGTAAAACTGGGATGAAATGAGCCATGGTGCGATTTTGGCACATCTATTAATGTAATACCTCTATCTATTTACAAATGATACTAACGAGTCTTTGAAGGATACAAAGATATCAATACAGCTTGCCAACAGATCGGTGATCTATAAAAAATGACTCTTAGAGAATTCTGGTGGAGGTAAATAACTTGATATTTCTCGTGATTTTTATATAATCGACATGGAGAATGATCGCACAAGCACATCCTCTGATATCCTGCTGGGGCACCCTTTCCTATGTACTACACACACTAAAATTGACGTAAGAAGCGGGACTTTAACCATGGAGTTTGATGGCGAGATCGTTAATTTAATGCGTATAAGGCAATGAAACACCCAACAAAGTGGGAGCATATATTATGTTGATATTATTGATCCTTTGGAAAATGAGTTTATAGAAACTAATGTATCTTTTGATTTATGCAGGGAGTTAGAAGACCACAATGAGGAAATCAGAGAGTTGGAAAATTTATTTTATGTTCATTTGATTTACATTTGATTCTTTCTAAGTCTAAAGGTCTCCTTCTGTTTTACATGCACCTGAGATAGAACTGTAACAAATGCCGAAAAAACTTAAAAATTTCCTTTTTAAGTGAAAATGCTACTCCACTGGTTATTTCAGATACGCTTTCAAAGCTAAAAAAGATCGAAGAATAACCTATGAGAATATCAAATTCTATAAGGAGAAAATAAAAGATTATACGATCGTAGAATTTCTCATAAGGAAATTCTTAGTGGAAAAAACATATGAAGTGGATGAAGTATTTCTCTAAGAACATGTTGTCTGATCAGGTCTTCGAGTTAACGACGTTAAACAAAAGTGCTTCATGGGAGGCAACCCATTTTTATTTCCGTTACATTTTCAATTTTAATTTTAATTTTTTATTTCGATTAAACACGTTTCATTTAATTTTTATTATTTTTGCAGGAACTGAATGTTTCCAAACTTAAACAATGAAGATTTACGAAATTATCATCCGAACAGTGTCAAATTCAGACACCAGGAGCAATGTAAAGTCATGCAAAGTAGTACCGATAATACTGCTAAGACAGTATCGATACCATGGAAATAGAATCAAAAAATTGTACCGATACCATTAAATGGTATCGATACTACTTGATAGTAGTATCAATACTCCTCTGACAGTATCGATACCGTTGATTTCCTACGCACATATCACATTTTTAGGAGACCAGCTCACGTTAGCAAAACCCAAATTGTATTCCCCCTTAGACATCAAAACCGGGCAGCCACTTTTCTGCCTCACAGCACCTCCCACCATGGCCTTGGTCGACATTAAATCCGGGGAGTACTCTATTCCTTCTCTTGTACTTTAATTTTACGTTTTGAGGAAAAAAACTTTAAGTGAGGGGGAGTAGAGTGTAGGTTGAATTTCCGTTGGCTTATCTTTAGTTTTGATGTTGTTATGTGTTGGTTGGATTTGCGGAAATTTCTTGAATTTCTTTGTCTTGTTGAAAATTTTTGGAATGCTATGCTTGTTTGGGAACACCTGGTTATTTAGGGTAGGATGTTCTTGATAGCGAATAGAATGAATTATGATCAAGTTGGAATTTTTATGATGCTCCATGATTTTGTTGGTTGAAATGTGCTTAGTTCAATGCATGAAAAAATTTAGTGAGATTTGAGCCTTTACGAGCATATCATTTTGCTCTCATTTTGTTGATTGAGTGTGTCGAATTTGACATTGGTGTTCTAGAACCTGTATTTTAAATACTTCGAGATATACATGAACATGATGCTTAAAAATGATTTGGGCACTTTAGGATTAGCCATTCCGTTTCCCCCACTAATTGCCTACCCATGCATTTTCCCCTAGTTAACCACCTTTTGTGCCAATTCTCATTTCTTTGTTTTCACCGTATTCATAAACCCGAGCCTTTTTATTTTATCCCTCTTTTTTACCCTTTTCAGGGCAAGTGAACAGTTTAGTTTATGCATGCTCCATAGAAAAAAACAACAGATCGAAAAAAAGGATGTTATTTGAAAAAAAAGAGAAAAAAAATGAAAAATAATGAAAAATAAACAACAAAAATGTGAAAAAGAAAAAAGTCAAATGCATTTCAAAAAGAATTTTGTTGTTCGATAGTTTGTCTTTTTATCTTGTTGTGCTTAATGTTTTGATGGAGTTGAACTTGTTATTTGTTAGTTCATTGGCTTGAATTCTAGCCATATTAATTAGCCTTTTCCCCACCTTTACCCAAGCCCCGTTACAACCATTAAAAGACCCTTTGATTATGCATCTTTCTTATTAGTAGTGTAGATTTGATTTACTTGTAGCCTATGGTAATATCGTGTCGGTTCTGACATTGAGCGTTTCTATACACCAAGCACATTGAGTGATTTGAGTGAATCCCGGTAAGGTGTTGAGTTATGGGCATTGAGATTAATGAATGAATGGATGTTACAAATACATTTAACTTTTTCTAATTGGTGATATTTAATTGATTGATGTCTTGACTTGAATAATTCTTGTGGTCTCTACCTTGCTTCCTTGAATGTGAAACTTGACAAAGAACGGTAAATGAAATTTTTAACTTATTTGATTATATCACACTTGAGGACAGCATGAGATAAGTGAGGGAAATTTGATGAGTGTTTAGAATTGTTAATATTTGCTCGTTATTCCTTCGATCTGTGGATTTATTGATGTTGATTTGGTTGTCTTATGCTTATTTGTTTGCAGGTCTTTACTTTCCAGAATAGTGGTAAATGGTGCATTCTGCATTTTTTTATTATTTGGTCACGGCTGGAGACATGGGCATGACTCTGGGCATGACACGGTCTGACGTGACAGTTTCTAGAAGGTTCAGTCTGTGGCAGTTTCTAGAAGATCTACTCAGCGCGCCTTCTAGAAGATAGACGAGCAGAGTTGAATTAAGAGACTTGTTTAGAGTTTGAATTTAGAAGAAAAAACAATTATCTTTAGGATTATTTTATTTTATTTTCTTTATTTATCCTTAGACTCAGAGGATGTTCTTGTGTAATCATTCTCCATGTCGATTATATAAAAATATGCAGGAAACATCAAGTCATTTACCTCCACGAGTACATTGTCTAAGAGTTCTTCGAGATAAATTACCGATCTATCGGCAAGCTGTATTGAGATATTTGTGTCCTTCAAAGGCTCGTTGGTAATCTTTTTTATAAATAGATAGAGGCATTACTTTAATAGATGCGCCAAGATCACACATGGCTCGTTTTATCCTAACTTTACCAATTTTACACTGGGTATTGTGAACATACCTTGGTATTTTAGTTTCGGTGGTAATTTTCGTTGGAAATTGGTTGAGACGTGCTCTCCCAAATTCACCTTATCAATCCAGTAAGTTTTCTCTTTGTTGTACATAGGTTCTTCAAAATGGGGCATATCTTGGAACCTTCCGGATAACCTCAAGGAGAGGTATGTTAACTTCCACCTTCCGAGTACGTATATTATTTCCTTTTCCTCAGCTTGTTTATCCCTTTTAACTAACGTCGATGGAAAAGGTGGTGGCACATCATAGGGAGATGGCTTTGGATCGTCCATTTATTCTTCGTCATTCTTTTTCTGGGATCTTGAATCATCAGTCTTCTTTTCCTTTTGGATTGCTTTGTCTGATGGAATAGGTGGCGCCACTACTTTACAACTCCGAAGAGTGATGGCACTAACATTCTCCATAGGGTTTACCTCGGTTTGAGATGAAAGCTTACCTTGTGATTCCAAGCGGCCTACGGTTTGAGCTAGTTGGCTCATCTGCTTGTCTATCTATTGTAAGTGGGTTTCAGTACGAATCTGAATTTTTCTTGGGAAAGTGTTAACCTCTCGACAATTGAATCCAATGATCCTTCTGTGGTTGTTGCTGTGGAGGTGGTCTCGTTTGATAACCTTGATTTGGCCTTGAGTTTTGAGCATAACTAAAATTCGGATGATCCCTCCATCCTAGGTTGTAAGTATTTTCGTAGGGATTGTAAGCTCTTTGGGGAGGTCCTGGAAAGTTTTCGATGGCATTGACTTGAGCTATTGTGTCATCTTGAATTAGTGGACAACTGTCTGTCGGATGATCAGGTAATGCACATATTCCACACAATCTGTTTGGTCCTGTCTTTCCTGCAACAAGAGTGTTGATGACTTCAGTTAATTTATCTTTCTTATTTTCTAAAAATGATGAACTTATCTAATGAACCCTTCGAAGAGGTTCATTATTGGCGCGAAACTATTGAAAATTTGCGACCATTGTGGAAATTAAGTCCCTAGCCTCAGTAGGAGTCATGTTCACCAAGGCTCCACCGTTGGGAGCATCGATCATCTTCATCTCAAGAGGAGTTAATCCTTCATAAAAGTATTGAAGGAGTGTTTGTTCAGTTAACCCATGTTGTGGGTGTAGCACCCATAACCCATATAATTATACCTATACAGATTATAGATGTTATTCGAATTTCTAAAACTATTTAATAATTCAAAAGCGATTTAAATTTTTTTTCTTGAAATGCTAATTGTTATTATAAAAATATCATATCATATAAATCATGTTTTGTTGTAACCAATTTAATTCAAAAGATTTTTTTTGAATAGTGAACAGTAACAGTGAACAGTATCCGTGAACAGTAGGGGAATTGATTCCCCTTTTATATTCTGGAAAACAGTGAACAGTACCCGTGAACAGTACCACTACTTTGTTCCAATTTTGTTCAACAAAGCAAATAAACATAATAATTAAATGCCACTAATTAAGTCTACATTACATCTTAGGATGTCTTACTGATATAGAAATTACTTCTTGATGCTTGATGTTGTTTTGTACTCTTATTCCACTATTGGCTTTTTACGTACGCGTGAAAATCATCACACACTAAGTATATACTTAGTGAGGCAATTAAAACAATAAACAGTGCAATACAATTCATGCATAATTTCATTATAAAAACCAAATACCTTAAAATCATATTATCAGCATATCCAATATTTTACCATGATCAAAATAATATAACTGAATATAAAAATATTTTATTTCCAATATATTTACCATTCATTCCATAAACTCGTAAGATTATTTGCATAATTTACTATTTATTAATCAATAAACCATAAACCGTAGACAATAGCCTAATATAAAACCCTGAGGACCCTGGTACACGAGTCAATATATGCACCGTAATGCAATCCCGAGTATGACACATAAGGTTGTGTCCACCATCTGTACTAGGTATCCTTAAGTACACTCCCAAATATGACACATAAGGTTATGCCCACCATATACACTAGGTATCCTTTAGTGTATTCCCGAATATGCAACCTGCTACTGGACTCTATGGCATGCCAACTATACCCTGTCCCTCAATGACTTACTTGGGCATATAGTCTATTTTATTTGATCCATCCATGGCACAATATATTATCAATATTTAACATTGGGCAGTTCATACCTGAAATAACATTCATGGTAAAATATCACATTTTCCAAAATCAATGCATTATAATTTCATACTATGACATATCAATGTCATGTCAATTTATAAAAATATGATAAAATATCATGCTGATAAAACAAGGTAGACTTATCAAAAGTCTTCCTGATGATGTATAAAACATCCATGTATAATTTCATGCATGTATTGTACTCACCATGACACTTTATATCTTTGAAAATATGTGCCTCACTATTGTCCACAATAAACCCTTTTCTATTTGACTTACTTCGATCACAAATCAATCACGATCTGAATAAATCACAATTCATACTATATATGTAGTATTATACTAACATAAACATATCTCATAACAACTCCATGATATACTTGAACTAAATTTCCACCAATATTTAAACACTTATTAATTCTTTTTAATCTTGTCACCAATTTTTCCAACTTATAAAAAATGGTCCTTCACCATTTTATCACTTATATTTTTAATACAAAAAATTCCAGCATAGCATATCAATTACATAACACTTACACAATAATCCCTCAATTTCCTAGAATTTACGAATTGATCTCTAACTTTTCAAAACTTACAAAATGGTCCTTAAATCTTTCTAAAACTTATAGCATACTTCCTTCATCATTTCCAACCCATATATAAATTTTCCATAATTTTTCTCACTCAAACAATCCATGACCAAAACTCAAAGAACAAGTTCTAAAAAGATTAAACATGTTCTAATCATCACACATGCTTGAATATGAATCTACTATCTCACAAACATCAAAATCCATCATAAATTTCATGATCCTTTATATGAACAAAAACCCTTAAATTTGGGATCGTTGAACACCAACAAGATTACCATGCAATATTGGTACCAAAAGATAGAGTTTTTCACGTATAACAATTTCTATTTACAACTAACTCAAAATCCTAAGTAAATTACTTGAAAATTGAGTTGAAGTTTTCTCTTACCTTAGGAGAAAACCCACGGCAAGATTAGATGAAGAAGAAGCTAAAAATGCTCCATTATTATTGATAGTCTAATATTAAATAATCGATAACATGGTATAATGGAATTATTTTTATTCAAATCAATAGGAATTTCCATTTTTGCCATTAATGAATTTTCATATTCACCATAAAACCTATACACCTCATCCTTATCATCTTCAAAGTCAAAGATGAAATATTTTGACTTTAATTTTTGAATTTTCCAATGAAATTTCAAAACATACATTTTAGTCACTAAATTCCACAGTTTCAATTAAATCTGAAAATTTGACATTTCCAAACCAAATTTATCTGATCCAAAATATTAAAATAATATTTCCAATTATTTTATAACATCCTTCAAATTTTTGTAAGATTCCAATTCAATCTGAAATTACCGATTCCTTACCGGTTTTAACCATTTCTAATTTTTCTTTACCAAATTCCAAATTCAAAATATAATTCCATAAAAGACCACTCTCAAGAGTAAACTATATATTATGAAATAAATTCTTTTCAAGAACTTTAACACATAATTTCCTCAAACTTTTCCAAATTTACTACTTTGACCAACAAACTTTCAAAATTTACATTTTGGTCATTAACCAAAATTTGGGGTATTACAGTGGGCAACTAGAACATAACTTTTTAAAACACTCCCAGTAGTCATAGAGTGACTCTCCATCAAGCTGCTTGATTCCAAGTATTCTCCTTAATAGATCATTTACTTTCGCCGTAGGAAAAAACCTATCAAGAAAAAGATGAGTCATTTGAGCCCATGTAGTAATAGAATTAGGGGGTAGATAAAATAACCATTCCTTAGCCAAATCGGCTAAGGAAAAAGGAAAAGCTCTAAGTTTTATTTGATCCTCGGTTACTCCATGTGGTCTCATGCTAGAGCATACCATGTGAAATTCTGTGAGATGTTTATGTGGATTATCGTTTGGTAATCCGCGAAATGTAGGGAGGAGATTAATAAGGCCAATTTTTAGCTGGTATGGAGTTTCGACTTGCGAAAAATTAATTCACAAAGGCTCTTGTTCAGTGGGTGTCATGGCTAACTCTCTAATAGTAGGATCGGTCATCGAAATTGGTTTTGTATCAATGGATTCACCTAAATTTGATTTGGGTTCTAGATTTGATTATTGTCTCCTTCTTTCCCAAAGCGTCTGTACATGAAGTCTCCTAGCTCTGGCTTCGATCTCCAGGTCGTACTCCACTAATGCCCCCAAATTTGTTATGGTCATAAATCAAAAGCAAACAAAAAAGTAGTAACTTTGGCGAAGTCCCTGGCAACGGCGCCAATTTGACAACTATCATTTCGATGTCAAAAAAATTCCTTCTTCTCGGCTAATGAATAAGGAAATTCGTAGTAAAGAGAAGTAAGGGTCGATTCTAGAGGGACTTGGAAAATTAAAAATTTTTGTCTGATTTTTTTAAGCCAGGCCTGATGTAGTAATAGGGGGTTTGGTAAAAAGTGATTAAGTAATAAAGAGTTTAAATAAAAGGTAATTAAAGTAAAAAAATAAGAGAATAAAGATTGTAAATGGATATGGTAAAAACAGCCTCAAGCTTTGCTTTGACACAATTTCCTTTAGATAATCGAATTAGATTTTCCTTCGGGATTCACGTTGGTTACTTTGTCTACAAGAACAATCCCCGTGACTCTATTTTTTATATCGAATACACAATGTAATCATTGATTCTGGCTTCGACCACTGATCTAATCAACATCAATTTTCGTAGATCAATTATCGTTTAAGTTCGTGGCGACCGACTCAAATATTTTCTTCTATAACCATCAATTCCGATCTCAATTCCCTCTTGGCGAAGTTATCTCGCCAAATGTGTTCCCAGGAAGTCGAATGTGCTTTCTATAAGCCGAATCTTCCTCCCACAAATTTAATCGCAACCTCTTAACCAAAGTCTATCTTTGATTTTGAAAACTGTTATGATTTTGAAAAATAATCGTAGAGATTGAGAGAGATATTCTGAAGTTATTAAGGGCCCGTTTTAATTCTCCTGTTGGAATTGAGTCATCGCTTCAGCTATCAGCTTATGAAAAATTTAGCTAAGCATGACAAAAGTCATACTTAGCATATTTAAAAACAAAGCTAGGAAATAAAAGAAAAATGAAAACTTGAAAAATAAAATTAAAGAGAAAACTTTAATAAAACTAGAAAAAAGAAGAAGATTGTAATCTGAATTGTGAGTTTAGGCTTACCCTAAGAGGGTATTTATAGCCTCTCAAAGCCTAAGGATAAATAAAGAAATGAAAATAATCCTAAATATAATTTTTTTTTTTCTAAATTCAAAATCTAAAGAAGTCTTCTAATGCAACTCTGCTCATCCATCTTCCAAAAGGCATGCTGAGTAGATCTTCTAGAAACCGCCGCTGAATAGACCTTCTAAAAATTGCCATGTCATACCGTGTCATGCCCATATCTCTAGCCGTGACCAAATAATAAAAAAATGCAGAATGCACTCTTTTTACCACTAATTCTGTAAAGTAAGGACCTACACGAAAATAAGCATAACACAACCAAATCAGCAGCAATAAATCGACAAGATCGAATAAATAACGAGCAAATATTAACGATTCTGAACACTCTTCAAATTCCACCTCACTTATCTCATGCTTGTCCTCAAGTATGATATAATCAAATAAGTTAAAAACTTCATTTACCGTTCTTGCCAAGTTTCACATTCAAGGAAGCAAGGTAGAGACCACAAGAGTTATTCAAGTCAATACATCAATCAATTGGATATCACCAACTGGAACAAGTTAAATGCCTTTGTAACATCCATTTATTCATTAATCTTAATGCCCATAACTCAACACCTTACCAGGATTCACTCAAATCACTCAATGTGTTTAGGGTATAGAAACGCTCAATGTCAAAACTGACACGATATTGCCATAGGCCTGCAAGTAAATCAAATGTCCACTACTAATAAGAACAAGATGCATAAATCAAAGGGTCTTTTATTGGTTGTAACGGGGCTTGGATAAAGGTGGGAAAACACTAATTAATATGGCTAGAATTAAAGGCAAGGAACTAACAAATAACAAGTTCAAGTCTATCAAAACATTAAGCACAACAAGATAAAAAGATAAACTATCGAACAACAAAATTCTTTTCGAAATGCATTTGATTTTTTTTCAAATTTTTGTTGTTTTGTTTTCCATTTTTTCATGATTTTTGAACAACGTCCTTTTTTTCGAACTGTTTTTTTTTATGGAGCATGCATCGACTAAACCATTCACTTGCCCTGAAAAGGATAGAAAAAAGGGATAAAATAAAAAGGCCCGGGTTTATGAATATGGTGAAAACAAAGAAATGGGAATTGGCTCAAAAGTGGTTAACTAGGAGAAAATGCATGGTTAGGTAATTTAGTAGGGGAAAACGAAATGGTTAATCCTAAAGTGCCCAAATTATTTTTAAGCATCATGTTCATGTGTAATCTCGACAGTATTTAAAATGTAGGTTCTTGACACTAATGACAAATTCGACAATCTCAATCAAACAAAATGAGAGCAAAATGATATGCTCGTAAAGGCTCAAATCTCACTAAATTGTTTCATGCATTAAGCTAAGCACAGTACAACCAACAAAATCATGGAGCATCACAAAAATATCAACATGATCACAATTTATGCTATTCACTATCAAGAACATCCTAAACTAAACAATCATGTGTTCCCAAACAAGCATAGCATTCCAAAAATTTTCAACATGACAAAGAAATTCAATGAAATTTCCGTAAATCCAACAACCACATACTAGCATCAAAATATAAAGACAAGAAAAAGGGAAATTCAACCTACACTCTACTCCCCCTCACTTAAAGTGTTTTACTTCAAAACGTAAAATTAAAGTGTAAGAGAAGGAATAGAGTACACTCCAGATTTAATGTCGACTACGGCCACAGCCTCGGCCGCGGTGGGAGGCGTTGGGACGGAGATAGGAAAGAATCTCAGTAATGTTCATCTTAATGGAATGGAGTCGGCTATGGACTTCATCCATTTGAGACTGTATATTCGGGTAACGTGTTGCATGTGGCGGTTGTGGCGCATGACGGCGAACAAAGACTTGTTCATGGCGAGGAGTGAGGACACACAGTGGAACGAAGTAGGGTTCTCTCAGGGTTCTAGCAAGCAGGACCATCAAATCTAAGCATCGCTTATCCAAAGAATCTGTAGAAACATCATAAGTAAATCGTGTAACGTCAAAATTAGCGATGCAAAAAGCTAAATGAGTAATGTAAGAGCCAAGGTTAAATGGGCGATTGGATCGAATAACGATCTCAAAGGCCCGAGCAAACCAAAATCCCAAGTTCACTCACTGGTCGGCTGACATGCACTATAAAAAGAATAGTTCAACTAGGCTCAAGGAGGAGGAGGAGTCCTTCTGTCTAGAGTAATTGTAGGTGAGGAAGCGATGGATGTAGCGCAAAGCCGGGTCGTGGATAAAATGAGCTCGAGTTGAGCGAGCATTGATCGTATGGCTAGCCAATCCAGTAAAAATCACATAGGACATATCGACATCGAAATCTTGCAAAATCTTAAGTAAAGTCGTTAAAAACGCATGATTCGTGACATCTATCATGAACCCCATAGCAAGACTAAATTCTGATATATACACTGAAAAAATAACTTTCGCATAGTCGAAATAAAACGACATATGGCGAATTAACATTGAGAAGATGATGTGGTGAAAAATTAAAAGTGGCATAGAATTCAAACACAAGTTCGTAAAACGTTCCACAGTTAATCATCGGATATAAATTCCAACCAATAACGGTAAAATATGCATGAACTGACTCACGTAAATGCAATGTTTCTAAAGTTTGAGTCGGAATATATTTACCTACAAGGAAAGGATGATGTCTTACCGACTCAAAACATACCAATTCATCGTCAAAAAAATATAAATACCCATGCAGCGTCTCTTCGGTAGGGACAGCATATAACTGACCCCTTCGTTTGCACTCTGGATTTTCGTGGGTAGGATGTGGACTGTCATGAGCAGCGGCATCACTCGGGCTAAGGGAACGGGTCGACAAAGCTTGATGCCCGGGTTGCTACCGAGAGCTCGACGTCGCAGGAGAGGTGTTCGGGGGTGGAAACCAGTAGTAAAGTCCTCTGTAAAATCATAAATAGGATGGTACATTAGCCAAGGTTGAACCGAAATAGGACTAGAGTTTACCTCTAAAGAGTTGTACGGTGTTTTTTAATGCATCGAATATGACGGGAAACCTGTCGCGGATGATACGATGATGTTGTTGCTAGCGGCATTGAGTGGAACGATGGAGATGGGGAGCGCGATGGTGACAGACGACGAGAGGTGCTCGGTCTGGGGCGAAACGAGTCGGTTGTCGCAAACGCCGAATGACATGACGACGTGGAAGCTTGGCCATGACCTTGCGTCGGTCGAACAGCGGGTGGCAGTGGAACGAAATCGGAATAGCTGGGCAACTCAATGAACACCGGCGCATTGGAATGGTGACGTCCTCCAAGGACGGTGGGCGGAGGAGCCTCCGTGTCGTCCAGTCAATTTTGTGTGCGTACAATCGTGGAGTAGAGAGGAATAGAAGGCGTAAAAATACGTTAGCTCGAGCGGAGTATCCCAATGAGGCCCTCGACGGTGAGGAGAAGAGAAGACGATGGTCTTGTGTTTTTGGGGGAGAAGCTATCGGGTTGGAGAAGATGAAAGGGGTTGGGTTAAGTTTAGTTATGCCGTGCATTGGGGGTGTTTGAGTTTGAGCAAAATTTGGGTTTTATTTTTTATAAAGATAAAGGTGAGTTTAAAATTAAAAAGTGAAGTGATAGAGATAGGGGTAGGGGTAGGGGTAGGGTCCACAGTCAATGTTAAGGAAGAGAAAAAATGATTAGGGGTGGGGGCGGCAGAAAGATAACAAAAACTGGGAAATATTTTTTGGGTTTTTCTAAAGTGCGTTGGTCTCCCTTAATGGGTTTGCTAACGTACGTCGTTTAATGAAACGGTGCGCACGGGCTGGGGTAATTTTTTCATTGCTTTGTGCGATTGTTCACTGCTCAGTAAACTCAGAAATTGGCACTGTTCGAATAATAATTTAGCAAATCTTCATCGTTTCAGTTTGAATAAAAATATTCGATTCTTGCATAATTAAAATAAAGATTAAATAAAACATGCTCAATCAAAATAAAAATAAAAATAAAAAAATAAAAAAAATGTAACAGAATTAAAAACAATGGGTTGCCTCCCATGAAGCTCTTTTGTTTAACGTTGTTAGCTCGACGACCTGATTAAGGCAACAAGTTCTTCTAAGTTGAGATCTTCAATTAAGCAAGCTTGGCTATTCACATAATATTGTTTAATCTTGTGTCCATTAACTTTAAATCGAGTACCCAAACCATCTTCAAGTTCGACTGCGCCGTGAGAAAAAATTTCAGTTACCGTATAAGTTCCACTCCACTTCCATCGAAGTGTACCGGCAAAAACTTTTAACTTTGAATTAAAAAAACAACTTTTTGTCCAACAGAAAAAGATTTAAAAGCAATTTTTTGATCATGGAATTCATTTGTTTTGTCCTTATATATTTTTGCGTTGTCGTAAGCATCTCTCCGGCTTTCCTCAAGCTCTTTATGTGTAACTTTCGTGTTTCGCCAACCACTTCTAATTCCATATTGCATTACTTTACCACCCAATATGCCTTTTGTTCTAGCTCGACAGGTAAATAAAATGGCTTACTAAATACGAGGCGATATGGTGACATGCCGATATGTCCATTATATATAGTTCAATATGTCCACAAAGCGTCAATCAATTTCAAGCTCCAATCATTGCGATTCGGCTTGACTATTTTCTCAACAATCGTCTTTACTTCACGGTTTGAAATTTATGCTTGTCTATTCGTTTGCAGATGATAAGTCGTGGCAATCCTATGATTTACTCCATGCTTTTTCATAAGCGCATCAATTACCCAATTGATAAAGTGTGTGTTGCGGTCGCTTATTATCGCTCTTGGTGTACCAAACCTTGAAAAAAATACAATTTTTTAGAAACTGAACAGTAGTTTTGGCATCTTTGTATCGAGTGGCTTTAGCTTCTACCCGCTTCGAAACATAGTCAACCGTAAGAATTATATAACAATTGCCGAAAGAAGAAATAAAATGAACCATATAGTCAAGTTCCCAAACATCAAATATTTTGCATATATGAATATGATTAAGAGGAATTTCGTTCCTTCGACTCAAATTACCTGCACGTTGGCAATTGTCTCAAGATTTGAAAAATAAGTAAGAAACATGAAAAATATGAGGCCAAAAGAATCTACATTCCAAAATTTTATGAGCATTCTACTTTGGTCCGAAATGTCCACCACATGAATAAGAGTGACAAAAATTTAAAATTGAGCTTACCTCGCTTTCAGGAACACATCGTCAAATTACCTGGTCTGAATAATTCTTCCAAAGATACAGATCATCCCAAATGAAGAAATGAGATTATCTTTTAATACTATTTACTTCGGCTCTCGTCAAATCAGATGGTAACTTACCTATAGGTAAGTAATTAACTATATCTGCGAACCATGGCATTGACTTCATTGCTATCATCAAGCTTTCCTCCGGGAATTCCTCACGAATGGGAGGATCAACTGTAGAAATTGGAAGACGACTTAAGTGATTAACCACCAAGTTCTCACATCCTTTCTTATCCTCGATTTCCAAATTAAATTCTTGGAGGAGTAGGATCCAACGGATTAATAGTGGTTTCGTCTTTTTTTTTTTTTTTTGTTGAGCAAGTAATTCAAGCCTGCATGATCAGAGAAAACAATAACTTTAGTGCTAAGAAGATATGATCTAAACTTATCTAATGCAAAAATGATAGAAAATAATTATTTTTCGATTATCAAATAGTTCTGTTGTGCGGAATCTAAGGAACGTGAAGCATAGGCGATAACATGAGGCTATTTCCCAATCTTTTGTCCGAGCACGACTCCAACACTTCCATCCGAAGCATCACACGTAACTTCAAAGGGAAAATCCCAATTTGGCAGTTGGACTATGGGTGTCAAAACCAACTTTTCCTTTAAAACATCGAATGATTCTCGACATTGTTTGTCGAAATTGAAGGCTTTATCCTTCTGTAATAGATCGCATAATGGTTACGCCACCTTGGAGAAATTCTTAATGAATCTACGGTAAAAACCTGCATGACAAAGGAAAAAATTAATTTTTCTCACCGTAGTAGGGTAAGAAAGTGAACGTATTAAATCGATTTCTACCTTGTCTACCGCAATTCCTTCAGAAGAACCAATAAGGCCTAGAATTAAACCTTTATCAACCATAAATGAAAATTTTCATAATTCAAAACAAGGTAAATTCTAGGCAATGACGAAACACATTTTTCAAGTTTAATAGACACTCATTGAATGAATTATCGTAAACAGTGAAGTCATCCATGAAGACTTCAATACCCTTCTCAATAAAATCAGAAAAAATATTAATCATACACCTTTGTAATGTGGCAGGTGCATTGCAAAGTTTGAAAGGCATACGTCGATATGTGAATGGGCATGTGAATGTCGTATTTTCTTAATCTTTAGGTGCTACTGGAATTTGAAAGAAACCTCAAAAGCCATTATGACAATAATAGTGAGATTTACCAGCTAATCATTCTATCATTTAACCTATGAATGGAAGAGGAAAATGGTATTTTTTCGAGTTAAAGAATTCAACTTCCTGTAATCGATGCAGACTCTCTATCCATTCTAAACTCGTGTTGGTACAAATTCTCCTTCAAAATTTTTGATCATAATAACTCCTTTTTTTAGGAACTACATGTATCGGACTTACCCATTTACTATCCAAAATTGGATATATGATATCTATATAAAGGAGTTTTTGTATCTTTTTTTACCACTTCCATCATTGGCGGATTTAGCCAGCGTTGACCTTCACGTGTTGGTTTTGCACCTTCTTCGGTTTTAATTTTATGCATACAAGTAGATGGACTCAACCCTTTTATGTCAATGATGGTCCATCCTATAGCCTCATTGTGTTGGCGCAGAACCGTGATTAAGTCATTTTCTTCCTCCTCTGATAATTCTTTTGATATGATTACTGGCAGAGTGTTATTTGCTTCGAGGATGGCGTATTTCAAGTGATCTAGCAATGGTTTCAGTTCAACTTTGGGAACTTTCAAAATAGAGGGTAAAGCTTTAGATTTAGAAGAAATCAAATTCAATTCAGTATAATCAGAATATATGTTCTCATCATGATCTTCTAGCTCTCTACTTATATCAAAAGAAAAATTAGTCCTTAAAAATTCATCAGCCAAAGGATCAATTATATCAACAGAATTTAGACTTTCCACTTTGTCAGGATATCTAATTGCCTTATACACGTCAAATTTAATGATTTCACTGTCAAATTCCATAGTTAAAATTTCGCTTATTACGTCAATTTTCTTGTGTGCAGTACTTAGGAAAGGGCGCCCCAGCACGATATCAGAGGATGTGCTTGTGCGATAATTCTCCATGTTGATTACATAAAAATCGGCAGGAAACATCATTTCGTTTAGCTCCACCAGTAAATCTCTAAGATTCCTTTGGGATAGATTACTGATCTGTCGGCAAGTTGTATTGAGATCTTTGTGTCCTTCAAAGGATCGTTAGTAATCATTTTGTAAATAAATAGAGGCATTACATTAATAGATATGCCAAGATCACACATGGCTCGTTTTATCCCAACTTTACCAATTTTACAAGGTATTGCGAACATACCTTGGTCTTTTAGTATCGGTGTTAACTTTCATTGCAAAACAGCTGAGACATGCTCTCCCAAATTCACTTTTTTGACCCTAATAATCTTCCTTTTTATCCTACAAAGATTCTTCAAAAACTGGGCATACCTTGGAACCTTCGAATTACCTCAAGGAGAGGTATGTTAACTTCCACCTTCTGAAGTACGTCTAGTATTTCCTTTTCTTCAACTTGTTTATCACTTTTAACTAACCTCGATAGAAAAGGTGGTGACACATCATAGGGAGATGGTGTTGGATCTTTCATTTATTTTTCATCATTTTTCTTTTGGGATCATGAATCATCAGTCTTCTCTTTTTGGTTTGCTTCGTCTGATGGAACAGTTGGCGCCACTATTGTACCACTCTGAAGAGTGATGGCACTGATATTCTACCTCTGGTTTACCTTGGTTTGAAAAGGAAGTTTACCTTGTGACTCCAAGCGGCCTACGGTTTTAGACAGTTGGCACATCTGCTTGTCTATCTCTTGTAAATAGGCTTAAATATGATTCTAGAATTTTTCCTGGAAAAGTGCTAACCTCTCGACAATTGAATCTAATGATGTCTTCTGTGGTTGTTGTGGTAGTGAAAATGGTCTTGCTAGATAACCTTTATTCAATCTTGAGTTTTGAGCGTAACTGAAGTTCGAATGATCCCTCCATTGTAAGATCTTTGGGGAGGTCCTGGAAAGTTCCCGAATGCATTGACTTGAGCTACTATTTCATCTTGATTCATTGGACAACCGTCTGTCTGATGATTAGGTAATGCACATATTACATAGGATCTATTTGGTCCCGTCTTTCTTGCAACAAGAGAGTTGACGACTTCAGTTAATTTATCTATCTTATTTTCTAAGGAAGACGAACTTATCTCATGAACCCTTCGAGGAGGTTCATTATTTGCGCGAAACTGTTGGGAATTTGTAACCATTGTGGAAATTAAGTCCCTAGCCTCAGTAGGAGTCATATTCACCAAGGCTCAGTCGCTGGCAGCATCGATCATCTTCATTTCCAAGGGAGTTAATCGTTCATAAAAGTATTGAAGGAGTATTTGTCCAGTTAACTCATGTTGTGGGCAACTAGAACATAACTTTTTAAACCGTTCGTAGTAGTCGTAAAGCGACTCTCCATCAAGCTGCTTGATTCTAATTATTCTCCTTTGTAGTTCACTTACATTCCCCGCATGGAAAAACATGTCAAGAAAAAGATGAGTCATTTGAGCCCATGTGGTAATAGAATTAGGAGGTAGATAAAATAACCACTCCTTAGCCGAATCAGCTAAGGAAAAAGGAAAAGCTCTAAGTTTGATTTTGTCCTTGGCTACTCCCTGTGGTCTCATGCTGGAGCAGACCATGTGAAATTCCGTGAGATATTTATATGGATACTCGTTTGGTAATCCACGAAAAGCATGCAGGATATGATTAAGGCATGTTTTCAACTGGTATAGAGTTTCGCCTTGGGGAAAATCAATGCACAAAGGCTTTTGTTAAGTGGGTGTCGCGACTAACTCTATGATAGTAGGATCTGCCATCGGAATTGGTTCTGTATTAACGGATTCACCTGAATTTGATTATTCTTCTGGATTTGATTGTTATCTCATTCTTTCCCGAAGCATCTGTGCATCAAATCTCCTAGCTCTTTCTTCGATATCCGGGTTGTACTCCACTAATGCGCTCGGATTAGTCCTGGTCATAAATCAAAAGCAAACAAAAAATTAGTAACTTTGGCTAAGTACCCGGTAATGGCGGCAATTTGACAACTGTCCTTTCGATGTTAAAATAAATTCCTTCTTCTCAGCTAATAAATAAGGAAATTCGTAATAAAAAGAACTAATGGTCGATTCCATAGGGACTTGGAAATTATAAATTTATGTCTGATTTGTTTAAGCCATGGCTGATGTAGTAACAGGGGGTTTAATAAAAAGTGATTAAGTAAAAAAAGTTTAAATAAAAGTTAATTAAATTAAAAAAAAGAGAATAAAGATTGTAAATGGATATGGTAAAAACAACCTCAAGCTTTGTTTTGACTCAATTTCCTTTAGATCATGGAATTAGATTTTCCCTTCGGGATTCACGTCGGTTAGTTTGTCTACAAGGACAATCCCCGTGACTCTATTTTGTATACCGAATACCTAAGGCAATCTTTTATTCCGGCCTTGGAAACTTATCTAATCAACATCAATTGTCGTAGATCAATTACCATTTAAGTTTGTGGCGACCGACTCGGATTATTGCTTCTATAACCGTAAATTCCGATCTCAATTCCCTCTTGACTCAGCTATCTTGTAAAGTATGTTCCTAGGAAGTCGAATGTGCTTTCTATAAGCCGAATCTTCCTCCCACACATTTAATTGCAACAACCTCTTAACCAAAGTTAATCTTTGATTTTTGAAAACTGTTTTGATTTTGAAAATAAACACATAGATTGAGAGAGATATTTTGAAGTTATTAAGGGTGAGTTTCAATTCTCCCGTTGGAATTGAGTCATCGCTTCAGCACTCGGCTTATGAAAAATTTAGCTAAGCATGACAAAAGTCATACTTAGCATATTTAAAAATAAAGCTTGAAAATAAAAGAAAAATGGAAACTTGAAAAATAAAATAAAAGAGAAAGCTTTAATAAAACTAGAAAGAAGAATAAGATTGTAATCTGAGTTGTGAGTTTAGGCTTACTCCAAGAGGGTATTTATACCCTCTCAAAGCCTAAGGATAAATAAAGAAATTAAAATAAAATAATCCTAAAGATAATTGGTTTTTTAAATTCAAACTCTAAACAAGTCTTCTAATGCAACTCTGCTCGTCCATCTTCCAAATGGAGTGCTGAGTAGATCTTCTAGAAACCGTCACTGACTGGACCTTCTAGAAACTGCCATGTCAGACCGTGTCATGCCTAGAGTCGTGCCCATGGCTCCAGCCATTACCAAATAATAAAAAAATGCAGAATACGCCCGTTTTACCATTAATTCTTGAAAGTAAGGACCTGCGAGAAAATAAGCATAACACAACCAAATCAACAGTAATAAATCCACAAGATCGAAGAAATAACGAGAAAATATTAACGATTCTGAACACTCATCAAATTCCCCCTCACTTATCTCATGCTTGTCCTCAAGTATGATATAATCAACTAAGTTCAAAACTTCATTTACCGTTCTTTGTCAAGTTTCACATTCAAGGAAGCAAGGTAGAGACCACAAGAATTATTCAAGTCAAGACATGAATCAATTGAATATCACCAACTGGAACAAGTTAAATGCAATTGTAACATCCATTTATTCATTAATCTCAATGCTCATAACTCAACCTACACTCTACTCCCCCTCACTTAAAGCGTTTTACCTCAAAACGTAAAATTAAAGTGCAAGAGAATGAATAGAGTACACCCCGGATTTAATGTCGACCACAGCCACGACCACGACCATGACCACAGCCACGACCTCAGCCACGGTAGGAGGCACTGGGAAGGAGATAGGAAATAATCTCAGTAATGTTCGTATCAATGGAATGGAGTTGACTATGGACTTCATCTATTTGTGACTGTATATCCGAGTAAGGTGTTACAGGTGGCAGTTGTGGTGCATAACGACGAATGAAGAGTTGCTCGCGGCGAGGAGTAAGGACACCCGAGGGAACGAAGTATGGTGCGCTCAGGGTTCCAGCAAGTAGGCCCATCGAATCCATACATCGCTCATTCAAAGCATCAGTAGAAAAAGCATAATTAAACATGTAAAGTCAAAATTAGCGATACGAGAAACTAAATGAGTAATGTAAGAGCCAAGGATATGTGGGAGATTAGATCAAATAACGATCTCAAAGGCCTGAGCAAACCAAAATCCTAAGTTCACCTACTGGTCGGATGACATGCACCTTAAAAAGAATAAAAACACCTGTCCTACCCGCTCCCCCACTTGTAGCACCCTAGAAGTCACAAGTAAAGGGACTCCGATGCTATAAGACCACGTACTTCTATGGCACCGATGACAATGGCCCGATAGTCGCCGAGCAGTGGCTTCACGAGATCTTTCGTACCCTGAGACAATTGTACCTTACCCTAGAGGGTAAGTTTGAATGCATCATCGCTTTGCTAAAGGGTGATGCCTTCGACTGGTGGGTGACAGTCGAGATAGCCTTTGAATAGGAGAAGCAGACATGGGAGTACTTTTTGGAGGAGTTCTGGAAAAAATAATTTGGGTAGGGACATATCGATGATTTGAGAGGCTAGTTCAACCATCTTGTTCAGGAAAATCGATCAGTGATTGTAGTAATGGCTAGTGGCGAGTTTCGAGACACCTCTAGGATTATTTCGGCTTTAGTTGCTCAGAGATTAGTGAGTCGGGGTTGTGAGGCATTCCTAGCTTATGTGATCAACACACGAGTTCTGATCGCTCGACGATATTCGTATAGTAAGAGATTTTCTTGAGTTATTTTTGGAGGAGTTGCTCGGATTGCCACCAGATTGCGAGTTGGAATTGAGCATTAAGGTGTTACCCGAATCGACCCCGGTGTCCATCCTTTCGCACTGCATAGCACCGACCAAATTGAAAGAGCTTAAGGCACAGGTTCAATAACTTCTAGAACGAGGTTTTATTCGCCCAAGAATATCACCGTGGGGAGCACCAGTCTTATTTGCAAAGAAGAATGATGGGTTGATGAGGTTGTGCATCGACTATCGTTAGCTAAACAAGTTAGCAATCAAGCACCGATATCCTCTTCTGAGGATAAATTATTTGTTTAACCAGTTTTGTAATACCCTAAATTTTGGTTAGTGACCAAAATGTAATTTTTGAAAGTTTGATGGTCAAAGTATAAAACTTGGAAAAAGTTATTTCGATTTGGGCACAAAGGAAAATTAAGTCCAAGATTCATTGGACCTTATGAGATATTAAAGAGAGTTGGACCGGTGGCGTATCAGCTTGCATTACCTCCAGAATTGGATAAGGTTCATAATGTGTTTCATGTATCGATGCTTAGAAAATATCAATCAGATCCTTCACATGTCATTGCACTAGAGAAAATTGAAATCCGACCAGATTTGACTTATGAAGAAGAACTAGTTCGGATCTTAGCTCGAGAAATCAAAGAACAGCGTAGCAAGACAATTCCCCTTGTTAAAGTACTTTGGCGAAATCATAAAGTCGAGGAAGCTACGTGGGAAAGAGATGAGGACATGAGGAAGCAATATCCTCATATGTTTTCATCATAAATGTATAAAAAAAATTCGAGGATGAATTTTATTTAAGGAGGGGAGAATTATAATACCTCAAATTTTGGTAAGTGACCAAAATGTAATTTTTGAAAGTTTGATGGTCAAAGTATAAAACTTGGAATAATTTTAGGGAATTAAATGATAAAATTCTTAAGAATTTTATTCCATTAATAGATAGTTTACTCTTGGGAGTGGGGTTTATGGAAATCATATTTTGGATTTGGAATTTGAGTAAAGAAAATTTAGAAAGGGTTAAAGCCGGTAAAGAATCGGTAAATTCAGATTGAATTGGAATTTTACAAAAAATTGAAAGATGTTATAAAATGGTTGGAAATATTATTTTAATATTTTGGATAAGAGAAATTGGGTTTGGAAATGTGCAACTTTTTAGATTTAACCAAAACAATGGAATTTAGTGACTAAAATGTAATTTTTGAAAATTCATGGGAATTTTCATAAATCAATATCAAAATAATTCATCAATGCTGGAATTTTTGGTATTAAGAATATAAGTGATAAAATGGTGAAGGACCATTTTATATAAGTTGGAAAAATTGGTGACAAGATTAGAATTAATAAGTGTTTAAATATTTGCTGGAAATTGAGTTCAAGTATATCATGGAGTTGTTATGGAATATGCTTATGTTAGTATAATACTAACATATGTATCGTATGAATTTGTGATTTATTCAGATCGTGATTGATTTGTGATCGAAGCACGTCAAAAAGAAAAGAGTTATTGTGGACAATAGTGAGGGACAAATATTTGGAAAAATTATAAAGTGTCAAGGTGAGTGCAATACATGCATGAAATTATACATGGATGTTTTATACATCATCAGGAAGACTTGTGATAAGTCGACCTTGTTTATATCAGTATGATACTATGTTATATTTTTATAAATTGGCATGACATTGATATGTCATAGTATGAAATTATAATACATTGATTTTGGAAAATGTGATATTTTACCATGAATATTATTTCGGGTATGAACTGCCCAATGTTAAAATATGATAATATACTTTGCCATGGATGGATCGAATAAAATAGACTATATGCCCAAGTAAGTCATTGAGGGACATGGTATAGTTGGCATGCCATAGAGTATAGTAGCTGTAGGTTTATAATACACTTTGGTGTATATGGTGGGCACGAGCTTATGTGTAATACACTTCGGTGTATATGGCGGGAACGACCTTATGTGTAGCACTACGGTGCAAATATTACTCGAATACCCAGGGTCCTCAGGGTTATATATTGGGCTATTGTCTATGGTTTTATAGATTATTGGTTAGCAAATGGTAAGTATGATTTTGAGCTTACGATCTTATGGAATAAATGGCAAGTATATTGGTAAGAAATTTTATACTCAGTTATATATTTTGATCATGGTAAAATATTGGATATGTTGGTAACATGATTTTAAGGTATTTTATTTTTATAATGAAATTCATGCATGAGTAGTATTGCACTGTTATTGTTTTAATTGCCTCACTAAGTATATACTTAGCGTGTGATGATTTTCACGCGTAGGTAAAAAGCCAGTAGTTGAATAAGGACAGCAAAGCGACATCAAGCATCAAGAAGTATATTTCTATATCAGTAAGACATCCTAAGATGTAATATTGACTTTATTAGTGGCATGTAACTATTAATGTTTTAATTGCTTTGTTGAACAAATTTGGAAACAAAACGGTAATTTTATGGGTTTTGTATAATGCTGAAATTACTGTAGCAGTTACTGAAATTACTATTCGCTATTCACAACACTATTCAAAAAAAATCTTTTGTATTAAATTTGTTATAGCGAAATATAAATTTGTTATAGGGCTACCATTGACATCAAATAAGAAGGATTCCATTTGGGTGATAGTTGACCAATTAACTAAACCGGTTAACAAATTTAATTCAAAAGATTTTTTTGAACAGTGTACAGTGTACCAATCCACTACTACAGTAAAGTGAACAATGTACAGTGTACCGACGCACTGCTACAGTAACGTCAGCATTATACAAAACCCATAAAATTACCGTTTTGTTTCCAAATTTGTTCAACAAAGCAATTAAAACATTAATAGTTACATGCCACTAATAAAGTCAAAATTACATCTTAGGATGTCTTACTGATATAGAAATATACTTCTTGATGCTTGATGTCGCTTTGAACTCCTTATTCCACTACTGGCTTTTTACCTACACGTGAAAATCATCACACGCTAAGTATATACTTAGTGAGGCAATTAAAACAATAACAGTGCAATACAACTCATGCATGAATTTCATTATAAAAACAAAATACCTTCAAATCATGTTACCAGCATATCCAATATTTTACCATGATAAAATAATATAACTGAGTATAAAATTTCTTACCAATATACTTGCCATTTATTCCATAAGCTTGTAAGCTCAATATCATACTGACCATTTATTAACCAATAATCTATAAAACCATAGACAATAGCCCAATATACAACCCTGAGGACCCTGGGTATTCGAGTAATATTTGCACTGTAGTGCTACACATAAGGTCGTGCCCACCATATACACTAAAGTGTATTACACATAAGGTCGTGCCCACCATATACACCGAAGTGTATTATAAACTTGCAGCTGCTATACTTTATGGCATGCCAACTACACCTTGTCCCTCAATGACTTGGGCATATAGTCTATTTTATTTGATTCATCCATGGCAAAGTATATTATCATATTTTAACATTGGGCAGTTCATACCCGATATAATATTCATGGTAAAATATCACATTTTCCAAAATCAATATATTATAATTTCATACTGACATATCAATGTCATGTTAATTTATAAAAATATGACATAGTATCATGCTGATATAAACAAGGTCGACTTATCGCAAGTCTTCCTGATGATGTATAAAACATCCATGTATAATTTCATGCATGTATTGCACTCACCTTGACACTTTATAATTTTTCCAAATATTTGTGCCTCACTATTGTCCACAATAACTCTTTTCTTTTTGACTTGCTTCGATCACAAATCAATCACAATCTGAATAAATCACAAATTCATACGATACATATGTTAGTATTATACTAACATAAGCATATTCCATAACAACTCCATGATATACTTGAACTCAATTTCCACCAAATATTTAAACACTTATTAATTCTAATCTTGTCACCAATTTTTCCAACTTATATAAAATGGTCCTTCAATCACTTATATTCTTAATACCAAAAATTCCAGCATAGTACATCGATTATATATCACTTACATAACAAACCCTTAATTTTCTAAAATTTATGAATTGATCTCTAACTTTTCAAAAATTATAAAATGGTCCTCAATTTTTTCTAAGACTTGTAGAATACTTCCTTCATCATTTCCAACCCATATATAAATTTTCCATAATTTTTCTCACTCAAACAATCCATGACCAAAACTTAAAGAATAAGTTCTAGAAAGATTAAACATGTTCTAATCCCTTTTTATGAACACAACCTATAAAATTTGGGATCTTTGCACACCAACAAGATTATCATGCAATATTGGTACCAAAAGATAGCGTTATTCCTATATAACATTTTCCTATTTACAACTTACTCAAAATCCTAAGTAATTTGCTTGAAAATTGAGTTGAAGTTTTCTCTTACCTTAGGAGAAAACCCACTGCTGAATTGGAGAAGAAGATGAGCAAGTGAAATGATATGTTGGGTGCATTTCATAGTATTTTACTTTATATTCCACTTAAATGAATATAATATTCATTTAATTGGGATAAGACCAAATCACCCTTAATGAATCTTCTTATTTACCACAAAACCATGACAACTCATCCTTATCATCTTTCAAAGTCAAAGATGAATTATTTTGACTTTGACTTACGAAAATTCCCATGAATTTTCAAAAATTGCGTTTTAGTCACTAAATTCCACTGATTTGGTTAAATCTGAAAAATTGCACATTTCCAAACCAAATTTCTCTGATCCAAAATATTAAAATAATATTTCCATCCATTTTATAACATCCTTCAAATTTTTGTAAAATTCCAATTCAATTTGAATTTACCGATTCTTGACCGGCTTTAACCCTTTCTAATTTTTCTTTACTCAAATTCCAAATCCAAAATATGATTTCCATAAACCCCACTCCCAAGTGTAAACTATCTATTAATGGAATAAAATTCTTTCTAAGAACTTTATCACTTAATTCCCTAAAATTCTTTCATATTTTATACTTTGACCATCAAACTTTTAAAAATTACATTTTGGTCACTAACCAAAATTTGGGGTATTACAAGTTTAGAGGAGCTAGAGTGTTTTCCAAGATAGATTTGAGGTTGGGTTACTACTAACTAAAATTCCAGGATGAGGATGTGTCCATGATGGCGTTTATGACTAGATATGTCACTACGAGTTTCTAGTGATGCTATTTGGACTTACCAATGCACCCGCCGCCTTTATAGACTGATGAATCGGGTGTTTCACTCTTATTTGGATTAGTTCAAAAATTGTTAGTTTTGGCTGTCTTGAGTGATGAGTGTTCAGAATCGTTAATATTTTCTCGTTATTTCTTCGATC
Source organism: Hibiscus syriacus (assembly GCF_006381635.1). Taxonomy (NCBI): domain Eukaryota; kingdom Viridiplantae; phylum Streptophyta; class Magnoliopsida; order Malvales; family Malvaceae; genus Hibiscus; species Hibiscus syriacus. The sequence continues at coordinate 746,071 of NW_024062761.1, forward strand.
TTGTGGATTTATTGATGTTGATTTGGTTGTGTTATGCTTATTTTTGTGCAGGGTCTTACTTTCCAGAATTACTGATAAAACGGGTGCAGTCTGTATTTTTTTATTATTTGGTCATTGCTGGAGACATGGACACAACTTTGGGCACGATACGGTCCGACGTGGTAGTTTTTAGAATGTCCAGTCAATGGAGGTTTCTAGAAGATCAGCACGCCAGCGGTGGAGCCTTGGTCAATGTTGGTTTGATGAAGGGAAATGCTTCCATTGTGGAAAAGTTGGGCATTTTAAAAGGAACTGCCCAGAACATCATCCATATCAGACAGTATCGAGACCCCAGAGGGGTAAAGGTAGTAAAATGGGTAAACATGGTACATCTGAGACTACATCTAATCATGAAGGCAGAACTACTGCAAGAGTTTATCACATCAAGACTGATGATGACAGAGATGCTCCTGAGATTGTAGCAGGTACCATTTATCTTTTTGATGAACCTGTTTTCGTATTGATTGATCCTGGTTCTACATACTCGTATATAAGTAAAAAACTGGTAAGAGATAGGGGAATCTTTTTAGAACCCATTTCTAGGGATATTGTGGCAATCAATCCACTGGGCCATAGTGCGAAAATTTTTTGGATTAGTAACAAATGTTCGATAAAGATATAAGGAGTGGAATTTCCTGCAAACCTATTAGAATTACCTTTTGAGGAAACCGGGATAATCTTGGGCATGGATTGGCTATCTTCCTACTATGGTTGGGTAGATTGTCGTTTGAAGAGATTGTTTTTAAAGGATACAACGGGTTCAGAGGCAATATTTGTTGGAGAAAGGTTAAATCCTTTATTCAATGTGATTTCAGCTTTTACTATTAAGAAATTATTGTCACGGGGATGTCAGACAATTTTAGCAAATGTAATGGATACCAGAACTGCAGAAGTTAAGTTAGAAAGTATTACAACTGTACGAGAACACCCAGAGGTGTTTCTGGATGAGTTACCTAGATTACCTCTAGATAGAGAGGTGGAGTTTGGGATTGATGTATTCCCAGGTACAACACCTATTTCGATGGCTCCTTATCGAATGGCCCCAACAGAGTTAAGAGAATTAAAGGCTCAATTGCAAGAGCTACTGGATCGAGGATTTATAAGGCTGAGTATTTCACCTTGGGGTGCACCGCTGTTGTTCGTGAAAAAGAAAGATGGATCAATGCGTTTATGCATAGATTATCGACAGTTGAACAAGGTGACTATAAAGAACAAGTATCATCTTCGGAGGATTGATGATTTGTTTGATCAACTTAAGGGAGTAGCTATTTTCTGTAAGATTGATCTTCGATTGGGATATCATCAGTTAAAGATTAAAGAGGAAGATGTTCCAAAGACAACTTTCAGAACACGGTATGGACACTACGAGTTCGTAGTAATGCCGTTTGGGTTGACAAATGCTCCAGTAGCATTCATGGATTTGATGAATCGAGTATTTCAACCTTATTTAGATCAATTTGTGGTGGTCTTTAGTGATGATATTCTGGTATACTCAAAGACAAAGATAGAACATGATGTTCATCTTCGTATTATGCTCGAAATACTTAAGGATAAAAGTTATATGCCAAACTGTCAAAGTGTGAGTTTTGGTTATCTAAAGTTTCTTTTCTTGGTCATGTTGTCTCGGCAAAAGGCATAAGAGTTGATCCTAAGAAATTTCAAGCAATATTGGAGTGGAAATCTCCAAAGAATGTTACAGAGGTCCGAAGTTTTTAGGGACTTGTTGGTTATTATCGAAGGTTTGTGAAAACTTTTTGATGATTGCTTCTCCTTTGACCAAGCTCTTGAGAAAGGATGTTTCATTTACTTGGACTGAGAAATGTCAAGATATTTTTAAAACTCTAAAGAAGATTTTAACAGAAGCACCACTGTTGGTACAACCGGAATTGGGCAAAGAGTATGTGGTGTATAGTGAAGCATCTCATAATGGTTTGGGTTGTGTACTTATGCAAGATGGTAAGGTGGTAGCTTATGCTTCTCGAAAATTAAAGACGCACGAGAGGAATTATCCTACTCATGATCTTGAGTTAGCAGCGGTAGTTTTGCTCTAAAAATTTGGCGTCATTATTTATATGGTGAAAAATGCCACATCTACACAGATCATAAGAGTTTGAAATATTTGTTGACTCAAAAAGAGATCAATTTGAGACAAAGAAGATGGATAGAACTTTTAAAGGACTATGATTTGATCATTGATTATCATCCGGGTAAAGTAAATGTTGTGGCAGATGCACTTAGTCGGAAAACTTTTGCAGCTTTGCGAGTTATGGATGTGCGACTATTATTGAAATAAAATGGCGCACTATTGGCTGAATTAAAAATAAAGTTGATGCTTTTAGATTGGATAATAAAGCTACAAAGGAAAGATGATAGATGCTTGTAAAAGATTTCACTAGTGGAAAAAGGTGAGACTATGGATTTTGAAATCAAGTCAGATGGATGTTTTTATTACCGAGAAATAATCTATAATCCACATGATGATCATTTGAAGGAATATATTCTTTATGAGACACATTATTGTCCACTGACTATGCATCCTGGTGGGAGAAAAATGTATCATGATATAAAGAGTCGATTTTGGTGGTCAGGTTTGAAAAGAGCCATTTCTGAATTTGTTGCGACATGTCTGACGTGTCAGCGAGTGAAAGCTAAACATCAGGTGGCTTCAGGATTGTTACAACCAATTTTTATTCCAAAATGGAAGTGGGAGAGAGTTACTATGGATTTTTTTACAGGGCTACCATTGACATCAAATAAGAAGGATTCCATTTGGGTGATAGTTGATCGGTTAACTAAATTGGCACATTTCATTCCGATGCGAATGGACTATGCCTTGGATAAATATACAGAGTTGAATATCAAGGAGATAGTTCGGTTACATGGAGTGCCAGTATCAATCATATCTGACAGAGATCCAAGGTTTACTTCAAGATTTTGGAATTCTTTGCATAAAGCTTTGGATACTCGATTGAATTTCAGTACGACATTTTATCCACAGACGGATGGTCAGTCTGAGCGGACAATCCAGACATTGGAGGATATGTTGAGGGCATGTGTAATTAAGTTTGAAGGATCTTGGGAAAAGTATTTTCCTCTAGCAAAATTTGCTTACAATAACAGCTACCAATCTAGCATCAAGATGGCTCCTTACGAAGCTTTATACGGGAGAAAGTGTCGGACACCATTAAATTGGTTTGAGTTAAAAGATCGAAATCTGGTTGTTCCTGATTTATTGAAGGAGGTTGAGAATAAAGTGAGAATAATTCAAGATAATCTCAAGATTGTAGCTGATCGTCAGAAGTCTTATGTAGATTTGAAGCGAAAAGAGATTGAATTCCATGAAGGCGATAAAGTTTTTCTTAAAGTATCACCTTGGAAAAAAATATTTCATTTTGGTCGCAAAGGAAAATTAAGTCCAAGATTCATTGGACCTTATGAAATATTAAAGAAAGTTGGACCGGTGGCGTATCCGTTAGCATTACCTCCAGAATTGGATAAAGTTCATAATGTGTTTCAAGTGTCGATGCTTAGAAAGTATCGATCAGATCCTTCATATATCATTGCACCAGAGAAAATTGAGATCCAACCAGATTTGACTTATGAAGAAGAACCAGTTCGGATCTTAGCTCGAGAAATCAAAGAATTGCATAGCAAGACAATTCCCCTTGTTAAAGTACTTTGGCGAAATCATAAAGTCGAGGAAGCAACGTGGGAAAGAGATGAGGACATGAGGAAGCAATATCCTCATATGTTTTCATCATAAACGTATTAAAAATTCGAGGATAAATTTTATTTAAGGAGGGGAGAAATGTAATACTCCAAATTTTGGTTAATGACCAAAATGTAAATTTTGAAAGTTTGATGGTCAAAGTAGTAAATTGGGAAAAGTTTGAGGAAATTAAGTGATAAAGTTTCTAAAAAGAATTTTATGTCATAAATAGATAGTTTACTCTTGAAAGTGGAGTTTTATGGAAATTATATTTTGGATTTGGAATTTTAGTAAAGAAAAATTAGAAATGGTTAAAACTGGTAAGGAATCGGTAATTTTATATTGAATTGAAATTTAAGAAAAATTTGAAGGATGTTATAAAAGGTTGGAAATATTATTTTAATATTTTGGATCAGAAAAATTTGGTATGGAAATGTGCAATTTTTCAGATTTAACCAAAACAGTGGAATTTAGTGACTAAAACACAAATTTTTAAAATTCATGGGAATTTTTGTAAATAAAAGTCATAATAATTCATCTTTGACTTTGAAAGATGATAAGGATGAGGTGTATAGGTTTTATGGTGAATATGGAGATTCATTAATGGAAAAAATGGAATTTCCTATTGATTTGAATAAAAAAATGCCATTCTGTGATATTATGCCATGTGATGGATTATAATATTAGACTATCACTAATGGAAGAGTATTTTCATCTACTTCCTCATCCAAGCTTGCCGTCCTAAGGTAAGAAAAAACTTCAACTCAAATTTCAAGTAATTTACTTAGGATTTTGAGTAAGTTGTAAATAGAAAATTGTTATAGGCGAAAAACTCTATATTTTGGTACCAATATTGCATGGTAATCTTGTTGGTGTTCAAAGATCCCAAATTTAAGGGTTTGTGTTCATATAAGGGATCATGAAATTGATGATGAATATGGATGTTTGTGAGGTAGTTGATTCATATTCAAGCATGTATGATGATTAGAACATGTTTAATATTTCTAGAACTTGTTCTTTAAGTTTTGGTCATGGATTGTTTGAGTGAGAAAATTATGGAAAAATTATATATGGGCTGGAAATGATGAAATAAGTATTCTACAAGCTTAAGAAAATTTGGTGACTATTTCGTAATTTTTGAAAAGTTGGAGATCAATTTTTAAATTTTGGAAAATTAAGGGATTATTGTGTAAGTGTTATATAATTGATGTGCTATGCTGGAATTTTTGGTATTAAGAATATAAGTGATAAAATGGTGAAGGACCATTTTAGATAAGTTGGAAAAATTGGTGACAAGATTAAAAAGAATTAATAAGTGTTTAAATATTAGGTGGAAATTGAGTTCAAGTATATCATGGAGTTGTTATGGGATATGTTTATGTTAGTATAATACTAACTTATGTATCGTATGAATTTGTGATTTATTCAGATTATAGCAGCTGCAGGTCTATATTAGCACTATAGTGTGTAAGGACACTAAGTTCAGGTTTATGTCTCGATTAGCACTATAGTGTAAGCTTAGTCTAGGTGGTGGGCACGACCTTATGTATTATCCGGATTAGCACTATGGCGTAAGGTTAATGCAGGTTTAGCACTACGGTGCAGATATTTTACTCGAATACCCAGCGTCCTCAAGGTTTAATATTGGGCTATGGGCTATGGATTATGGTTTATTGGTTAATAAATGGTAACCATGTAAATAAGTTTACGAGCTTATGGAATAATGGAAAGTATAATGGTAAGATAAGCTTACGGGCTTATGGGATAAATGGTAAGTATTTTGGTAAAATAAGCTTACGAGCTTATGGTTAATAAATGGTAAAATATTGAATATGCAAATAAAATGCTTTTATGGCATTTTGAATTTGACATTGAAAATCATGCATGAATTGTATTGCATTGTTTATTGTTTTAAATTGCCTCACTAAGTATATACTTAGCGTGTGATGATTTTCACGCGTAGGTAAAAAGCTCGTAGAGGAATAGAGAGTTCAAGGCAACATCAAGCATCAAGAAGTATATTTCTTTATCAATAAGACATCCTAAGATATAATGTAGACTTAATTAGTGGCATGTAATTATTATGTTTTATTTGCTTTGTTGATCAAAATTGGAACAAAATGGAATTTTATGAACTTATATGTATTTTCGGAGGTACTGTAGCTTACTGTAGCAGTTATTATAGCTTACTATAGCAATTATTGTAGCTTACTGTAGCAGTTATTGTAGTTTATTGTAGCAGTTACTGTTCGCTATTCATAAAAAAATCTTTTGAATTAAATTGGTTACAATGAAATATGATTTATATGATATGATATTTTTATAATATCATTTACCATTTTATGAAAATAAATTTTAAATCACTTTTGAATTGTAAAATGGTTTTAGAAATTCGGATAACATCTATAATCTGTATAGGTATAATTATACGGATTATGGGTGTTACAACTACGGTGAGGGAAATTCGTTCTTTCCTTGGTCATGCAGGTTTTTACCGCAGATTTATTAAGGATTTCTCGAAGATGGCTCAACCATTCTATGAGTTGTTACAGAAGCATAAAGCCTTTGACTTCAACCAACAATGTAGAGAATCATTTGGAATTAATAACGTCGATAGAGTTTTGATAAGTTGAAAGAGATTCTCACTCATGCACCAGTATTAACGTAACCTGAGCTCAGAAAGGAGTACACTATGTTCAATGATCCTTCATTGAATAGTTTAGGGTGCATCCTTATGTAAGAGTAGAGGGTAGTGGCATACGTGTTAAGACAACTTAAACTGCATGAACGCAACTATCATACCTATGATCTAAAGTTGAACGAGTGGTATTTGCCTTAAAGATTTAGAGGTATTACCTCTTTGGGAAGAAGTGCTATATTTTCACCAACCACAAGAGCCTTAAGTATCTTCTTACTCAGAAGCAGTTAAATATGAGGCAGGGACATTGGGTTGAGCTATTCAAGGATTATGAATACGTTATAGATTATCACCTGGGAAAATCTAACGTTGAGGTCAATGCTTTGGGTCGTAAGTAAATGTCCGGCCTTTGAGCCCTATTAGCTAGAATGACTTTGGCTCCTGATGGAGGCTTAGTGGAAGAACTTCGAGTTGAGTTGGAACTTCTTAAAGAAGTAAAAGAATCACAAGTGTTTGATAAATAGTTGATGGCTAGGGTAGAGTGAGTCTGTCGATGTAAGCTACCCGAGTTTAAGTTGAAAGATGGGGACGTGTTGTACTTTTGAGATCGATTTTGTGTGCTGAATAATATAAATTTGTAGGCAATGATACTTGGTAAAGCCTATTGTAGTCAATTTTTCATGCACCCCAGGAGTGACAAGATGTATCGGGAGCTCCATCAAATGTATTGGTGGTTGGGTATGAAAAGAGAAGTATTTAAATTTATATTTAAGTGCTTGGTTTGCCAGTGAGTTAAGGCGGAACGTCTTGTTTCCTCATGTCTACTTCAACCGATTCAAATACCTCAATGGAAAAGTGATAGAGTGACTATGGACTTCGTTACCAGATTACCGAGGACTGAATAAAAACATGACTCTGTTCAGGTGTAACAGATCGATTGACCAAATCTGCCTACTTCCTACCAGTTCGAATAGACTTCACATTGGAAAGGTTATTGCAACTCTGCATCAGGGAGATTGTTAGGCTTCATAGAGTGCCTACTTTGATCATTTCGGATAGAGACCTGCTGTTCACTTCAAAGTTTCAGAAAGTGTTACATGAGGCTTTGGGTATTAAGTTACATTTTAGCACCGCTTTCCACCCACAGACGGATGGACAATCCAAAAAGGTTATCTAGATCATTGTAGATATGTTGCGATGTTGTGTTATTGATTTTGCGAGTAGTTGGGAGGATCACTTTCTATTTATTGAGTTTGCCTATAACAATAGCTACCAAACCATCATTCAAATGGAACCCTACAAAGCTTTGTATAGGTGAAAGTGTAGGATACCCTTGTGTTGGATCAAACCTAGTAAGAAGAAGCTAGTTAGTCCGAAATTGATTTGAGAGGTCGAGGACAAGGTATGAATGATTCAGGGTCGTTCAAAAGAAGCATTTGGTAGATAGAGGTCTTATGTGAATCTAAAATGGAAGGACATCGAGTTCAATTTGGGCAACAAGTTGTTCCTTAAAGTGTCGCCTTGGAAAAAGGTTCTTCGGTTTGGCCAAAAAGGAAAACTTACCTTGAATTTCATCGAACCTTATGATTATGCATGGTAGGTCCCATAGCTTACTGATTAGATTTTCTGCTTGAGATGGAGCGCATTAATAACGTGGTCCATTTGACTTTGTTTCGAAGATACCAGTCTAACCTATCCCATTTGATTCCATTGGGAACGGATTGAAGTGAACTCAGATATGTCCTACATTAAAGAACTGATAATGATTTTAGCCTGGGAGGTCAAAGAGCTGAGGATTAAAACCATTCCATTGGTTAAGGTCTTATGGAGGAATCAATTAGTGGAATAAACAACATGGGAAACAGAATAGGACATCAACTACAATACCCACATCTTTTCGAACCAGATAAATTTCAAGGACAAAATTCTTTTTAGGTGGGGAGAGTTGTAACACCTCGAAAATCATGTTAGTAGTTTCAGGTCTTATTATTAGGTTGGAATAATTTCCTGAGGCTAATTTAAATCATTTTGGGTCAAGGGTGAGAGGATTGGGCTTGTAGAAACCCACAAAGTGTTAAAAATGGCATTTTTGATTTGGGCTTAAAAGAAGAATGACCAAAGAAGCAATTTTACCATTGTTTAAAAATAAAATTGAATTCCATTTAAGAATGATGATGTAAATGGGAGGAAAGCCTGAAAACTCTACCTCATTTTCCTTTTACCCCTTGTCTTCTTCTTCATCTCCCTTTTTCCTTCTTCTTCCTCTTCAGAAATTCAAATGTGGTAGCTTTAGTATCTTGGGAAGTTCATTCAAGATTGAGAAGGTAAGAAATACAACCAGCTTCTTTAGGGCTTCAATTCAAGTTCACCATTGTATGTTTTGGCTATGGTGGGAAAATATGGGTTTTTGGGAGGTTTTAGCTCTAGGACTTGGAAATGATTCTGAGTTGTTTCCAAGAGTTTAGAGGTGTATCTCTAACCTTTTGAGACTTAAAATGAGATTGCAATCCTTTTGTTTTGTTTGTTATTTAGAGAAGATGGGGAGTGCTCAAAGTCTAAGAACAAATACAAGCTGATGCTTGGGTGATTATTGGAACTTTCTCCTATCAACTAGCGCTAAGGTAACACATGAATAACTCCTCTCTACCTGATGTAGGTTAGAAAACTTCCATTTGCTTACATGATGAGTTTATGTGCTTAAAACGATCTTTAATGGTAACATGCATGTTTGATGTTTATGTTGTGTTTTAATGGCTCATTTTGGTGTTAATAAACTCCAGAAGACTTAATAAGCATCTTGTATCCCTTAGAAGGCTCATTAAGGACCTTCAGATGTCATTTTTGTGACTAAACAGGGTACCCAGGTCTGTCAGTATCAGTACCATAAGAATAGTACCGATATTGTTCTTCGTGTAAGGTAATAATAAGGAAAATTTAAGGGTAATTATCGATACCCCTATAAGGAGTATCAATACTAGGGGTTCAGTATTGATACTCTAGGAATGATATTGATATTGGCAACCATTTGTGGATTCAATATGCAATTTTGTTACCAATACTCATGGGAGTATCGATACCAAAGGGATGAGTATCGACACTCTCCATCAAGGTATCGATACTAGAATAAAAATTTAAACATCGAAACTAAAATCAGTATCGATACTAAGGTGAGTAATGATACCCTAAGGCCAGTATTGATACTAACGGGCTCTGTATCGATACTGACAAACTGTTTTGGGTAGAAAATTTTTCTTACTTTGTAAGCTCTAAAAATAGGGTTTATGGGAGCATTGAGGATTCCTAAATAAGACTATGTGTGATCATATTAATTGAATCCCCTATGTACAACGACAGTAAATTGTATGGCATAAACCTAGCCTTTGTTTGAATCTCGGGAAATAGTGAGGACACCCGAGATACTTGAGTGATAGAATGTGCTCTCCCAGTGTTACGACACTTTTGTATAAGTGCGAATACACTTTTTTACCAATGCTGAGGCACTTTTGTATAAGGGCGAGCTAATATTATGATTCTTTGTTACATACCCTTATGTTATGATCTATGAATACTGCATCATGTTGTGCATGTCTTAACTTACTAAGCAGTTGTGGTTAATGGATGCATGTAGTATACTGGAGTTGTTTATGTGGCACTTAGTTAGTAGCTCAGCGTTCAGAATTACTTTCGTTCGTAGGTTAGTAGGTGCCAGGCCCGAGAGCTTATCGCCAGCCAGTAATATTCCAAATACCAGCAGTTACAGAGTATGTTTTGATTACCGTAGTGGGCATGTTTATTCATAGACTCTTTTTGTATTTCGAGTCATAACTTTGGATTATTGTGTTTTGATATTTATTTTGGGAGCTCCCCAATTTTGTAAACCTAACTATTGTTATCTTATTTTGTTTAAACTAAATGATTGTGATTTGAAAAAAGGAAAAAAAGAAATTCTTTATGGAAACTTTTGGGTTAGACACTTTGGTGGTTTTGTGTAATGTCCAAACCCATCGAATTTCATTTTAATTGGATTTGGGTGTTACAAGTTATCTTCATGTCGAAGAGCTTCCAACTGGTCCTAAATACCACTACGATTCACTCTTTGGGCTAGCGTAAAGAAAGGTCACAAAAAATTCTTCCCATTTTTCTGATAGAAAACAACGTGAATGAATTGATTGGAGACTACTATAACATCATCATTAATAGAATCTCTCCACATGATCCATATGCCACCTGAGAACACATTCGTCTCAACATGGAAAGATTGAGAAAACGCATGCTTTTTAATGATTCTATCCGTTGTAGATCCACTCACTCTCGTTTCCATCGGAGAAATAATATCCGGACGATACGTTTACACAAAAAGTCTCAAATAACGGTTAAAAGTTGGGTCTAAAACAGCCTGAACGTTCCAAAATAGGATTTCAATCATAGATAAAATGAAAATATGAAGATAGAAACCAAGAGGACAACAATTGTTACACATCACAGTTCTCAAACATCGTATTTTTGCTCCATTGCACTTGCAGATTAACAACTTGAGAGTTAACCTTAAGAGCATTTGTTTCCACCTATAAGTTAGAATCTCTCTCCTATAACTCCGTGTAACATCCTCCAACCACTCGCCAAGAACAATCGTGTTTGGATTTACGTTTTCCTTTTTTTTTTTTTGAGTTTTTATTTCCTTTATGTGCAACTCCTTTTAGCACATTAGTTCAACGAGCTAATCGTTACTGTCACGGACTAAACTTTTGGGTCCATGGACATTGGCACAAATGTTCACAAGAGGGGTTCTATGTGCGCAGACTTTGGCTTGTGGGCACGAGGAGTTGGCTCAGTTCTTGGAGAATGCTTACGAGCCCGTGAAGGATCAAATCCGAGGCGTCCGAGAGAAGCGACGAGAGTGTTACATGTTCGATGGGGGTACTTTTGTCAAGGCTCATGGATTCGGACCGAGAAATGTGTGTTCGGATTTTTGTAGGATAATCCTATGGAAATATTGGGCTTGCCCAGAACCATCAGACCTGACCCGTTCTTTGGAAGGTTCTAGAACGAATAATATTATCCAATAATTAAAGAGATAAATAATTAATTATGGATAATATTGTATTTGAACTCAAATGCCTTAGAGATAGAGTTCTAGATAAGGTAGGATTCAATATAAGTCGCCGATTTACTTTGATCTAGACCGTTGGATCTTGAGGGCCTCAACTATAAATAGAGAGATCCTCCCCTCATTTGTAATCATTCCATCAATTCCATTCTTTAAGAGTAATAAAACTCAGACATTTACTCTCACTCTCTCAGAGTTCTTTTGTTTCTAGCTTTCTAGCTTTCTAGCCTTGTCGGTTTGTTCCCCTTTGTGCTGAAGCCTTTATGGCTTGTGTTGCCAATCGTGAGGGCTGAGATAGCCTCAAGACTTGTTACTTTAAAAGTGATTCAAGTCGTGGTGACTTAAAAAGTCCCCACAGTGCTTGTGCTGCTAAGATCTGTTCAACCCAGGTGGCTTGTAATAGCCCCAATTGAGTTTTCTTCCGCATTGTTGTCTAACTCTAGTGGATTTGTTCATCGCTTAGTGAGAAAGACTCACAAGGACGTCGTTAAGGCTTACTTAGACGCCATTTCGACCTGGAAATCGTCAAAGTGTCGCACGAATCGACTAGCAAAAGTCTAGTCCCGTCACATTATCAATTACCCGAACCGTTGTGTGAGACCTGGAATTTAAAGCAACCGGAGCATGTACCAGCACTTCTTTCGAAGCTAAATTAATCCTGTCAGCGTGCATCACATTAGAACCCACTAACGAACCAAGTTTTTCAAAGTGCTCCTTGGATGTCACCAGTGAAGGGTCATTCTTAAAACTTGACCTTGAAGCCTTGTTCAAGTTCACTTTTTCTCTATTCCGATTCCCAACGTTCATTGGTTTCTACTATATTTTCCTTCTCCGCTCTACGACCTTTGTTAAAAGAATTCTTTCCCCTATTCCCATTCAGATCCATCTCAATCTGATTATTAGTGCTAACAATATTTCCAGCACGACCATTTCATTCAGCATTATCAATCTGCCTTAGTCATTTTACAAAGTCTGATCTTTCTCCTGTGTAGTAGATTGAAGAGTCTTGAACCGACCCGAATCCTTATCCTTATAGATGCGTCCATTTGAGTTTGTCCGATATCTAGATCATACATTAGTTCTTATTCTTTGCTTCCTATTCCGAACTTGTATCTAGGGTCCATATCTATCTTTTGGTTTCTCCTCAGGCATAGAAGAACTTTCAAGGTAATTGTCAGTTGATAGCGTTTCATCCACTGGTTTACACGCATCTACAATATGTCTCTTTTTATCACACGAGTAGCAAATCGTTGGAGTACCTCCGTATTCAATTTTTATTCAAACGTCGTAAATAATAATCCCAGATATTAACAGTTTATTCCAATCAACACTCAACTCCAATCTAGCAAACTTTCCTTGCTTCTCCTCAGTCGTTTTGTAATCAATTCGAATGATTTCCCATACCATTCCGGCAATGAACCAAAACAAACTCTTAGAGTAATACCTATATGGTAATCTGGGGATTCTCACCCAAACAAAAACCTTAGTCGGATGACCTTCAGCCATCGAGAAATATCGGCTCCACAGTTGAACCATGTGAAACAACCATATATCAACCACGGACCCCCATGAGGACAAGAGAGCAATCCTCAGCCAAAGCAAAACGAACTAAATATTAATCATTATCAAGATCAATCAATACCATTTCTCCCCTTGGATTCCATAGCATTTTATTTCTGTTTGACAGAGCGATATATCCTATTGATTTTCCTAATAGTCAGACAATCACCGAGTTGGCAAGTTTCTCATCTATTAACTCATATACTCGATCTAAGAAAGCGTTCAATTTGAATACGTAACTAAATTTCCAGTGTTATTATCCAACACCATGTCCCTGAATGACAGTTTAGCAAGCTTGCCTTCAATTTCCATAATGTGCAATACTTTAGTACATCCGATGTTAGCAGCTTCCACACCCTGGTTAACTCCTTCCACGGGAACCAAGTTTTTCTCCACATCCATGGTTGAATCTGATAGACTTCATTCATGTCCGTATCAGCATCAGAATCTTAATGGCTATGTGTCTCTTCAATTTGAATCTTTCCTTTTATTTGCGGAACTTCCAATCCCATATTAACTGAAGGTCTCTCTAACGATAACTAGTCCGACGGCATAGGTAATCTCCCCCGGTGGTCCGCCATTAGAATTCCGGACTAGCGGCTCACAAGGGTTAACTTTCAGTTCATCTAAATTACGCGATGTAATTGAGAATATCGCGGTTGAATTTTTACTAACCATATTTCCAAAGCATCAATCGGAAAACTTTTCCGATTTCCCTTTTTACTATCATGAACTATTTCGTGCATATTGTTGCTATTTCTAAAGATGTATGCGAGCAATTGAGGGTTTAGCTCGTCATTTTATATGGAGTAGAACCAATGAATCCTTCAAACTAGCCCTTATCAAATACGAAACCTGCTGCCAACCTACTAGACATGGTGATTGAGGGCTTCGCCCCTTCCATTACCAAAATGAAGCTTTCTTTATCAAGTTGGGGTACACTTTCCTAATGCAACATAACACCCTTCGGGTCAAACTTTATCACTCTAAGTATAAAATCAGGGACCCTGTCCCGATAATCTTGGAACCAAGAACTATTCTTTTGTGTGGAAATCCCTTTCCAAAGTGTGGGACTTTATGAGGGGTAACGTCTGTTGGTTGGTTGGCAACGAGAAAAGCACAAATTTTTGGAATGATGCTTGGATCCCCGTGACATACTCTCTAACTAATCAGGTGACCAACGATCATTTTCGCAACCGCGATGTCTCCCTTAGTGACCTTACCACGGAGACTGGTAGTTGGGACATACCTAAGTTGAAGAACCTTGTTATCGATAACCTTCTTCGTGAAATCTTAGCCATCCCACCACTCTACTTTATAGTTGGTCCTGATCATCCTACCTGCTGCTGGGAACATAATGGTATCTACACGGTTAAATCAACCTATACTGCTCTGCACCATAATCATTGGGATGAAAAAGGTCAACTCTGGAACCTTGCCTTGATCTTTGACCACCCTCAACGTGTTGGAACTTTATCTGTCTAATCCTCTGCAACGTATAATGACAAACATGAAACTGACAAGGTGGGTAGTTAAGACGGAATCCAGTTGCCCAGTGTGTGGGAATAGTGAAGAGACAATCAGCCATACTGTCCAGGATTGCACTACCGCCAGTATGGTGTGAATGCAAATAATTCTGCCGCAGTTGACAGGAGGTTTCTTCTCTTTTAACTTCCTCGATTGGATAACATACAATCTTAATTCTTATGTTGGAATATAGGTTGACGCTTTTTATTGGAGACACCTTTTCGGGATTCTACCATGGAGATTGTGGAAGCAATGTTGAATCTTTGTTTTCAACGAACGAGATCTGCTCCACCCTTGCCATTATCCACTTCGAGCGTTCATGGGCTCAATCCATCAAAATGAGACACCCATCCAGCTCTTCGAACATCAGTCGAATAAACGAAAACCAAATCTAGTGGCCTCCTAACCTTAGAACAGTAAAACTGAACACGGACGGAATTGTTAACCAAGCCAAGATGAAAGAGTAGAAGGTGGCATCATCCGCAACTTTGATGGAGTTTGGCTGTCAGGGTACTATCATAGCTTTGGTCAATGCTTAGTACTCCATGTCGAATCATGGATACTCGTTGATGGTTTAAACGGCGCCTAGAATCAAGATTTTAGGAATATCGAAGCTGATATGTATAATAAGAAGCTATTCGGATTCTATCATCTCCCGCCTCATCCTTTGAACCAACCCTTATTCGTCATGTCTGGGATCTCCTCCAACGTCAGTGGTGGATTACCGTTAAGCACATCCACCAAGAATCGAATGACACTAATGATGTGGTAGCTCACCTTGGTCATACAACTTCCATTGACCGGTTATAAATCCTCTACCCGCTTGCTAACATTCATCGCCTCCTTCACCGGAACATGGACAAGTAGAGAAGAAGGAGAAGCTGTTGTTAACACAACCTCTTTTTTTTTTTATAAAGAAAGTAAACCGAAGATCAAACAACAAATTTTGAATTATTCTATACATCATTTTTTAAATAATCCAGGGTGATTATATTATAATATATGTTCATAACCTTTTTTAATCATTAATAATGCACAACATACACAACATATGCAGCTCCTCCAAGTCAAAAACTCAAAAAGGAACAATAGTTCCTTTAACCGTTAATGTCACTCAATGAGTTCATCACTCTATCCATAATTCAAATTGCCATTGCCAATATATTTGGAATTAGAGCCGGCTCAGACATTTTCGAGGCCCTAAGCGAAACTAAAAAACAAACCCTTATAGAACAAAATTATATTCTATTACTTTGAGCAATTAATTTAATATTATATTAACAAAACTTAGAAAAAATAAAAAAAAAATTAGGGTCCTAAATTATATAAGTAAAACTCGAAAGAGAATTTCTCTCAAAGAAAGGAAGGGTAGAAATATTGAACTTGGAGAAATTTAAAAACAACAGATCAATGAACCTGAAGTTAAGCATGTTTCACAAGTTGTTGAGGAGCATTCAACAAATATAGAAACACAACCAGTGCGCATGTCCACAAGAGAACGCCGTGCACCTGAGAGATTTTGATTTCTCGCTACGACACATGGAGAAGTTCTTATGGATCAAGATGAGCCCAGGACTTATCAAGAGGTAGTTTCTATCCTAGATTCTAAGAAATGGCTTGAAACCATGAGATCTGAGATGGATTCCATG
This sequence comes from Hibiscus syriacus, assembly GCF_006381635.1. Taxonomy (NCBI): domain Eukaryota; kingdom Viridiplantae; phylum Streptophyta; class Magnoliopsida; order Malvales; family Malvaceae; genus Hibiscus; species Hibiscus syriacus. The sequence continues at coordinate 762,300 of NW_024062761.1, forward strand.
TCAGTAAACCAAGTATGGACTTTGGTTGAACCACCTGAAGGGGTCAAACCTATAGGGTGTAAATGGGTTTTCAAGAACAAAATCGACATGGATGGTAATGTACAAACATACAAGGGGTGATTAGTCGCTATAGGTTTTCGACAAGTTCATGGTGTAGACTATGACGAAACATTCTCCCTTGTAGCTATGTTTAAGTCTATCCGAATCTTGCTAGCAATAGTTGCATTCCATGATTATGAAATATGGAGAATGGACGTCAAAGCCTCTTTCATGAACGTCAAAACCTCTTTCCTTAATGGAAAACTTGAAGAGGATGTGTATATGACACAACCAGAAGGTTTTGTCATTCTAGGAAATGCTGGAAAGGTTTGTAAGCTACAGAGGTCTATTTATGGACTAAAGCAAGCTTCTCGGAGCTGGAATCTTCGTTTCAATGATGCAATCAAAGAGTTTGGTTTTATCAAAAATGAAGATGAGCCTTGTGTTTATAAGAAGGTTAGTGTGAGCATTATTGCTTTCCTAATCTTGTATGTAGACAACCTACCCATCATAGGAAATGATACACCTACTTTACAGTCTGTTAAGACTTGGTTAGGTAGTTGTTTTTCTATGAAAGATTTTGGTGAGGCAGCTTATATCTTAGAAGTTAAGATCTATAGAGATAGATCAAGACGATTTCTAGGTTTGAGTCAAAGTAAATATATAGACAAAGTGATGAAAAGGTTCAGTATAGAAGAATCCAAGAAAGGATTTTTGCCTATGAGACATGGCATTTCTCTTTCGAAGGAAATGTGTCCTTCAACTCAACAAGAAAGAGAACGGATGAATAAGATTCCATATGCTTCGACTATTGGTTCTATCATGTATTCCATGATATGTACTTGACCAGATATAACGTATGCTTTAAGCATGACGAGTCGGTATCAAGCGAAACCTGGTGAAAATCATTGGGTTGCGGTTAAAAATATCCTTAAGTACTTAATAAGAACTAAGGATAAATTTCTTGTCTATGGAGGGGAGGAAGAGCTTAGTACAAAAGGTTATACTGATGCCAGCTTCCAAACACAGACAATGATGACTCACGATCACAATCAGGTTTTGTGTTTTACCTTAATGGAGGTGCTGTGAGCTGGAAAAGTTTGAAGCAAGACACAGTAGCTGATTCTACAATAGAAGCTGAATACATTGCAGCTAGTGAAGCAACAAAAGAGGCTGTTTGGATCAAGAAGTTCATATTAGAATTAGGGGTTGTTCCCAGCATATCAGATGTTGTAGAACTCCGTTGTGACAATAATGGAGCCATTGCACAATCAAAGGAACCCAGATCTCATCAATGATCCAAACATATTCTTAGGTGCTTTCATCTCATTCGAGAGATCATAAATCGAGGAGACGTGGAAATATACAGATTACACACGAATGACAACATTGTTGATCCCTTGACGAAGCCTCTTACACAACAGAGGCATGATCGTCACACTAAGTCACTCGGTATTAGATATGTGAGTGATTTGTCTTAGTGATAGTGGGAGATTGTTAGAGTATGCCCAAAGAACAATCATATGATGATTGTAATAATATATTTATTTACCGATTTTATTGAATAAAGGCATTGCCACTATTATTTTCAGTTATGTGTATGTGTTTCACATAAACTGAAAGATAATAAAGTTCATATAATAACATTATTAAAAGATCCATAGTCAAGTATTATTATGAGCATGGACAATAATAATACGCTTAAGACTAACATGTTATTGATTGATGACAAGGAGTTGTCATTGACATAGAGATGTCAGAATTGATGCATGATTATATTGTTCGAGAACAATGTATTGGATTGACCCATCATGAGCATATGTCTTGGATTATTATGTAACAGTCATAACATTGCTCATGGTGATGACTATATGTATGTTCCTCAGACTTGAGATCAATGACATCCCAACATATATTGTTGTATGTTTTAATACAGTTAAACAGGCTCCGTAAATGGTTGCACTATAAAGGCTGTTATTGAATATATTTCGATATATGTACTGGAGTGCATATGGTTAAGATATGATTTGTCCTTCCTACATAATAGGAAATATATCACAGGCCACTTTATTAATTGAAACTAGAAATGTGTGGTCATGCTCGAATAAGTTGATATGTGATATCATAAATTATTCGCTAATTATAGTCTACTCTAGATATCAAGAAACAATAGATGGACTATACAAGTGTCACTATTCTAAGACTTATGTCTATTCTAGATATAAAGGACAAAAGGATGTTATATATAAAAGAGTTAATCACGAAGATGATATGTCGAATCATAATTTCTTGTAACTTAGGTTACAATGATATATTGCTAGATGTCACTCATTGTATGTAATATTAAAATTGTTCTAATAATTACTACTAACGTTACAAGAGCCTACAGGGTCACACCCTAGGATTAAAATGAGAAAAAATGTATAATTTGTTGTATGTTACTAAAATATATCTAGAGTTAAGATATGAATATTTGATACATATATATGATTTTAATTATCCCGAATATAGTAAGTAAGCATTAAAAGAATGTGATTACAACTCTTTTAATTGGTATATATAATTTGGAATAATTAAATAAATTTTTTAAATAAACATTAAAGATTATAATTCAGATTATAAGTCTTTAATGTATATTTAATTGAATTAATTAAATAATATTTTATTTATTAATTTAAAATAACTTTAAAAACCCTAAGATGTTAGGGTAATGGATATAAAAGGGTGTGTTAGGTCTAGTAGCCGTTTTTAACACACACATAAACCTTCAGTCGTTTTCTCTCAAAAATAGTTTTGGGGAAAAAGAAAACTTTGCTCTCAATCGGATGAACTAAGTAGAGGCCGAGACATGTTTTCATGGAGGTTTTCGATTCGAACAGTTCGTGATCACCACTTCTCGTTGTTGTCCTTTGTTGTTTTTTAATGAACCCGCTGTAAGTATTCGCATCCCTTCCTCCCGATTTCGGTATTACGTACTTGGATCACTGGTGATAGCGTCGAGTTTTGTTTCCGATGCGCCGTGGGGTGCGTCGACGGTCCCAACAGACAGTACCACTCGATCGATGATGAACGCCCATATCCAAGAACAACAACGGCCAGCTACAAAGAAACGAAACAATCAAAGCAAACAACATCAAAACAAAGAAAATAAAAAGGGAGAACGACCGGCAAATCTTTGGGCCTAATCCCTGACAACCTCCACGATGGTTCGACAATCCCGACAGTATAAAATTCGATAGCTAAAAATATTATTATATCATATGTATATATATAATTCCAGAATAAACATTTAACGACAAATTAACAAAGTTACTATTTTGCTCTTTTTTGTAACGTACATTCATGTTTTCTAATTTTCAAGTAGATGGGCCAAAATACAATTCATGATATAATTAATTAATTCTATAATACTTTTTACCAATCATTTCCAACCAATCAAAGCCGTAGGGGTGATCGAGGAACAGAGGATCCAAAATATAATGTTAACGGTATATTACATCAGTTTCCGGACATTCTCATTAGGGGTGAGAATAGGCCAGGCCAAACCAGACTTTAATAGGTTTGAGCCTGGCCTACGATGAATTTTGTAGGCCTAAATCTGGCCTATAGCCTGTCAAAGGCTTTTATTTTGACTCGATCTGGCCTTTTTAAAAGTCTGACCTGACCTGATAACCTGTTTAAAAGTCTTTTTAAAAAATAACACACCTTATCAAGTATTTGTTTAACCTTCCAAACTTCTGCCAAATACAAATTTACAGTCGGATACTCACTACTTGCTTTTAAATAATAGTTATATTAAAGACGTTTATGGATAACAAAATGATCTAATAAAATACAAAAAAAATTATTTGTTATTTTACCTGAGATAACATATGTAGAGGAAAAATGTCTTCTCGAATTAGAGAACATGGATCGAGGCACACCAGGAACCTTACGAATCCTTTGCTTCAAGTCCCGATCACATGTAGCAACAATAAAGCATTTGTGTTGTTTTCAATGAACCATTTAGTTAATAAAAAATAATAAAATGCAGAATGAATAAACTTCAGGTTTAAAGAAAATAGTTATAAATTCAAAGTTAGACTATCGATTGCACAAGATACAAAGTACGGGTAGATAATTTGAGGACATCAACGCAAATGTAGAAGTTTACATCCTAAAAAGTCCATAGCTACAAACTAAGATAGAAATACTTCAGTGCACTGCTTCGGTGGGTGGCCGACATGCATGGATGGACTCGGTGGATTCGCGCGCCGGTGACGCACTGTTTCGGGCAGAGTGCTGGCATGGTCTGCTGACTGCTGTGTTCTGTAATCTGTTCTGTTCAATGCATATGCAATGACAAATTGTTCTGTTCAATGCAATGCATATGCAGAGTACTTAGGTGGTTGTCACTTTAACCTTGACAACGTTCGAGACTTGTAGCTACGGCCTGCGAACTAAACTGGACAATATATATTATTGGTACCAAAAAATATAATAAGTATATATATATATATATAGGTCGGCCTGTTGGGTTTATAAGACTTTTTAATTAGCCTAAACCTGATCGGCCTTTAAAAAAGTTCAAGCTTGTCCTTTTTATTAAATAGGTCAGGTCAGGTCAAATCGTAGGCCCCTGTAGGCCAACCTGACCTATTCCCACCCCTAATTCCCATACGCTGACCTTCTTCTTGCTGATTATTTTAATAACTCTCATATGTACTTTATGTACAACTGTAACCTTCAATTGCAAATGCGTTCTTCGAGCCAATTATATATATATATATATATATATATATATGTATATTGACAGGTTATTCTATATAAATATATTATAAGATTATAGATTATATATTTAATAATATGTAAGGATGGTCGAGGGGACAGATGGGGCAATCGTCTCTTGAAATTTTTAAATTCTTTTATATTTTAGATCTTTTATGTGTACTGTCTATTAATAATCTATTTTCGCCCTCTAAAATTTTATAAGTTAATCCCCTTTAAAATTTTATAAGTTTACCCCCAACATAAAATCTTACGTCTGTCAATGATAATATGCATGAGAATGAACATTGTTATTAGTTTACAGATAAATATTTAGAGTATATATATTGTTCAATCTAAGTATCTAAACTAAATTTTGTCCAAAAAGTATCTAAAGTAACAATTTTGGTCAAAATAGATATTTAAAGTATTTTCGGATCAAAATATATATTTAAAGTATTCAATCTTTTTTATTTAAGTTCTAAAAAGTTGATAAATGTAGAAAATATTTAGTTAATTAAATGTAAAAGATAATATACTTTAGGTACATATTTTAACAAAACTAATTATTTATGTATCTATTCTAGTCAAAATGATAACTTTAGGTATTTACTTCAATAAAAAAATACTTTAAGTCAAGGATTAAATTGTTGTTGTGGTCAAGTTTTCGATCGTGGTTGTAGATATAACAGATATTATTGTGGTCATTGCAGGTATCACAATTGAGAATTTGTTTTTTTAAAATAGTTGATATTTAAAAAAATAAAAAGTTAAAATAGAGGAACAATAACATGAATAGTGTCTTACTATTGCTGCAATTGATCGTTATCTGTTAAATTATGGTCGCAATCTAATGTTATTGGTGTGATTCCACTATACACCTCTATTTTTCATAATAACAATTTCAGACACTACTGTTACCACTATATAATGGTCGTTGTTATGCTATCCAATCACTCAGGGGCGTATCTAGGCCTAGGCCATGGCCCCCATGCCCAAAAAAGTGTAAATTATGTGTTTAGTCACCAATTTATTATTTAGTTTCTGTTTTGGCCACTCAGTTATTATTTATTATAATTAAAGTTATATTTTTGTTCTATTTTAGTCACTCGTCTTTAAAATATTAGCGATGATATTGACATATCATCATAAGATAATATCATGTCATGATTGAAAAATAGTTAAAAAAATGTCATATTAACATTATTTTTAATTGTTTTAGCAGAAGGTGATCAAAATATAACGAAAATGTAAGGTTGACAATGATTTTGAATAAATAATAATTAAGTGACAAAAATATAAAATAGTTTACCCTTAATAAAAATGTATGAATTGTTAAGAAATTATATTAGTCCAATTAATAAACTTTTTATAGATTTAATATATATATATTAAATTAAAAATATAAATTATTTTAGATAATGTTTTTATTATGTTTATATTAGCTCGACCTACAAAACTTTTTGAATCGCCACTGCAATCACTATTTGAACATCTAGCCTAAGTACATATATTAAAAAGATAATATACCTTATAAACTTATCTATGATATAAACTTTATTATTTAGTCCCAAACAATACCATACAGAAAAATGAACCAACGTAGTTGCAAGACTCGTTCTCACAACCAAACGTTAACCAAGAAATTAAAACACTTCCAAAATGGGATGAAATACATTTCAGCCCCAACTTACATACGTACACATACAATACAAATCATTAAACTTGCCGGCCGGCCTCACAGCTCAGCCTTAACAAGAACTTTGTCAATCCCACCCACAATGTCCTTTTCTCCCTCTCCATCATTATCATATCAGCATTTCCCCATCCCCCTTTCACCTCTCCAAATTGATTAAAACTACCATTAGCAAACCTAAAACCCTTCACTTCTGAATAAAAAATGGACCGTACTAAATCATGTTATTTTTTGCTCCCATTTCTATTCACATTAGCATGTTTCGTGGGGCCAACATGGTGTCAAACCGAGGCCGAGATACTACACAAGTTCAAGACCTCTTTAACCAATTACGGCCCTCAGCTAGAAGATTGGAACGCCTCGGGTCCAGATCCATGCACCGGCGATGATCCAAACTGGACCGGTATACACTGCAGCAACGGTTCCGTCTTTGGGATAAAGCTCGAAAATATGGGTCTAGAATGTGTGATCGATGTAGACACACTAAAGGGATTGCAACTTCTGCGTACCGTAAGCTTTATGAACAACAGCTTCACAGGTACATTCCCAGACGTGAACAAGCTTGTTTATTTGAGGGTCTTGTATTTGGCAAACAATAGTTTCTCGGATGCAATACGTGACGACAGTTTCGCAGGCGTGAAGGCACTGTAAAAGGTTTTTCTTGGATGGAATAACTTCTCCGGTTCGATACCGAAATCGTTGGCGACGGTGCCGAAATTGTCGGTGTTGAGCCTTGAGTGGAATAATTTTGAAGGGCGGATACCAGATTTTGAACAGGATAATCTGAGTTTGGTTAATCTAGCTTATAACAACCTCTCTGGTCTGATACCCTATAGACTGAGCAACATGAACCCAAGTTTATTCGCAGGTATGAATATATTAATGTGATTTTTGCAACAATAAGACTCGAGCTATTCGCAAGAGTTTTGCATGGAACAGGTAACAACCTATGCGGTAAACCACTACCCGAATGCAAATCCTCAAGAAGGAAGCGGACCATCACTCTTTGAACTGTTGCGAGAAGACCCACTCATGCGTAGTGTCATGCATCGCACTACATCTTGAAATTACCATGATTCAATGCTCATTGACGTCGATGGAGTTTCTTTTCCTTTTCTCTCATAATTACTTGATCTTTGTTCATAAATTTTACATTGAGGACAATGTATGGTCAAAGTGTGGGGCAATCTTCGATTTGCATTTAGATTCGATTTGTACATTCATTTATTTGATTTCCTATATGATCTATGCTACTTAATTTTCTAATCTCAAGTCAGCTATTTAATTCTCTCTTAAATCATTTAAGTCAAGTTGAGGAAGTAATATGATTTGAATTTAAGTAGTCGAGCCTTTGCTACCAATGGACGACTAAGTATATTTTTTGATTGTTTGGATGAAAAATGACATAAAATTTGTCATAAAATTTACCCATGTCATATCGAGAATTCTATGGTAAAGTATTAGAGACACGGGAAGTAGTCCCACAATATATTAAATCTTTACAACATTCGTACCCAATGTGATATGAATCATGATGCTAACACTCGATGTGAATTTCGTGTCAGAATATCAGGGCATTTTGTCAAATATTGCATTGCCTTCAAGCACCAAGTCTGGCATGTTCTGGAACATGGAGTATTAGAGTTTAAGACAAAAGTTAACTTAGTTTGGCAATTGATTAACCAATAAAATAGAGTTAAATGAATTAGACAAAAAAAAAAAGGAACCAATGGAGGCACCCAAGGTAAAGAGTATCTGTTGAAGTACGAAGATCGAGTAAGCCAGTTAAAGAATAATAATAAAAAAGATAATTTGATTAGGCAACTTAAATCACTACAAGAGAATTACTGAAGATTCAATAAAACTTCTAAGAATGTCAGCTTGGGTGATACCCCTAAAGGAATGGGCGAAAAGAGTTGGTGAACTGAAGAAATAAGTTGAATAACGAAAAAGGAATATATTGCATGGAAAAATTATTAGATGGACCGTCTTATCACGTCATTCATGATCCTAAACAATAATAATTTTTCATCTCATTTTTTTTGAACCAATAATATTTGAAAGTTATTTTAAAATTAATGGATGTGATTAACTGAGACCATAAATGATGTGTTGAGCCGAGACAATGAAATAATTTCTCATATCACAAGAAAAATGAAAATCAAGCTAAGACTATGAATGATGTGTTGAGCCGAGACAATGAAATAATTTCTCATATCACAAGAAAAATGAAAATCAAGCTAAGAAACTCTCTCGTGATGTGCAGATAATAGAAAGTCAACACAATGCTGCAATGAGAAATTTACGGAAATGGCAAGCCAAAAATGAGAGTTTGAATGTGTCCATAACCGGGGTGAAAGTTCCATATCAAAAGTATAAGCATGAGAATGATGTTGAATTAGTTAAGAGATATCAAGGATAATGTTGATGAACAAAGGTATCTACAACTTCAAATTTCAAGGAATAAAAAGGAGGAAAATGACAATGTCACGAAAGGTGCTATTACTCAAGAAAGTAATATGACTCACCAAATGATCGACCTCGCGGGCTTGGAAACGGATTGAGGCAAAATGACGACCCGACATCATATCATGAGTGGAAGCTGACTAGGTTGTTAAAAGAACTAGAGAAGTTAGGATCTGAAGCTCTTCCTTATCCGTAAGTTTATTGTCGGAACGATCTTTCTACAAAAATAAATTTAATTATTTTATGAAGTGATTAAAAATATCGTCTTAGTATTTTGGTGTTTTTCTTCTTAAATAAGATAAAACATGATGTAAGGAGTCGCCACCAACCTTTGATTAAGGTGTGATTGGACACCTAAAACATTTGTTATTTTAATAAAATTTATTTTAAAAACTACAAAAACAACACCAAAAAGGTCTGCATACCAGAAAATGAGTTCGGGAGTCGATTACGTGTGGGAAATGATTAACACCCCACAATGCCCTAAATACGTATCTTGTCCATTAATTGTTTGTTTTTGCAATAAAATTTATATGTTCGAATTAAATTTAATTTAAGATCCATTCGAATAAAATTCTTGAATTTTGGAATGAAATATCATAACATTTAATTATTTCCTATAGAAAGGAATTGATCTCTCGTATCTTGAGACAATCAACTCTTAATCCAATCGAAATAAATATATATTATAATTTCACCCTGATATTTAAATGCAAGAAATTAAATTAATTTCAAATTACCAATCCTTTTAGAAGAAAAAATATTCGATTTATTTAAAGACTTTGAGATCAGACATTAGATAAGTTTTAACGATCCTTTCTCGAAGAATTTAAATAAACAAACATTTCTTTTTCTTATGTTTCTACATTTTAGATGTGGTCAAATTCTGGGTTTTACTTAACATGACACATTTTCATTTTAAAATTGTCGGAAGTAGTTTTCTCATAAGATAAGACAACCACCTAGGGTTAACTTTAAAACAAAAAAATATTATCATTAGTCAAATTATTTTGTTTAAAGTTGAGTTATACTCATGAAGCAATTCAAAACATACCATAGATATATATATTAAACATAATAACACGTAGATTACCTATGTATGTAAATAAAATTATATATATATATATATATATATATATATAAATAAGTTACCTATATATAGGGGAATATAATATAATACTAATATAACCAACAAACAGGTAGTAGCTGAAATGTAAATATTTTTTATGCGAGGCACTTCAAACATAATTAAACCAATAATATTATTCACAATTAAAAATTAAACTTAAGGATTAAATTCTAAAATAAGAAAAAATAATAGCCATAAACAAAAAAATAACGCATAATAGAGGTACTGGAATTGTAATTTAGAAATCATAGCAATTCAAGATTAAAATAAAAAACTATTGAAATATAAGGAGTTAACCAGATATTTACCCAAAACACCTATAAATACTGTTAGTGACTAAAATATAAACAAAATAAAATCTGAAATCCAAATTAAAATACATGGAAATCAATAACAGTAACCAAAATGAAATATTACAAAGTTACAAGGACTGCAGGAATAATTCTCTTACACACCCAAAACGCACAACCCCTCCCCCTAAACAACATCGTATGGAGGAGGGTATAAATACCCATTAACCGGCCCAAAAGAGAGCCAAAATCTCATTTGTTTTCATTCTCTCTCTAAAAAGGAGAGAAAACAACTTCTCTCGCCTCTCTCTACATTATTTTGCCATAGGGAAGCCGACAGCCTCAGACTACCATCCGTTAAAAACCTCTTCCGCCTTCCACAACGGGCAAAGTTTAACCAAATTACCCCAAAACGACGTCCTTTTTCTCTTGAGCCCAGATCTGAAACCCTCTAAACCCAAAACCTATGAAACCTCCTAGATCTAAGAGTTTACCTTCGAATGACACAACTTTCCGACAATGTTGAGGACTCCGACGATGGTAAGGTCAGTTTCTTCTCTCCTCACTGTTCTTGTTTTAGTTTACTATGGTATTTTCGAATGGTTGATGGTCCTCTTCCCTCTGTTCCTTTTTTTCTTACAGGTTATCGATTTTTTATAGGCCTCGTGGCTCTCCCTTCGGACCGGTAGAAGAGGAGAAGCCCTATGAGTCACCGGGGGCTATGGCGGTGACTCATCTAGGGGCGGTTGTGACTCACTAAAGGCGTCCGTGAGTTCATTGGGTGCATTAAATGTACCCAGATATTTTAAATCTAGCCAGTGATATCGGCGTTGACTTTGGCTTGATCGATGGGTCACGCGGCGGGAAGTTGAAGAGTTGGGCGTGTACTCCTCACACGCGGCATAAAACAGTTTCAATTCCATCGATGGCGGCAACTGATAACTTCTTAGGGTAAAACCCTATTTCTATTCCAATCTAGATCATTGGATCTAAATCAAATCCAACGGTTGAGGATGAAGGTGGCTGGGGCTAAGGGTGAAAACCCTAGCTGGGTTCGGGCCACCTGATCGTGACTGGCTGATGGGTCAGGCCTTGAGTGACTTGTTGGACTTTAAGTCTGCTTTGAAACTGGCTTCGGGTCAACTTTGTAAATGGGCCTGTAATAACATTTTAATTATTAATTATTAAGTAATAATAATAAAGACGAAAACCACTATCTACAGTTGCCCCTTTTTGCTCATTATTGTGTTAGAAAAAATAAGGCAAAGACAAAGAAACAATAAGTTTTCGTTTAGTCGACTTCATGTTTTAAAATCTAATGAGAGATCTACTCCATTTTTTTCTCCAGAGAAAATCAAACTTTATTTGTTCCTCTTTTTCGGGTAGTTAGATCTGAAGGAAGATGGGTTTATTCCACTCTTCTTTAGGGGAGATTGGACTTAATCTATTCCTTTTTTTTCGGGTCGTCAGATCAATTTTGGTAGACGGGTTTGTTCCACTCTTCTTTAGGGGAGATCAGACTTGATTTGATCCTCTTTTTCGGGTAGTCGGATCAATTTTGGAAGATGGGTCTTCTCCACTCTTCTTTAGGGGAGATCAGACTTGATCTGTTCCTCTCTTTTGGGTAGTCAGATAAATTTTGGAAGATGTGTATGCTCCACTCTTATTTAGAGGAGATCAGACTTGATATGTTCATCTTTTTCAGGTAGTCATATTAATTTTGGAAGACAGGTCTACTCCACTCTTATTTAGGGGATATCATACTTAATTTGTTCCCCTTTTTCGAGTAGTCAGATCAATTTTGGAAGATGGGTCTGTTCCACTCTTCTTTAGGGGAGACCAGACATGATTTTTTCCTCTTTCTCGAGAAGTCAAATCAATTTTGGAAGACGATTCTGCCCCACTTTTCTTTAGGGGACATTAGACTTGATACGTTCCTCTTTTTCAGGTAGTTAGATCAATTTTGGAAGACAGGTCTGCTCTACTCTTCTTTAGGGGAGATCAGACTTGATATGTTCCTCTTTTTTGAGTAGTTAGATCAATTTTGGAAGACGGGTATGCTCCACTCTTCTTTTTGGGAGATCAGACTTGATATGTTCCTCTTTTTCGGGTAGTTAGATCAATTTTGGAGGACGAGTCTGCTCCACTCTTCTTTAGGGGAGATCAGTCTTGATATGTTTCTCTTTATCGGGTAGTCAGATCAATTTTAGAAGACGAGACTGCTCCAATTTTCTTTAGGGAGATCAGACTTGATCTGTTCCTTTTTTTTTGGGTATTTAGATCAATTTTGGAAGACAGATCTGCTCCAGAATTCAAGGAATTAATCCTCTTCGTGAGGGAGTCAGGTATAAAAAAGATTAACTTTTCTTCACGAGGAAGTAAAGGATTTACTCCTCTTTGTGAGGAAGTCATGAATAACAAAGATTGACTTCTCTTCAGAAGAAAGTCAATGATTGACTCCTCCTCACGAGGGAGTTAGGAATTACAAAGGTTAACTTCTCTTCACGAGAAAGTCATGTTGAATTTTCAGGGGAACATAGTTTTTAGTAAGACAAGATTGAGCTTCTTAGGAAACATGTTCTAAGAAGGCCACGATGGATGTTTTTAGGGAAACCAATTTAATAGAGAAAATTTTCTCAAAACAAATTTTAACAGACATCCTCATGAGGGAGATCAAAATTTATCATATATAAAATAATGTATGGTGTAATGATAGATTCATGTATCATGTATAAATGCATGTTTTCTTGATATGTGATGGGGACTGCTGCAAGAGCGATCTTCATTCTCTTCCTGATTATGTTATCTTCACTTTTGTTTGCACCAGCATGCACTCTTGCAAGTATTGGGTTGTGTCAATTTCTTCTTACCCCTTGCAAATTTTTGCCCCTGATAAGATTGGCTTTCTTTACCAGAACTTGTGTAGAAATCCAATAGAGATCTCATCTTTGAAAGAAAGATCTACCATCTTGGGAGAGCAGTGTCTGTTCTAATTTGACTTTTAAAATATATCAAAGGGAGGTCTACCCTAATTCATTTCATGTTTCCACATCAAATCGGATCTTAAACAAGGCTATTTGTAACACATTGTGCTGAGAGGTTTAATAACACCTCATCATTCAACCTTAGTTGGCTCCACTAGTTTATTGCTGTTAAAATTTCATCACCCGTTCTAAAGAAATCTTCACTATTCCTCACTTTTAACCTTAGGGTTATAGAATAAAACCTTTATCTTGGGAAAAAAATGGAAACACCACATGATTGCAACATTGGTCCAACGCCATAGTCATTGGTTCGTAAAACATTCAACAACGCATTCATCATTTCCTATGGCTTCTGCCTAGAATTTTCAACAAGAGAAACTTTTTGTATAGTGTTCAGAGCATTTATATAGTATTACAATGACACCAAAACTTAGTGGGAATATAAGTGGGACGCTTAGGCTCGCAAATATTAATGCATATGAAATTACCAGAATAATGCAACTGTATGATGGACAAAATGATCATATATGGTAAGCTTCATTGTCCCAGTTTCACCATTTTCATTCTTCACACCCATATGTCCCAATAAATGTCTGCTTAAATTAATGATCTTGTATTCCTGGATGATATAGGACTTCAAAAAAATGTCCCAACATTTATTATTTCTTGCTGATATGCGCCTTCAAAATGCCCTAACATTAATACTTTTGAATTATACATACCTTTAAAAGTTCCCTAACATTCATCATTTCTTACTCCAGCACTAAATCTAATCATAAGCTCTGTGTCTGAGATGTGTGTTAACTGCCAAGATCTACTCCAGAGAGATTTTCTTGTTTGAAAATGTTTGTTTTCTTCATTTTATTTTTAAAATTTGAAAAAATTCAAAATTTTAAAATATTGGTTTAATTATGTTTGAAGTGCCTAGCATATAAAATATTTACATTTCAGCTACTACCTGTTTTTGTGTTATATTAGTATTATATTATATTCCCCTATGTATGTAAATAATATATATATATATATATAAGTTATCGATATAGGGGAATATAATATACTAATATAACACAAAACAGGTAGTAGCTGAAATGTAAATATTTTATATGCTAGGCACTTCAAACATAATTAAACCAATATTATTATTCACAATTAAAAATTAAACTTAAGGATTAAATTGTAAAATAAGCAAAAATAATAGCCAGAAACAAAAATAACACATAATAGAGATATTGGAATTGTAATTTAGCCATCATAGCAATTCAAGATTAAAATGAAAACTATTGAAATATAAGTACTTAACCAGATATTTATCCAAAACACCTATGAATACGGTTAGTGACTAAAATATAAACAAAATAAAATCTGAAATCCAAATTAAAATACATGGAAATCAATGACAGTAACCAAAATGAAATATTACAAAGTTACGAGGGTTGCGGGAATAATTTCCCCAAACACCCAAAATGCACATCCCCTCCCCCTAAACAACGTCGTATGGGGAGGGTATAAATACCCATCAATCGACCAAAAAATGAGCAAAAATCTCATTTTTATTTTTTTCATTCTCTCTCTAAAAAAGAGAGAAAACAAACTCTCTCGCCTCTCTCTACATTTCTTAACCAGAGGGAAGCCGGAAACCTCCAGCCACCGTCTTCCAGAAACCTTCGCTATCATCCACGGGGGCCGAAGTTCGACCAAACTACCATAAAACGATGCCCTTTTTCTCCTGAACCCATATATGAAACCCTTTAAACCCTAAAACCTATGAAACCTCCTAGATCTAAGAGCTTTCCGGCGATGTTGAGGACTCCAATGTCGGTAAGACAAGTTTCTTCTCTCCTCACTGTTCTTGTTTTAGTTTATTGTGGTATTTTCGAATGGTTGCTGACCCTCTTCCATCTGTTTCTTTTTTTCTTGCAGGTTATGGGTTATTTTATAGGCCCCGTGGCTCTCTTTTCGGACCGGTCAAAGAAGAGAAGCCCTGTGAGTCACTGGGGCTCTGGCAGTGACTCACCTAGGGGGAGCTGTGACTCACCTAGGGGGAGCTATGACTCACCAAAGGAGGTCGTGAGTTGGCTGGGTGCATTAAATGCACCCAAATATTTTAAATCTGAACGGTGATATCGGCGTCTAATTTGGCTTGATCAACGTTTCACGCGGCGGGAAGTTAAAGAGTTGGGCTCGTGCTCCTCACACACGACATCGGACGGTTCCAATTTCATCGACGGCGGCGACTGATAACTTCTTAGGGTAAAACCCTATTTAGGTTCCAATCTGGACCATTGGATCTAAATCATATCCAAATGTTGAGGATGAAGGCAGCTGGGGTTAAGGGTGAAAACCCTAGCCGGGTTTGGGCCACCTGATCGGGCCTGGCTGATGGGTCGAATCTTGGGTGACTTGTTGGGCTTTGGGTCTGCTTTGTAACTGGGCTTCGGGTCACCTTTGTAATTAGGCTTGTAATAAAATTTTAATTATTAATTATTAAATAATAATAATAATAATAAAAAGACGAAAACCACTGTCTACATTTATGTCTCTCTTTTCTTATTGGTGCGAAACAAGAATAAGGAAAGAAAAAAAAATGACTGATTTTATATGGTTAAGAAGACTTTGTCTCAAAAAGTTCCCTACTTATAATTTATTGGGTCGATTGCGTTACTTCTTCTGAGGACGTCTCAGAAGAAAATCTCCAAAAGTATAGCATGTTTCTATAATAGTTTTATCAATAAAGTTGAATTCTTTATTATTTAGTGAAATCGGAATTCTAATTTCTAACCAATAAAAAGCCGACGGGGGAGATCGAAGAACAGAGGATCCAATTTATAATTTAACCGTATATTAAATCAGTTTCCGGACGTTCCCATACGCAGGCCTTGTTCTTGCTGATTGTTTTCAATTGCTCTCATCTGTACGTTATTTACAACTGTAACCTTTGATTGCATATATATATAATAAGATTATGGATTATATATGTTAGAATATGCATCATCATGAACATCGTAAATGGTTATTCAGGAATAATTAGGGATCACAAACGAAAATGAGTGTAGTATTCTCTTTAAAAATTTCAAATTACTATATATTTTAAATAATTTTTAGATATTTTATTAATAATATATTTTCAGTTCTCTAAATTTTTTAAGTTTATTTTCTTAAAATTTTAAAAGTTTATCCTCTAATATAAAATCACGAGGAATCCCATACAAAAGACCAAAACCAACGTTGTTGCAAGACTCAGGTTGACAGCCAAACGTCGACCAAGAAATTAAAGCACTTCCAAAATAGGATGAAATATACATTTCAGCCCGACATACATAAGTACAAACAAATCATTAAACTAGTCGGCCGGCCTCACAGCTCAGCCTTAACAAGAACTTTGCCAATCCCACCCATAATGTCCTTTTCTCCCTTCCCATCATTATCATATCAGCATCTCCCGACCCCCTTTTCACCTCACCAAATTGATTAAACCTACCATTACCAAAACTAAAACCCTTCATTTTTCCAAAAAAAAAAAATGGACCGTTCTAAACCATGTTATTTTTGGCTCCCATTGCTATTCACATTAGCATGTTTCATGGGGCCAACATGGTGTCAAACCGAGGCCGAGATACTACTCAAGTTCAAGACCTTTTTAACCAATTACGGCCCTCAGCTAGACGATTGGAACGCGTCGGGTCCAGGTCCATGCAGCGGCGACGATCCAAACTGGACTGGTATACGCTGTAGCAACGGTTCCGTCTTTGGGATAAAGCTCGAAAATATGGGTCTAGAAGGTATGATAGATGTAGACACACTAAAGAGATTGAAACTTCTGCGTACCGTAAGCTTTATGAACAACAGCTTCACAGGTCCATTCCCTGACTTGAACAAGCTTGTTTATTTGAGGGTCTTGTATTTGGCAAACAATAGTTTCTCGGGTCCAATACGCGACGACGGGTTCGCAGGCATGAAGGCACTGCAAAAGGTTTTTCTCGGATGGAATAACTTCTCTGGTTTGATACCAAGATCGTTGGCGACGTTGCCGAAATTGTCGGTGTTGAGCCTTGAGTGGAATCGTTTTGAAGGGCGGATACCCGATTTTAAGCAGGATAGTCTGACTTTGGTTAATCTCGCTCATAACAATCTCTATGGTCCAATACCCTACAGATTGAGCAACATGAACCCAAGTTTTTTCGCAGGTATGAATATATATATATATATATATATATATATATAAAAGGATGGACCGGAAGGGAATTATTCATCCTCCGAAAATTTTAAATTATCATATATTTTAGATTTTTCCTTTATATTTTTCTATTGATAATCAATCTTGGTTCCTAGAAATTTTTAAATTTGTCTTTACTAATATAAAATCATACGTTGGTCCATCCCTGAATAAATATTTGATTTTCGCAACAATAAGACTTGAACTATAGGCAAATTTGGTAGAATAATCCCCGTGCCAAAACTAATTTGAGATATATGACTGGTTGAAAATTATTTAAGGATCAATGGTATTTGCTACAATGAATATAGAAACTCGTCATTTGTGTGATGAGTTCTATAAAATATATTTTTTATTGAAATTCGTTGTGTTTGTTATGCCCATGTGGTGAATTTTAATAAAAATATAATTTATGAAATTCATTATAGATGCATAACCAATTCTTACAATCCATTGTAGTAATATCATAGATCCCTAAATCATTTTCCCCGAATCTATTTTCCTAATACTCCTTTCCGCCCACGATATTTTCCTGGTTTTTCCCGAACTATACGTAAGATTTTTGCATGGAACAGGTAACAACCTATGCGGCAGGCCGCTACCCCAATGCAAATCCTCAAGAAGGAAACGAACTATCATAATAATCACCGTTGTAGCCTGTACGTTGGTTATCATATCTCTAATCGCAGCTGTTCACTACATCCTCAAAGATCCAACAATAGCATCCCAATTCAATAGACCAGAAAAGAAGAAACCAGGAAACAACGTGACAGTGGGGAAGGTCAGCGAAGACAAATCAGCCAATTATTACAAAAAACTAGGCGAGAACGCGAGGCTGCATTTCGTGAGGGACGAGAGGGAGAGGTTCGAGTTGCAAGACTTGCTCCGGGCGTCGGCCGAGGTGCTTGGAAGCGGGAGCTTCGGGTCGTCTTACAAAGCTGTGATTTCGAATGGGCGAGCCATGGTGGTGAAGAGATTCAAGCAAATGAACAAGGTGGGGAAAGAGGAATTCCGTGAGCACATGGCTAGGCTTGGAAGGTTATCACACCCTAACGTACTTTCCCTTGTGGCGTTCCATTATAGAAGAGAAGAGAAGCTTTTGGTCTCTGATTTTGCTCCCAATGGAAGCCTGGCTAGTCATCTTCATTGTACGTTCTTTTCCTTTTCCATAACCCTTAAACTTGATTTTTCTTTTTTTAGTTTCTTATTAATATTGATAATTACAAGATATAATCTGTTTAAAAATAACATTCACTATTTAATATTGAAATGTCATATCCCTAACATGATAAAAAATGATAATTTTTTTAATTTTAATCCTTTAAAATTGAATGTTTTAAGTTAAGATCATGGTTAAACTGCATTAGGCCCCTAAATGGCAAGCTTTCATTTTAATCCTTTTAAAAAGGGATTATAAGATATTTTTATGGTTTGAGTCCTAGAAAATAAATATGAGTACCACTTAATTATTGGGATAATAAAACCTTTAGAAAACTATAATCTACCTTTTCCAAAAGACAAATTTATTGCTTCACCTCTGTAAATAATAATAATAAAGTAGGGTTTAGGGATCTTAAGTTGAGATTTATGTTATAGGACTTTATAATTTAAGATTTAATGTTTACATTTAAGATGTATGATTTAAGTGTAAATCTCCGTACTTATTATGTTTCATTATTCTTTTTTTCTCATTTTGATTAAATACATATTTTTATGAGGTAAATTTAAGTACATATCAAGTCACATCATATAAGATAATGAAAATGATAAAATTATCTTTTTAAAGTAAATAATAGATTTGACAGATTATTTTGATAGAAATAAAATAATATAACATATAAGGATAAAGAAAGAAATATAAGTGTTATTATTTGTTAATTTTTGTAATGGATATTTAATTGGAAATTTTTAAAATTTAAAAGAGATAAATTTAGTGGAACAGAAAATATTATTTTTAGTCAACAAATTTGTTTTTTTTATGAATCTATTGTTTATTTATAACCATTGATCTAAACTTTTTTATTCCCCCTTTTCACTATAGCAATATCTGAACTAACGTTACGATGGCATAATTTTGTCAGCTAGGCGTGCTCCAGGGAAACCAGGGTTAGATTGGCCAACAAGGCTGAAGATAATCAAGGGAGTAGCAAAGGGTTTGGCCTACCTTTACAATGAACTCTCCAACCTCACACTACCCCACGGACATCTCAAATCCTCCAATGTCCTCTTAGACTACACATTCGAACCCCTTCTAGCCGACTACGGCCTAATCCCCGTCGTCAACAAAGACCATGCTCATCAATTCATGGTGGCATACAAGTCCCCCGAATTCTCCCAACACGACCGAACGTCATGGAAGACCGACGTGTGGAGCCTCGGAATACTCATCCTCGAACTCCTAACGGGTAAGTTCCCCGCCAACTACTTGAAACAAGGTAAAGGCGGCAATACGGATCTGGCAACATGGGTGAACTCGGTCGTTAGAGAAGAATGGACCGGTGAGGTGTTCGACAAGGACATGAAAGGCACGAGGAACGGGGAAGGCGAGATGCTTAAGTTGTTGAAGATCGGAATGTGTTGCTGTGAATGGAACATGGAGAAGAGATGGGAACTGAAAGAGGCTTTGGAGAAGATTGAAGAGTTGAAGGACAGAGATAGTGATAATGCCGAAGATTATTCTTCGTATGGTAGTGAAGGGGAGGTGTACACGTCCAGAGCAGTCACCGAGGAAGATTTTTCATTCTCAGTTCAGGGTTGAAACATGAAGGAATCAAAGTCCATACCCATCAAACCCTACTTCTGAATATAAAGTAGTGGATTTATTTTAAGTGTGATTTGGTGCTCAATATTTCCAAGAATTTGCAGACACAACTTGCATGTGATTAATCTTTGTTTATTGTATTTACCAAATAGATTGTGTCATCGGAAGAATTCATACGACGCATTTGTTATTAATTAATGATTTCGGATTCATATGGTGCATTTATTATTAATATGCACATGTTAATGTCAATGTGGTTTTTTTAGTAGAAGAAATTAATTTTATTTAAAACATGAAATATTCTTAATTACAATAAAGTTTTATAATTTGAATCGTCAATTAACCACATAATTAAGATAAATTTTTATATTAAAACAAAACTAGCAACTTAAGATCACACAAGTACCATATAAAGAAAGATTAAAAATCTAACAAAGAAACTCGAACAAAGATAGATACAAACAGATCTGATCACATCGATAAACGAACGACAAAAGGGGATGAAGCTATTGAAAGATAACCGAAAAACAACAAACCAAACTCGAGCGACGTGAAAAGCTATACATGAATGCAAATCGGTTATCCAAATCCAATCTGAGGGTCCAAAGTAAGGAATATCAACAATATATCAGATAAACGCCATTTTCATCAGTTGTTGTAATGTCAAATCAACCATTATAAAAAGATAAATGAAAAACAGTCAAAACAACCGAAAAACATGTAAAAATACAGAAGAAAACGTGCAATAAAGGTAGATGAAAAACATGTCATATAGACAGAATTATTGAAAAAAAAAACAAACGAAATAGAGATACGATAAAAGAAAAGAAAAATACAAAGAATACCAACGGTCAACAACCAACATTAAAGTTGTTGGCGCGACCGATTAACAAAGACAAAAAAAGAGAGATAAATACACACCAATAAAGGAAAACTAGGTTTTTCCTTATAGAATAGTTTTATATTCCTTTTTCTATAATTATATTTCATTGTGATTATTTTACTGAGTAGAAAGGTATTACATTATGAAGGTAAATATTAAAATTTGAATTATATAAAGTGAGATAACATAAATATCTTTAATCATTCAGTCGGTTAATGTGTATTAGTCTCAAAGTCGTTTTAGTACACTGATACTTATATATATATTTTTATGAAGAATTATATATATATTCTAAATACGCTCAACTATTTAACAATGAACGCTTAATCACTCTGCAACAGTCGCTAGTACTCAAACTCGTGACCTCTAGAGACAATAACGATTTCATTAACCATTGAGATAAATTGGTTCATGCTTAATTTAAATTTATCTTATTTTCGAAACAACTACAATTTAAAATTATTATAATAACCTTTTAAATTAACAACAACGATTCCTTTAACCACTGAGGTATGTTATGGATTGTGGGATGGTGTTCGAAGTGTTGTATATTTCTTATGTCCCGACATCGATATGGTGCACTCTTTTTCCTCCATTTATGTTTAGGGAGGTTTTTTAACGAGTCCATGTCGTTTGTCTTATTTTGTATGCATATTCAATAAAATCATACAAAACATACCTTTCAAAAAAAATATCACACCACTAAATCTCTTTAGGTGCTAAGTGTCAAATTATCCACTTAAATTTAATGGTTCACATGAAATTTAGAAGATTTTGAGTTAAAATATTAAGTCAAAAAGTAGATTTATAAAAATATTAAACCCATATAAAATACGACGGGCTCAAGCTTCAACATTCATTGCCCAATCTTGTTGCGCGTGTAAAGAGTTGTGGAAGTGTATAAGTATACACCGACAAATAATAAAGTAGTAAATAAAATCGTCTCTATAGGGATTAATGGGATTGCAATTCAAGCTTTTGCACTGTAAAAATGAATGAATTTAATGAAGGTGGAACAAGATAAAATGTAACAAGACAATTAAGATGGAGAACCAAATAGTGACGACATCCGATAGATAACTAAATACATAAATATTGGAGTCTTTCCGATCTTAAAAGATGTCAATGATACCCTTTCCTGCATAATAAGATTTATTTAAAGACACATTCTTTCTAGATTAGGCTTTTGTTATATATTTTGCTGAATTTAACGAGGAGACAGTAATTTTTTTGCTCGGCAATTAAATTTTTATTAAAATATCATGTACTATTAGACCCGAAATATGTGACTCATTGAAAACCTTATAATACCTAAATGAAAGAAAAGAGTGCAGACATCTGAGATAACTAAATTCACAGACCCCTTTCAACAACTGCAAGACGCACTTCTTATAACACTTTCAATCCACTGCACACTAATCTCAAAACCAGACCAGTTTAAACCACTCCAAAACATGACCACAAGTTAAGAATGTACCTTTACCACCGTCCCTTGCATAAATTCAACATACAAAGTCCAGCTTTACAAAGATGGATAGCCATGGCATTCGTTCTTCTTGAAGCAAAGGCAAATTGAAACTCTCACAATCTTCCCAGTCGATCAATATCGTCAAAAAGAGTCCACCACTTCTAAGGACGTCAAACTTTTGCTATTTCATCCTTAATGGTCTCCCAACACATTTAAAATAGGGTAATCTATGCCGATAGTCCCTTATGTTTTTGGTCTGACCGACTTTGGTCATCGAAAAAAATTAAGGGGAAATGGTCACTAATGTCATCGGTCCATCCGATTTAAGTTCCTAACATTATTGGTCCATCCGATTTTAGTCCCCAACGTTATCGGTCCCGTTCGATTTTAGTTTCTTAGCCATGTTATTGACTTCAACAAAAGGAACTTAAAATAAAGGGGATTAAACAAAATTAATAGCATAGGGACTTAAACCAGACAAATCAATAACATAAGGTACCATTTCCCCTTAATTTTTTTGTTGACCAAAGTTGATCAAACCGATAACAAAAAAGACTATCGGCATAGTTTACCCTTTAAAATAATATCATGTTAAAGTCGTCAGATCATGTTGCTTTTGAACCCTCATAGTTCCAAATAGGGATTCAAATAGCAGAATGCAACCGCAATAGTGGCCGCTATTTCGCGGTAGCGCAGCCATCCGAAATCGATATTCGAGAAAATTGCGGTGGGTAGCGAAAACACAACAATAACGGTCTGTCGCGATCGCAATTTAGCATTAAACAATAAATAGCGTCGATAACGGGACACTATTCCCCTTATTCAACCGTGACTTGAAAAAAAAAGATTTATGAGGTCAAGAGCAGCGTCGTCGGTGAAGAAGCAGTGGAGTCGTAGCACCGAGGGTTGTTCGATTTCATGGGGAAGAAAGAAGAGGAGAAGCCCCAAGAGGAGGCGCTCGTAACTGAGTTTGACAAGGTTAAGATTGAAGAATCAAAGCCACATAAGAGGGAGAAGAGAAGAAGAAGCATGGTCTCCTGGACAAGCTGCACCGATCAGATAGCAGCTCCAGCTTCGTAAGAACTAGTCCAATATTTGAGAATTGACATAGGCAAAAGAACCATACCGACAAGTCTAGGGATAGAGCTCCAGAAACCATGGCCATAAGTTGTAACGTAATTAATAAGTTTCTCATCTTTCTCGGGTGACCATAGCCCTCTCTTCACCTTCTCCTTATTGCAACAGGAATGGTGCCCCATCTTTATAGTTTACAGCCATACACACACACACACACAAACACACACACATAAATACATACATACATACATACATCCCGAGTCAACATCGAGAAGGATCGTGAAGCAACCATGGCTAGATTCCTTGCCGAAATTATCCAGAAATTGCCAACACCTTGAAGTTATAACATTATATTGAAATAGATGAAATGATGCAAATGGAAATGAAGATAGAAAGGAAATTACAGAGGAGGCATACATCCCGCAATGTTATGCCACACCATCAAAGTGGAGTCCAAAAAACATAAAGAAGTCTACTCCTTCTCCTATAAAAAAAACATGCCAAATCTTCAATGGCTCAATAAGTCAACAAAAACCCTAACTGAGGAAAACAAACAACTGAACGTTTGAGACAGCATGTATTACACAATGTGTTGGGAGGGGTCATGTATATACACAGTGTCCTAACCGAAACATAATGCTTTTAATTTGAAATGGTAATATTGAGTCTGAACAAGAAGAAGAAGAAGAGCCACACGTAAATGCCAATGAAGAAGAAGAAATTGAGGCTCCCGTTGAAAGAGAAATCTTGGTGATTAAACAAAGTTTAAATTCACAAGTAACAGAAGACAATGCACAATGAGAAAATAGCTTTCATACCCGATGCCATGTTAATGTGGGACTTGTACTATTGTAGCCAACACAATCATGATGGAAAAACTTGGCTTCAAAATAATGAAGCATCCGAGTCCCTATAAGTTACAATGGCTCAACGAATGAGGGGAACTTAACTTTAACAAACATATGATAGTTCATTTTTCAATTGGAAAATACAAGGACGAGGCTATGTGTGATGTTGTTCCTATGTACGCTAGCCATGTACTTCTTGGAAGACCATGGCAATATGACAAAAGGACTATCCATGATAGTTTCACCAATCAATATTTGTTCAACCATGGAGGGAAGAAAATTATCCTTACTCCTTTAACGCCAAAACAAGTTTAGAATGATCAAGTCAAAATGAAACAAAGTGTTGAGGCTATGAGGAATGAAAAAACATCAGCAAGCATGTAGGAAAATGATATGAAAACAAGTGCTTATTCATCAAAGTGCTTGATAAGAGAATGCCTATTGACAGAACGCAAGGTTCAAGATGATTATTCTAACTTTGAAAATGCAGAATTTTTCTTTGACTTGTAGGAAATTCCAAGTGACACCATTTGTCAAATTGAAAGATTAGGAGACATGACCTTTGAAAATACAAGGAATGTGTCAAATGAGAAGCAAAAGGACATAATTATTCATTCAAAGGATGTGATCTTAGAAGAACCAATAGACATGACTCATGAGGATTCAATGAACTTTCCAATTAAAAAGCTATGGAACATGACTTTTGGAATATCAAGGAACCTAAGCATCTATTGGATTGAGGGACATTGGGGAGAAGCCAACTTTTTATTTGAGGATAAATCATTTTAAAGAAGGAGGGTGATGTGATTCAATTCAACATCATTGTCATTATTGCATCTCCAACCTTTCATAACAATCAAAGGGGGATTTTCTCTAACTTATTCTTTCTCTATACAATAAATATGATAATAGTTTACATACATTACATTTATAGTTAGGATGATAACATTATGTGATGTATGAAGTTATTGTTATGAACCACATCTTTATGCATCTATTTCTTTAAATACTTAGTTTATTATATGTTTTCTTTTGTAGGTGCATAGGCGACCACATGATGGGAGCTAACTGAAGCCAGCATTGGAGTCCAAAAGCTATGGAAACTTGACTAGGACAATTATGGGATAGCTCAAGATCATTTTGGGACAAAGTTGTCAGCTACCCTCCGAGCTCATAGCTGACTTGAGCTGAACTTTTGAGCTAGCTAGAAATCTCATTTCAGCTGGAGAGTTGCACCATCACCACCACCACACAGAGTACTTCAAATATGGCTTAGGTCAATTTTTGTGGAATTGTACCTTTTCGCTAGTAGTTGCCATTCCAAGAGGTGCCTTTGCACAAGGAGCTGTTCAATGAATCATCTAATTGTAACTCACCTATGAACAACTTATCTTCAGCTCATACACGTGGGAAGTAGCTCAAATGATGAAAGGTTACCTTACTCACAACCTAACCTTTCATGACAAGTTGCTACCCATTGGATTCTATAACACCTAGATACACGTTGGTGAGCTTGTTGTAGCCAAATGGATCCTAATTTGCGAAGATACATGAGGTAGCCCTTACAACTATTCGACCACACCTTTAGTATACGCGTAGCACATGCACAAGGCTTGGCACCAAAGTGAAGAAGAACCTAACCATTCGGCCAAGGGAGATGCATCTTCAATAAATACCGAATGGTCATGCTCTTACATGATGAGGTAGCCGAACCAACACCAAAGGCCAAAGGACATCTATATTCATTCAAGCATCACGCATTTTCATTAAAAGATATGTACTTAGCTGAATAGGCATATGATTATTCAGCCATCCTTTACTAAATCTATAAATATGAAGGCTTATTTTATTTGTAAACTTAACCCTTTGAATATATAAAACTATTTTTGATAATTCTCTTTTTCAAGTTCTTTAAGAACTTTATCAATTAAGAAAACTTTTCTAAGTTTGTGGCGTCATTCCTTTCCTTTGATACTTTGAGTTCCTAGTTTCCATAAATAGAGGGTTTAAGTCCTAACATACTATCCCTTACTTAAGTTTATAGAGAACGGGGTTAAGCTTATTATAGCTTTTCTTCTTTTTTAACTTATTTAAGATACTATCTTCATCCTTTCCATATTCCATCATCTTCACACCTACACCATCGCCATCACCATTTTCATTACCATTTTATCACCATAGAAACATCCTTCAATCATCATCAAGGCAAACGTCCATTATCATCATTAAATGCCGATTTATTTTCCATTTGAAGGATATTTCTACATTACTTCCGCAAAATACTTTGATAACATTTCTATTCCTTTATTTCTTTATCAATTAATTTCTTTAAATTATTTCTTATTCGATTTAATCATTTCTTTCATTACTTTATGCAGATTACTTATAAATTCATGTGTGGCAGTTGGTGTCTCTCCTAGATCGGGAAACAACAAGGCTGCCATCTTCTCAATCATTGAAAAGCTTGGATAGCCATACATTACAAGGCTTTATGCAATGACTTCCAAAATATTGAAGTAAACCTTGGATCTCTATTCAATACTATAGAAAATAGAACTCTATCGTCATCAAATTATTTCCTTGATGTATAAATATACGTACTTTTCCATCGGGTAGTCAGTTTGCACAGGGATGGAGTTTATTGTATTTGTTAATCTATCAACTATCACCCATATTGCATCCTTTTTGTTATGCTTCAAGGGTAACCTTGTTATGAAATCCACTATCACTTGTTCCCATTTCCACTGAGAAATAGAAATCAACTGAAGTAATCCAGAAGGCACTTGATGCTATACTTTTACTTTTTGACACATCAAGCATTCGTAAACAAACTTTGTAGTATCTATTTTCATGCCTTGCCACCAGTAACGGCTCCTTAGATCCATATACATCTTATTTCCTCTAGGATGCATAATGAAAGGACTAAAATGCACCTAGGTAAGAAGCTCTTTCTTTAGCTCATCATTATTTAGAATATAGACATTGCCTTTGTAGTGTAAGCACCCTTCAAGCTTTACTTCAAAGTCCTTTATTTTTCCCTTTTCTACTTGTTCCATATTTGAAAAGCACTTTTAATCCTTTCTTTGAAGTTGTTTTACTCATTCCAGCATAATAGGCTTTAATTTTAATTTTTCAATCGAAGCTGCATCTTTTTCATCGATAAACGAGCATTCAAAGCCCTCAATGAAAAAAAAAATCTTTTAGCTTAACGCGACAGCTACCATGTTTGCCTTTTGTGGATGATAATTTATAACCATATCATAATATTTAATGAGTTCTATCCACACCATTTTCCTTAAATTTAACTCCTTTTAAGTCAACAAATATTTCAAACTTTTATGGTCGTATAAATGTAGCATCACTCACCATAAAACTAATGGCGCCATATCTTACACCACCACTGTCAACTCAAGATTATGAGTTGGATAATTCCTTTTGTGTGGCTTAAGTTGTCTTGAAACACAGGCTACCACTTCCCCATATTGCATTAAAATGCATCCCATATAATTATGAGACACATCGCTACATACAAATCATCTTTACCTGAATCTGGCTGTACTAACAATGGGGCTTCTATCAAAACTTTCTTAGTACTTTTATGTACAAATAAATGACACATTTTTCCTTAACAACTTTGTCAATGGGGAGGTAATCATTGGAAAATCCTTTACAAATCTTCGATTATAACCAGCCAATCCCAAGAAACTTTGAACCTCTAAAATGTTATTTGGAACTTTTCATTCCACTATAGCTTTAACCTTATGAGGATCCACCTGAATCCTCTCTGTAGCTACCACATGTCCAAGGAATGTAACCTCCAATAATCAGAATTCGTACTTTGACAACTTGGCATATAACTTTTTTTATCTCGAAGTATTTGTAAAACAATGCGTAGATGAACACCATGTTCTTCTTGAGTCTTTGTGTAAACCAGAATATCATAAATAAAACCATGAATTGATCTAGGTACGGTTGGAATACTCAGTTCATTAGATCCATGAATGCCGCATGAGCATTAGTCAAACCAAATGACAATACCATAAATTTGTAATGTCATACTGAGTCCAAAAAGTAATTTTTGGAATGTTGTTCGTATTTTTGTGAGTATTAAATATGGACGCGAAATATGTGAAACTATACACAACTGAACAAGTAATATAATGATAAGTGAGTATCGTCTCTACAAGGATTGGTGGAAATTTACGAGTTTAACAAAAGAAAAGAACTACTTAATATAAGTATAGTCAGTGTGATGGTATGTACCAATGAAAGATGTAAAGACAAAATGAAATGTATTTTGGTGGGGATTGAATGATAGTGTGATGTGGTAGTAAATGGCTATGTAGTGGAAAATTAGATGGAAATGTCGTGGCAAAATAAAGTGTCTGTAGTAAAACAAAGTGAAAATATAAAAGCAAAACAAAAAGTAAACACTGAATTTGACTAAAATGCCTTGATAATCATCGCACAACAAGCTACTATGGGAATGAATAATATGAGTCACTTGGGAAACCTAAGTCTAACTATGCCATGACAATACCTATTGGTGTTAGCAGGTGCAAGGATCACATCAGTTTAACAGATGTCACAACAATACCATTCAATATTCACACTATCATCTAGCCTTTTGACTGAGCACTATGCCTTTTAGTCGATTGAAATCCTAGCCTTATGCTTAAGGGAGGATTAGGCTTAGTTACTAACTTAAACCCATTGCTTATGTTGACCCTCCTTAGTTTCTCTCGAACACATAAGATAAACTACTCAATTTATTTTGAACACTAAGTATTTTCCTAAGGAATGGCTACTCTAATAGCTCCTACAACCTTAGGTCATTAAACACTATAAAAAAAAGATCATAGGAATACAACAATCGTCACTTAAAGAAGGAACTAAAACATCCATAGTGAACTCCCACTAAATAAACATAGTTCATTTTGGGTTCGAATAATCCATAAAAAAATCATAAAATCCATTCATTCCTTTCAACCCAAATCAAATGAGAAATAACAACAAAAGGGAAGGAGGAAAAAGCCTTCGATGTACACTGTCGGAGCTCTCCTTGGCCACCATGAACCGCTTTAGCTCATTAGCTCCTCTCGGATGCCTAGATCGCCACTCCTTAAAGCTTGTTAATAGAGGAACACCACTAAAAATATTGAAGAAAACAGTGGAGAAGATGAAGAAAATGAAGATTGCCAGCTGGTGTGTAACCTCATTCTATCTTTCCAATGTGGTGTCTTTAAATAATAAAAATATCTAAGGGTATTCTTGGGTTTTTCATTCAAAATACCCATCATCCCTATAACATCACTACTTTTGCGTGAGGTCTATCTCTATAGGTGGAAGTGGTCCCCAATAGGTGGTTACAACCATAAGACACGTGCCTTGCCTGTTCTCCATTTATATAAATATCATTTTTTTCATTTTTTGTGCCTAAAATGTCAAGCCATTTCAATCTTCTTCAGCAACGTGTGATGTCATGTCATTCCTTCTCAACTCAACTTTTTTCTTGTTGTTTCCTACACATCACTAACAATCACACCTTTTTCCTCATACAACACCTTAACAAAATAAAATAACACAACCACTACAAATACAATTATATACAGATATATGCATCTAAAGTTACCTAACTAAACCCTTAGACAAACAATAACTTAAGTGAAAAAGGCCAAACAATTAAATGATAAATATTTTTTATACTTTTTTCTTTTTTTTTAATTTATTTCCATATTTTTTACTTCTTCTTTCACATCACATCACATTTAATTTTACATTTTACTTTTTCCCACCTACCCATTTCACCCCATCCACTCACATCATTTTCAACCATTCACTCTCTCTTTGTCCCTCATTATTTCTTTTAACTTTTCATTTTTATCTTCTTCTTATCTCATTTTCCTCCATAACAGAAGCTCTTAAAGCAAGCAAATCTCTCTCCCTTTTTCTTTTTCTTCCTTAAAATCGGTACAAAATGGTACGAACGAAACCCGCGAAAGTTAAAACTACTATCCTTGAGTATATTGTTGACGATAAGACCAATGAGCGATTTTAAAATTTTAAAAGCTTCTACCTTTTCTTTGAGTTAAAGTTCATCTTCATTGAGGAACAAGATGGTGGCTTTGGAGCAGATTGATGGACATGGTTGAGACATTAAAATGGCACAAGTTTGCAAGGCACCCCAACCCCGTTAACGCCTTTTTAGTGAAAAAGTTTTATATGAATATTTATAAACTGAATCAACATGCCAATTTTGTTCGAGGTAAATATATTTAGTTCAAACCGTCTGCGATTTATGGCTATTTCCATTTACAGGGTGTTGAAGATCAGCATGCAAACTTTGAGAAAGGTGTCGACAATCCTACAACACAACGTCCCACACCACTCCGAAAGAGAATAAGGCGTAGAGCTGCCCTCCACTACAACAACGCCACCACCATAAAAAAATTGAGGTACCTCACTTTGTACTCATTTTACAAACATTTCATAATATTGCATTTAGTTTCATTTATTAATTAGTTCCCTTAAGCACCGAGGAAATGTTTCTCTCAAGTTTGGGGGAGGTAGTGTTCTTTATAGAACATATACACGATAGTATTAGCATAACATTATGCCATGGAATTTGTAAATGATTGGATAATTAGACAACATATTCTAGTGATATCCGATGATGATGAACTTTTTAGGCTAAAAATTGAATGTAAATGATTATTGAGAATGATATAACTGACTCTAGGGTTTAATGCTTTATGAATTATTTTTACACGACTTGTATGTTATCTATACTTAAGAAATGTAGGAAATTTTTGTAGAATAATTTTGGTTAGTCTTGGCATTAAAATTTGGAATTATGCTGAAAAAATAAATCAATGAGAACTTCCTTATGTCTAAAATCATGAATAAATACCTCGGTATAACTGTAGAGGGATACTCTTCTTTGTCCTGGTATTGCCTGGAACTTTCTTGAATAAATGCCAACTAAGCGCATAAGAGTGAATGAAAGCAGTCACGGGAAGACTCTACCTAACTAACTTGGGGTGGAAGGTATGATCCCTTTCACCTAGAGTGTGGGATAGTAGTGATGGGCTGACTCTCCTCGTAGCAACATCTATGATTTATATGAAAAAAATATGTATTAAGGGAGTATAAATGTGGATAATGAATGAGTAAATGTCGGGGGAAAACTATGAGGCTCAATTAGAAATTGCTTAGATTTGTTAAGTATAGATTGGATATAATCACTCACACACACAACCACAAAGAATCTTGACCTAGGGAAAAGTACTTGATTTCTTGATATGTCTAGCATGCTAAAGCCAACCTTTCTGAGGGTTAAAATTCTTTTTTTGTCTTGATTGTCTTGTTGCTGAAAATTGCCATGACATTTTTATTTGTGTTAATTGCTATCCATTACTTGAGGACAAGCAATAGCTTATGTTTGGGATGTGATAACTCCATAAAATGACTACTTTTAAGGTATTTTCTTTCCCCTTGATAACTGCTCCTTTGTACATCTCTGAATATTGGTTGGTCCCTACACTGCAAAACAATTTATTATTATCCATTAATAATAGAGATAAGAATAAAAATAAAAAATAAAGATAAAAAAAATAAGTTTGTTATTTATGCACAATCAGTAGAATTCAATGTCGTGGCACAAAAATTTTATTTATTTGGCAGACACACTCAAGCGTCGTGAAGATAAAGAACCGAATTATCACACAACATTGGAGATCCATTGTAAATTTTTAGGTGCTGACCATTGACCTTAAAGATCGTCCCATCATCTATATTTTCTATATCAACTGCTCTATGTGGATAGACTAATGCACCTCAAATGGTCCTGACCATCGAGATTTGAGCTTTCCAAGAAAAAATATAAGTCTGGAATTGTAAAGTAACACTTGTTGTCCAACATGAAAATGTTGTGGCACCAACTTTTGGTCATCTCACTTTTTAGTCTTTTTCTTGTATATCATGACATTCTCATATGTCTGTGCCCTAAACTATTCCATCTCATTGAGCTCCAACAATCTTTGCTCCCCTTCTAATAAAACATCAAAATTTAGCCGCTTAATGGCCCAATACGCTTTATGTTCAAGCTCGATAGAGAGGTGGTAGGCTTTCCCTTAGACAAACTTGAAGGGTGACATGCCCAGAAGAGTCTTAAAAACTATTCTATACTCCCAGAGTGCCACATCTAACTTTGGTAACCAATCCTTCATCCTTGGATTCACCACTTTTTCTAAGATCTTCTTGATTTTTCAGTTGGATATTCCAACTTGGCTATTCATCTATGGATAATATGCCATGGAAATCTTGTGACGGACACTATATCTCCTCAATGCCTTAGAAATGAACTTGTTTTCAAAGTGGGTTCCCTCATCGCTAATGATGGCTCGAGGTACTCCAAACCGAGTGAAGATATATTTATGTAAAAACTTGAGTATGGTTTTAGAATCATTCTTTGATGTTGCAATCTTTTCAACCCACTTGACATATATTCCACAACCAGCAAAATGTATAAATCACCATCATAATATGGGAATGGTCCCATGAAGTCAATGCCCCAAAAGCAAACAAATATATTTCTAAAATACATTGCAGTGGCATTTCATGTCGCCTGGATCTGTTCCCAGTGTGTTGGCATCAATCATAGGACTTATAAAATGCATAAGCATCCCTGAACATTTTTGGCCAATAAAAACTTGACTGCAAAACCTTGGCAGTGGTCTTTACTCCTCCAAAATGGCCTCTACTTGGGGTCGTCTGATAATGGTATAGAATGTCTCTCTGCTCTTTACTCATCCACGAAGTAGTACCTTGCATCTTGCTTGAGTTTTTTCTTACTCTGGTCATTCAATTCAAAAGGCAGTATTCCACTAACAAGAAAATTAACTAGGTTATCATACAACGGGATTGCCGTGGCATATAAGATTTTTCAACAGGGAATTCCTCTTGAATATCTACAATGTTATGAAATTTAGAATTTTTTTCTAGCCTAGATAAATGATCAACAACTTGGTTCTCAGTACTTTTTCTATCTAAAACCTCTAAATTGAATTCTTGTGAAAGTAAGATCTACCTAATAAGTCTAGGCTTGGCATCCTTTTGTTCACTAAGTATTTGATAGCGAAATAATCATTGTAAATAATAACTTTATTGCATATTAGGTATGATATAAATTTATCAAATGAAAATACTACGAAAAGTAATTCCTTCTTAGTGGTTGAATAATTCATTTGTCCCTCATTTAAGGTACGACTAGCAAAATATATAATATGAAAAATTTTACCTTGGCATTCCCCTAAAATAGCTTTTATGAGTTAGTCACTTGCATTACAATCCACTCAAATGGTGATGTCCAGTCAGGAGAAACTACAATGGGTGCTGAGATTAAATATTGCTTCAGCTCAGTGAATGCCAAGGCATAACTCCTTAAACACAAAGGGTTATTTTGTTGAAGCAAGGTGTATAAAGGCTAGAGATTTTGGAGAATTCCTTGATGAATCTTCTATAAAAGCCAACATGTCCAAGAAAAACTCCTTATGCCCTTGACAGATGTAGGCGGTGGTAATTTTTAATCACTTCAATTTTAGTTTTATCCACCTTAATTCCCTTGCGAGAAATCTTATGCCCTAATATAATGCCTCCAATCACCATGAAATGACATTACTCTCAGTTCAAGACTAGATTAGACTCCTCGCATCTTTTGAGAACTTTTTCCAAATTTCTGAGGCATCGCCATAAGTCATCTCCAGAAATGGAGAAATTGTCCATGAATATCTCAATGAAGTCCTCGACCATATCATAAAAAATGGCTTACATGCAACGCTGAAAAATTTTTCGGGGCATTATAGAGTCCAAAAGGAAAAAGTGCCATATGGACAAGTGAATGTGGTATTCTCCTAGTTCTCTGGTGCGATGGCAATTTTATTGTGCCCAAAATACCAATATAACGCTTTAACTGCCAATCGATCCAACATTTGATTGGTGAATGGTAGAAGAAAATTATCCTTTAATATAGATTTGTTCAGCTTATGATAATCCATACATATCCTTCATATAGTGAAAGTGCGTGTGGGCAATAGCTCATTATCTTAATTGGTTACCACAGTCATGCCACCTTTTTTGGGCATACATTGGACAGGGCTTACCCATGAGCTATTAGATATGATGCAAATCACTCCAACATCAAGCCATTTAAGTATTCCTTTCATCACCACTTTCTTCATAACGGGGTTAAATCTTCATCATAGTTCTATCACGTTGAAATGACATTCTTCTAGCAGGATCTTGTGCATGAAAATTATGGAACTAATTTCCTTTAAATCATCCATAGTCCAACCAAGCGCTTTCTTATGCTTTGACAAAACACTTAACAAACTTTGCTTTTGGTTAGTAGTAGGTTAGAGGAAATAATCACAAGTAAAGTATTATCACTACCCAAATAAACATATTTAAGATGCCCTGGAAAATGCGTAAGCTCTAGGGTAGGTGCATGAAATAATGATGGCTTAGAAGGAATAAATTCTTCAAAATCTAGGGGTTCAAAGTTCATAATTGATCTAACTAGTAATAAGCTAGATTATTCCATCCCAGTTGGCCAATTTTCATGCTCCTCTAAGCTTTCATCATCAATTGAACATTCATTGTCTACTAGCTGAATGAAATTGTTATGGAAAACCTGTTCAGTTTCTTCTTCAATCAATGAGCTTGATTAAAAAATGGCTTGGCATTCTTCAGGGTCATAACATACTTGAGAGTACAAAAAACATTGTCAGTCACGCATTGGTTGACAACTCTCATGGTAAGTTATCCTTTTCATAATCAATCAAAATATAAGTAGTGGCTAGGAAAGGCCTCCCTAAAATGATTGGTGCCTTGGCATCAAGTTCACAGTCAAGGATAAGGAAGGTGACTAGAAACACAAATTTATCCACCCTTACTATTACATCCTCGACTCTATCTTTAGGTCAAACATGAGATCAATCGACAAGTTGTAAAATCACCTAGGTGGGTCTCGAATCTCCCATACCAAGCTTTAAAAAATATAGATTTTGGCATTAAGTTCACACTTGAACCACGATCACATAATGCCTTTCCAACGAAATTAGCTTCTATAGAATAGGGAATTAAGAAGTTGTATAGATCTTTTTGCTTTGGTGGAAACTTTCTATATGTAGAATAATATTCTTTTTCCAAGGCTACTGTCTCATACTTCTCAACTGTCATTTTCTTGGTGCAAATTTCTTTAAGAAATTTGGCATAAGTCGACATTTTTTCAATAGCGTCCAAGAAAGGTACATTATTGTGCAACTGATCAATAATGCACACAAACTTTTTGAACTAAACTTCATCATTGTGCTTTTTTAGTCTTTGCAAGAAGGGTAGTGGAGGTCTAACTTCCTTAACTTCGGGGGTTAGAATTGCTTTTTCCTTGACATTGGAATATAGTACTTCATCAGGCTCACTAGTGGAACCCTTTTCTTTGTCCATCTAGGTAATGATATCATCATGTGATTCAGATTCAACTTGTTTAACAGTGGGGGTAGAATCATCATGTTGTGTTCCCCCAACCTTGACTTGTTGATTAATATTTGTTCCACTCCTAAGATTCAATATATTGCATTGTTACTTTCAAAGAGATTTAATGAATTCAATGTCACTCAGGAATCGTCCTTGCCGATGCCCTTGCAATGACACAACAATCTTAGCAACTTGACCTTCCAAATCTCGCAAAGATGAGCTGTGGATTTGAAGTAAGGTGTCTCGACTATGAAGAAAAGCTAATTGGTTCTTAATAAAAGTATAATGGTCTTGCAACATTGTCTTCGTGGTAGATATGGAATATTAAATCTTGGCTTCCAAAGAACTAATGTTTGTTGAATATGAGGCTCATTTGTTAGTATTATGCCATGTATAGTATTTTGGTATCCTTTAGATTCAGTGTAATTTTGCTGACAAGTAGGTTGACTAGCATTATGGGCTCCTTTATTATCCCATGAGAAATTAGAGTGTTGACGTCATCCTGTATTATAATTGTTAGAACAAGGATTGTTATTACTTTGATTAAAATTACCTACAAAGTTGATGAACTCTTGATTTGTTTGGCACTCGCTCTGATGGTGATTGCCTTGGCATAACAGACATACCGAGCCTGCTTTCACTTTATTTACCGCATTGGAGTGTTATAAAATTTTCAAAATATTAGTAATAGCTGGGAGTTGAGCGGACACCGAATATTTGGTATCTGACTCAAATGCCCCAAGTGTTTTTCTCCCAATTCCAAGCCTTGAGAAAGGAAATTAATTGTCATTGTTGGAAATTCTATCCAAGATAACAAACGCCTCAGTAAGCGATTTATCAAGGAATGTCCCATTTACCAAGGCATCAAGCTTCATCCTCGTGGGTGCATTGACTCCATTGTAGAACATAACTACTTGAGTCCAATATTGAAAACCATGATTAGAACATTTTTGAAGCAAAACTCTTGTAACGATCCCAATATTCATACATAGATTTTAAAATATTGACCAATGATTCTATCGACCCAGATAAACACCACTCAACCAAGCCCTCGATCGGTCATGAAAGACTATGTAAATAAATTTAATTTTAGCACATCCTCATACAATTCTTTTTGGCAGAATGAATCACAAACCTCAAAAAAGTTGAGAATATGTTGCCTCACATCTTTAGTTGGTATGCCCCCAAACTGCCCTATGGAATTCAACTTATTAAACATGACTGGTTTGAGCTCAAAATAGGCTGCATGAATTTTGGGTACTACAATTCTAGGATTCAGATCATCCAATATAGGATTCAAATGTTCATGAATAGCACGAGGCCTATTAGTAGGCCTATAATTTTGGAATGCCTCAACATTATGATTGCCTTCATCTTAACCAATTAAATGGTTCCCAATTTGATACATGTTTTCTCGACACGTTGAGCACGCCTCCTTTACCTAAAGTCTTTCAATCTCAGGTTCAATTGGTTCTAATTGCTCGTCAGAATGTCTTCTAGGAATAAACGAAATAAGTTTGAAAAAGAATAAAATAAAATATCAAGTAAAATATATTAAAATAAAGAAGCAAAAATAAAATGCTATGGAAAAACTAATTAACTTCACGTTGCCAATCCCCGACAACAACGCCAAAAACTTGTTTTTATGAGACTAAATATGGATGCGAAAAATGTTCAAGTATACAGAATCGAACAAGTAATATAATGATGAGTGAGTATCGTCTCCATAGGGATTGGTAGAAATTTACGAGTTTAACCAAAGCAAAGAACCACTTAATCTAAGTATAGTTAGTGTGGTGGTACGTACCAATGAAAGATGCTGAGGAAAAATGAAATGTATGTTGGTGGGGATGGAATGATAGTGTGATGTTGCAGCAAATGGAGATGTATTGGCAAAATAAATGGAAATTTCGTGGCAAAATAAAGTGTGTGTAGTAAAATAAAGTGAAAATATAAAAGCAAAACAAAAAGTAAACACTGGATTTGACTAAAATGCCTTGATAATCCTCGCATAACATGCTACTATGGAAATGAATGATAGGAGTCACTTGGGAAACTTAAGTCTAACTTCTCAAGATTATCTCACTTCTATGTTTTACTTGCCTGACAGAGTTTAATAAGGTTCCATATGCTATCTCTAGTCAAGGGACTCGATAGGTTGAAATGACATGACAATACATATTGGTGTTAGCAGGTGCAAGGATCCCATCATTGCAACAAAATATGTCATGATAATACAATTCAATATTCACACTAGCATCTACCTTCTCGACCAAGAACTACTCCTTTTAGTTGATTGGAATCTAGCCTTATGTTTAAGGGAGGATTAGGCTTATTTACTGTCTAAAACCCATTTCTTATGTTGATCCTCCTTAGTTTCTCTCGAACACTAAGTATTTTCCTTAAGAATGGGCACTCACATAGCTCCTACAACCTTAGGTCATTAAGCACCATAAACAAAACAATGAAGATCATACAAAAAATCATCCATTAAAGAAAGAACTTAAACATCCATAGTGAACTCCTACCAAATAAACCTAGTTCATGATGGGGTTTGAATAATCCTTGAAATAAATCATAAAATCCATTTGTTCCTTGCAGCCCAAATCAAATGAGAAATAAAAACAAAAGGGGAAGAAAGAAAAAGCCTTTGACGTGCACTGTCGGAGTTCTTCTCAGCCATCACGAACTACTCTAGCTCGCTAGCTCCTCCCAACCCTAACTCGCGACTCCTTAGAGCTCGTTAATGGAGAAACAATACTAAAAAATAGAAGGAAGAAAACAGTGGAGAAGATGAAGAAAATATAGATTTCCAGCTGGTGTGTAACCTCATTCTCTCTCCCATATGTGGTGTCTTTAAATAATATAAATATCTAAGGGTATTCTTGGGTTTTTTGCATTCAAAATACCAATCATACTCCTAAAGTCACTCCTTATGACTGAGGTCTATCTCCACAGGTGGCATTGGTCCCCAGCAGGTGGTTACAACCATCAACACGTGCCTTACGAGCAGTCCTTTTATAGAAATATATTTTTTCCTTTTTGCACCTGAAATGCTAAGGCATTTCAATCTGCTTCTGTAATGTGTGATGTCATGGCAATCCTTCCCAACTTGACTTTTTTGTTGTTGTTTCATGCACATCACTAATAACAATACCTTCCTCCTTATACTTCACCTTAATAAAATAAAATAACACAAACACCACAAATGCAATTATATGCAGCTACATGCATCTAAAATGACCAAAATGAACCGTTATACAAACAATAACTTAAGTGAAAAAGTCCTTAAAAGTAATCATTTTCGAAGTTATCAAATGTCCTCTTCTTTAATCTTCAACTGATGGTTCCCATATCTAAGATCAAACTTAGAAAACACTGCTACGCCTTTTACTGATCAAATAAATCTTCAATCCTCGAGAGCATATACTTATTCTTCACTGTCACTTTATTTAACTGATCTATAAATAATCACATAGATCCATCTTTCTTCTTCACAAACATCACTGGTGCACCCCAAAGCGACACACTTAGCCTGATAAAGCCTTGATCTAACAAATCTTCTAATTGAGCCTTCAACTATCTGAGCTCGGTCAGAGCCATGCGATATGGGACTATCGAGTTAATTGCATTTCTCGAAAATACTTCAATCATTAACTTTACCTCACTATCGGGAGGTAATCTTAATAGCTCATATGGAAACACGTCCAGATACTCTCTAACAGTTGGAATATCTTCTAAACTAACTTTCAAGGTATGAGTATATAACACATTGGCCAACAAAGCTTGACAACCTTGCAACGACAGTTCTTAGCATATACAACTGAAATCCCGTTGGATAAGGGATTTGTTAGCTTTATCGATCAACCAAAAAATATCCAAGATCGGTGAATTAGCCTTTGAAAAATTTATGCTGGAAGTAATCGAAAAATAAAATTATACATACGAAATTTATAGTGGTTCAACTTCTAAACCAAATCTACATCCACTACCTTAGCATCCTCACAATGGATTTGTCAAATCCACTAGATTTGCTAGCCTTTAAGGATAAGATGTAATCTTACAATGAGACACAAGGTTTATACCTCAAAACCTTTCTTACACTCTCTCTAAAAGAGTAATTACAAATTTAGAAAATAAAAGAAAACCTCACAAAGGTAAATAAGTTTACAACTAATAAATCGCACAACCAAATTACACTTGAGGAAGAATAAATAGGAAGCTCACAAATTTATTACAAATAATATGATAATTTAGCTCTAAAACACTTTTGGTGTTGAATTGATATTGAATTTGACTTTCTTGTTGATCTCTATTTGAATATTGGCCCCTTTGATCTTTTAACAACAACCTAGACATTTGGAGTCGTTGGGGATTAAATAGAGCCATTAGATTAATTAATTTGAGCATTTAATGCTCATTTGCACATTTGGTATCGATACCAAGATGTTGGTATCGAGACCGAGCCTCCCAACAATCAAATTTATAGTCGTTGGATCACCAATATCAATATTGTTTAAGTGAGTATCGATACTCACCACCGGTCTCGAGACTGGGGCCTTTGTT
This sequence comes from Hibiscus syriacus, assembly GCF_006381635.1. Classification (NCBI taxonomy): domain Eukaryota; kingdom Viridiplantae; phylum Streptophyta; class Magnoliopsida; order Malvales; family Malvaceae; genus Hibiscus; species Hibiscus syriacus. The sequence continues at coordinate 802,998 of NW_024062761.1, forward strand.
TCGATACTAAAATTCCTTTTAGAAATTTGGTATTGAGATTGGCATACTGGTCTTGTGACAGAAGGATTTTTGGCTAAAATTCAAGTGTTTTGAGCTTTAAAACAATATTTATAAAATTTAAATTTGCTCATTAACACTTGTGATTATTTTTTACACTTAAAAACACTTTAAAATCATTCATGACAAATTATTTACAAAATCATGAAATGTATATTTTAACATTTTAAACATTTAAAAATCGTGTTATATCAAAATCAAAAGTTAGTTAAAGAATCTCCCCTTTTGATATAACAAACCCTTTTGTGAAAATTTGCTTTAAAATTGATTTGTCATATTTTGTGAAAAAAATAAAATCTCCCCCTTAGAAAAACAATTTTTGGCTAGTAAATTACAAATTTTACACTTATACATATTCCTCCCCATTTTTCATAACAAAATCAAATTAAGATTCAAAAGACAAAATATGTCTGTGTAACAGGGAACTCAAATATTCAAGAAAAAAATTTAAAAACAAAAATTTAAATTATGCTTAACATAAAATAACCAAGTTCATAAGCATAAGATCAACATCAACATAAATCCATGAAGTACCAAAATAAGAAAGTATCAAACATAAAACAATATAAATTTCCAAAATAAGTCATAAAGTGCATAAGTCTAAATCAAAATGTAAATGTCCCAAAAAAATCAAAATAATGCCTAATCTTCCGGATACGGTGGTGAAGGAGAAGAAGGCATCAAGTGATAAAGTATTGAACGAACGTTATTCTTAAATATGTCTAAGCGAGCATTTATGTTCCCGAAGCCTTGAACCATGTAATCGTACAATGTCTTCATTGACATATTCTCTTGAGGTGTGGGCACCAGTGGCTCTTCAATTTTGGTTCCTTCTTCCTCGATGTCGTCCAAGATTTAGCTTCTATATAGACTCCATTTAGTAGTATTTTCATCAAAATCCCAATTTTTCTTGTGTTTGAATTTGAGATCGATGATACTAACAAGAAAAATAGGAGGGCCAAAGGTTGTAGATACTTTAAGTTTATCCCTAAAGATGTAGCTAAGAATACAACCATAGGGAATCATTTTGGTATAATTAACCCTTTTATGGATAACATCAACAACATCCAAGAATATGATCGAGGAAAAGTTTGGACGAATGTTTTTCTTGATCTGATAAAACCACCATTTCTTGCAAGAGCGCACATGGGTAGCCTTACTATTGGAAGGATAAAAAAACTACGTAATGAGGAGCAATAATAAGTGGTTGGGAAACTCGAGATGGTTAGGGTTATCAAAGGGGAACCTCGAGATGGTTAGGGCTATTAAAGGGGAACCTCTCCATTTGAACAAAAGAAGTTTCTTTAAAAGGATCATAGCCATCATCAATGATATTTAACTGGGCAACGATGGAGTAGGGACTAAGAGCAAAATATTTTCCCATGAGATACGACTTTATCCCAATAACTCTATCCTCATTATTTTTGGCACTAACAAGAATAACATTTGAGAATATAACATGGACAAGATTTGGAAGAACCTTGGGAGGAATACTAAACATGTATAACCAACCCCATGTAATGAAGGTTTCAAAGATAGCAAATTGTTAAACCCATGACATACAAAAATCAGGTTGAATGGTAAGCTTAGAACATATGGGTTTAGTTTTGAAGAAGCGATTGAAAAGCCCAAGAACATTAGGGTCCCTAAATCAAGCACATTCAAAGCTTACAGAGTTAGAGGATTGACCTTGATGGGTTGTCTCACTAGTCCTACGATGCTTGTTGGAAGTTTTGGGAACCATTTGGGACAAAAAAAATAATGTTATTATTAAAATTCCTTGGGTAATTGAGTACAAACCTTATACAAAAATTCTAGGTGAAAATTGGTGAATGGGTTGACCTTCTGCAAGAAAAACATGAAAATATATATCCAATAAGTAATCTAATTGCAACAATTATGACAAATTTTTGCATATTTTAAAAAATTCGTAACCGCGATGAAAAGATATTTTTGAAAATTTCTTGAATAAAAACATGTAGTTGATTCAATGAAGATAAGTTCAAATGAAATATATCACATTTATATAATAAAAATAACTTAAAAAATACTTAAAAACTAATTTAGAAACATAAATTTTGAAAACTAGTAATTTAGGGTTCAAATGAGATTACCTTAAATTTCTGAAAAAAATAGCGATGTTGATGTAAATAAACTGTAAATGATGAAGGATTGAAGAATATGGAACAAATTTGCAGTCAGTCAGAGTGAAGATGAGGAATTTTGAGAGAGGGGGTTCAATTTAGGGTTAAGAAAGTATGATAAAAATGTTAAATTTAGGGGAAAAACCCCTTTTAATGCGTACGGAGGCCCCAATCTCGATTTTGAGATTGGCGATATGGAGACTATTCGATGTGCATGAATACTAAATTTTGGTATCAATATTGAAAAAGTGTACTGGAATTTTGGTCTCGACGCCAATATGTTGGTCTCGAAACTAACTACATGGAAATGTAAAATTTGACATTTTTAACCCTCTAAGCCTTTTGGAATAAGCACCTAATAATTTTAAAACTATAGAATACACAAAAATTATAATTTGATGCTAAAATAAAGGTTGTCCTAGGTACTTTACTAGTGTGTATATTATGGACTTTTAAAGAATTAGCAAGTTAGAACATACCAATTCCAAAACATACCACAAAATTATTTTAAGGTGAAAAGATAACCAATTAAGCATATAAGGCCACAAAGATACAATTTATGCAACATTAACTCCCCCATACTAATGGTTATTAAGCACTATGTGGGGACACACAGTGAAGCACAAAAAAATATATGTAGAAGCATAAGATTGCATGAAAATGAAATGTTTTACCACTTGAAATAAGATTGATTTGTTAAGTTTTCCTTTCTTCATGTGTCCTTACTTAGTGTGTTTAGAGCCTCTAAATACCTTGACATTGCTCCAACACACCTACAATATACTATTATCCAACATTTTCTACCCAAATCTTTTTGGGTCCATTACTTTTAGTTTCAAGCTATAACACCCATAACTCGTATACGCGAATAAATACGAGTTACAGATGTCACATCAAATAATCAAAACATTTCTTTACCCAAAATAGGTAAAATCTTTTTTCTTTCACAAATTCCACATTTGTATATATATTACGAAATAATTAATCAAAGGAATTCAAAATATAATATTTCAAGTTCTAATTCAAATCCAATATCAGGTGCTTTGTTCATATAATAAATAAAACTGTCATATTTAAAGTCCAGTTTGATTTACAATTAAAATATAATTTAATATAATATATTTATTTATACTATAAATTTATTTAATACTAAATATATTAAGAAATTCAGACATTTCATTCTCATATACATGCCAGCTAGAACTTTTAGAACAAATTAGGATGTCATCATTGTTACCTGAAAATATTTCCTAGGCGATTGATGCCTCGGCTCCGTATTTCTTTTATTCATTTTTCCTACGGGTGAAAATCATCACACACTAAGTATACACTTAGTGAGGCAACCATAGAAACATTCAAGGAAATGTAACACATAAATGTCAACTATAATAATATTAATGCTTTATGATCACTTTACCTATATTTCCAATCATGTTACTAATATAAACATGATATGAATCACATATAAATTTCTTACCAATATAATTTCTATTTATTACATAAGCTCATCAGCATATTCACCCATGTTTATATTTGTTAACCAATAAACTATAGACCAAAGTATAATTGTATGAGACCCCGATATAGGAGTCAAATGTTACACCGTAGTGCTGAGGTCGAGCCTTGCTCGCCTAATAATGCACTGTAGTACTGAGGTCAGGTCGTGCCCACCCTATACACCGTAGTGTTTTGTACCTTGTTTCTTCACTAGACACTCTGAGGCCTGCACTATGTGCCTTTGCTAGATACTCTGAGGCCTGCACTATATGCCTTTGCTAGACACTCTAGTTCTACCTAATATGCAGCTGCTGGACCCTATGGCATGCCATTAATATCATTTACCCTCAATAACATACTTGGGCATATAGTCTATTTTTATTTGATCCATCCATGGCAAAGTATATCAATACCATTTACCCTTTGGGTATTTCATACACGAAATAATATTTATGATAAATATCATATGTATTCATGATAACATCATGTGTAATGAACCATGATAAATGCATTATATATTCACTTTTGATATATTTAGAATATATCAATTATATGATAAATGACATAAATATCATTACAATATAATTAAGGTAGACTTATCGCAAGTTCTACCCAATGAAACATAAACATCCATGTATATTATTATACATGCATTACACTCACTTTGAGATTTTATATACAAGTCAAAATATAAGCCTCACTAAGCTTTAACTTGATTCTTTGCTCTTAATTCAGTTAAATCCCAAAATTGATCATAATTTCATATACTGACAGTTTGCACTACCTTGAAAGAAATATCATTTTGCTTTAATCAAAACACTCAAAAATTATTTTGTTTATACTAATGGAAAATGTACTTAAATAAAAATCTATGCATATAAGACACTCCTTCTAGTTCAATTTGTACAATTTATGGTAATTTTCAAAGTTAACCGATAAAATCTATTTTTAGCATAATATGCTACCCCGTTTTATAACCTATCCTCAGTTAAAAATTCATATCTTTTTGTATATACCTCGAAATCAGTTTTTTTTTTGTTCTAAACAAAACTATACTGATATAATAATCCAACTATATAAAAATAATCTTCTAATAATTGTTTTAGAATTTATGGTGATTTTCTAAACTTACTATCTAGAACTAAATTCTAAGCAGATTTCACCAATTTGCATTTTCAACTTGTTCAATAATTTTATTATCTCACCAAATGCACATACATGCATGCATGCATCATAAATCAAATAAAATTTTAGGAGTCACTTCTTACCATAGTAACACCGACACTGGCTCATCGGATGCCAATGTTTGTTCGATAACATAATGAAAAATTAAATTTGCACTCATCTGGTGTCCTTATCTTGCAAACTTCCCTTAGTATTTCCCATTTCATCCTTAAGCTTCTCACTAGCTTTAATAATGTTTGATCTTGATTTCAAGCACTCAATCTCTATGAACATCATTACCAAACATATACAAATTCAAACCAAATGTTAGAATCTTACTAACACAGACATACTTTGGGAAATAAATTACTAACAAATTTTTCGATGCATATTTGATATAATTTCCATGTCACAGCATAAATATTGACCTTAATGCTTCTAATTGATCACTCAAGTTCCTTTGTATCCCAACTTTAATAACATTTCACTTAAGCTCCCAACCTTTCCATATTTGTGATTTAAACTTCAACTTTTACAAACTTTCCAAAATAATCCAATTTCAACACTCAAACATTAATTTACAACCTAGACATCAACTATTGAACAGTTACAAAACAATCCACAACTTTTCTAAATTTTTTTATTTGGTCCCCCAACTTTTTAAAAATTTTAGAATGGTCCCCAATATTTTATAAGGGTTGTAGAATACTTCCTACATCATTTCATGCCCCTAAATTTTTTTCCATAAATTTTCTCATCATCTATAGTCAAGGTTGAATGCTTTGTATGTTCAAGATTAGGGTTTTCAAGATTTTACTTGATTTTGATCGATTCAAGCATGAAATCAACTTCGATTCAACCTTATAAAATCTCTACAATAAAAGCCCTAAATTAATTCCATCAAATAACATCTTTCCCCTAAAGCTAGGTTTGGATGAAACTTTATATGTTCATATAACCATGTACACGTGATTTTAACCATCAATCATGCTTGGAAATGATTCTACAATCTCAAAAACATCAAAATCCTTCATTAATTCCATAAACCATGATTTGAACATAAACCCTAAAATTTAGGATATCTGAACACAAACCAAATTAGCAAGTAATAACAATACTAAATGATAGGGTTTTTGAGATAGAACATTTTTTATTGCACGACATGATCCAAAATCCAAAGGAAATTGATCAAAAATAAAAATAAAAATTCTTTTACATTGGTCATATGGAGCATTAAATGTTGGCTGGAAAATGACTTGGTTTCATGAAATTTTATTAATTTCATCTTAATTTAGCCTTTGTTTAAGTTTAAATGAATAAAATATTCATTTAATGAGAAATGTCCAATTTACCCTTAATTACACTTGATATTTACCTTAATACCAAGTCACATAAACCTTTTCATCTTCCAAAGTCAAGGATGGAAAAAGTATTTCCCCTTTACAACTTTGCCCATGCCAATTCTCAAATCCAATGCTCCATATTATTTTCCATCATTATAAATGTGGAAATAATATTTATAAGCTTAATTTATCATACTTCAAATTTTCCTAAAAATATGATTTGGTCCGATTATATGAAACTTTTTCCGAAATGTATTGCTTTATAGCTTTTAATACAAAATCTAAAATCTGATTCCCATAGAAATGTCATTCTCAGGGGTAACTATTCATTTATGGACCAAATTACATAACTTTTTAAAATTACACTTTGGTCCCTTAACTTTGCTAATTTTTTACTTTAGCTACCAAACTTTCAAAATCTATATTTTGGTCACTAACCAAAGTTTTGGGGTCAATAAATAGGATATCAAGATCTTTAGTGGTAATGAGTCCTTTAGGGACCCATATACTCTTAACCATTTTCCTTTAAAGTATTTAAGGGAATAAGCATGTCTATTGTAAAAGCCATTTTGACAAAATTTGATTTAGAGTAATCTCTTCTTTCAAATTTATTTTTAATGATTTTGTCAAAATTAGCCTTGTCTTTCTCATGATCATCAATTTTCTTTTGATGATCCTAATGAACTTTGGAAAGAAAAATTTTCAAGTCTAAATTATTTTTCTCAAAACTATTTAATTTTTCCTTGCAAATCATTGATTTTGATTTCATGTTCACTATCAGTCTTAGAAAGTGAGACATTTTTACTTTTCAGTTTTCAATTTTCAATATTTTTGGTTTTTGTGTTTTGAAATCATGACTTCACATTCTATCACTAATTCATCATAGGCATCTTGTAACTCGTCAAATGTATATGAATTTGAATTAGATGAGTTAGTGGATACCTTTAAATCTTCTTGGATGGCCATGAGTTAGAGGTTGGATACTTAATCATTTTCATCATCAGTGATGTCTTCATAACTCTATGTAGCCGCAAAAGCCTTCTTCTTGCTTGATCCCTTCTTCTTTAGAAGAAGACATTAATATTTGACATATCTCGTTTTTTGGCATTTATAACACACTGGAGGACATTTCTTCTTACTTGATTCATGCTTCACTTTTTTCCTTTAGAAGACATGAATTTTATGAATCTTTTTAAGAGATTGGCCATCACTTAATCTTCATTCACCTATTCGCTTGAGTATTGATTACTCTCGTTGGTGGATTTAAAGACGATTCCCATCTCATTCTTTTTCTTGTTCTTTTATTCTTCTACTTCATTATTCATTTGGAGTTTTACTTCATGAGTGAGCAATGAGCCAATGAGCTCAACGAGGGTTTATACTCTTTGTCCTTGGCTTATTCGATAGCACTAGCTTTGCCTTCCCAAAATATAGGCAATGAGGTAAGCATTTTTCTCACAATCTCTTTATTGGGATAAATCTTCCCAAAGTTCTTCAAGTCATTTATGATTATGGTTAACTGATCATATCGTCTTAATGTCTTTATTAAGCTTCATCTTGAAGTTCTCATAATTGAGACTGAGAATGCCAATCTTTGACTTCTTCACTTGGCTTGTTCCTTCATGGGTCACCTCCAACTTGTCCCAAATCTCCTTAGCATTAGAGCAAGAAGATACTCTACTATATTCGTTTGGGCCAAGTGCACAAAAAAGAATGTGAATGGCTTTAGCATTGAGTTCGACAAGCATCCTATCTTCACTTGTATATTCTAATCGATTCCTTGGACAAACGGGAAAATCATTGATGATGGAGTCTCAAATCGCAAGGTTAATAGCTTGGATGAAAAACATCATCCTATTTTTCTAATAGGAATAATTTGCTTCATTAAAGTAGGGTGGCCTAGTGAAGGAGTACGAATCATCGTGATAGTTTGAGCCAGAAGTTGAAGCCATCTTTATCAATTGGTTGAAGAACTTGATAAAGTTCTCCTAGGATCTTCTCAAGGTTATTAGACCATCGATAGAGACCCGGTATGATACCAATTGTTAGCTTTATCGATCAACTGAAAAACATCAAGAATGGTGAATTGGCCTTTAAAACATTTATGGTGGAAGCAATCAAAAATTAAAATTTTGGACAAGAAATTTAGATTGGTTCGAGTTCTAAACCAAGTCTACATCCAATACCTTAGCATCCACACTAAGGCTTTCTTAAATCCACTAGATTTTCTAACCTTTGGCGATAAGGTGTAACTTTACAATGACACACAATGTTTATACCCCAAAACCCCACTTACACTCTCTCGACAAGAGGAATTACAAATTTCTTAAACAAAAAAAACCTAAAAAAGGCTAATGAGTTTGAACTAATTAAGTACACACCCAAATTACACTTGAGCAAGAATAAACAAGAAACTCACTAGTGTATTACAAAGAATATGACAATTTAGCTCTAAAACTCTTTTAATGTTTAATTGATATTGCAATTGACTTTCTTGTTGATCTCTATTTGAATCTTGGTCCTTTTTATGTCTTCTAACACCAATCTAGTTATTTAGAGCTGTTGGGGATTGAATAGAGCCATTGAATTCATTACTTTGAGCATTTGATACTCACATACACATTTGGTATCGATACTGGGACATTGGTATCGAGATCGAGCCTGCCAACACTTAAATTTATAGTCATTGGACCACCATATCGTTACTATTTAAGCGAGTATCGATACTCACCCACCGATCTTGAGACTGGGGCCTTAGTATTGATAACAAAATGCCTTCTGGAATTTTGGTATCGAGAATGGCATGTTGGCCTCAAAAGTGGAAGGAGTTTTGGCTAAAACTCAAGTGTTTTGAGCTTTAAAACAATATTAATAGAATTTATTCAATAACAATTATGATTATTTTTTTACAGTTAAAAACTCCTTTAAATCGCTTGTGACAAATTAACAAAATCATGAAATGCAAATTTTAACATTTATAAAATAATGTTATATCAAAATCAAAAGTTATTTCAATAGGATTCATCATTTCTCTGACCACTATTAGCCTAGTACATTCCTAGTCGCTCAGTATTAATCTATTTAGTTGACAATATAGAGTAAGATGATAATGACATAATCAGTCCATGCCCAAAATTATCGCAAATTACTTGAAAGGTAGCTCCATCAAGTTTTTTAGAAACTCGATGCCTTGAATTTTATTGGACAATTTATGCTTATCTACTTTACCTAGCACTGTTCCTTAAAGGGTTCATCGTAATTATATCACTCGAAATATTTTCTAGAGAAATAACTCTTTCTCTAACCATTTTTATACTAATGCATGAGTGTGTGGAGCCAGGGTCAATCAAAACAAACACATGTGCATCAAAAGGATAAAAAGTACCTGCTATGATCTCTGGATCATCTCGGTCCTCATCAGTCTTGATATTATACACTCTAGTTGTTATACGCCCTTCAGGCTATGTAGCAGATTCTGATAGACCAATCTGTTTGCATCTGCCTTGGCCTCTCTGAGGTGCTACTACAGATTTTTCAGTTTGAACTTATTTCTCTTTCGACATCAAAGGACAATCTCAAATATAATGTTTTGATTCACTGCATCGGAAGCATGTTCTTGTAACAATTTTGCATACCCCAGTATGATTTCTGCCACAAAGCTGATGAGGTAAAACCTGGGTCTGACTCCGTGAAGATCTACCTACACCCATAGCAGCTGACTGAGACTGTAAGCTCTTTCTAGCACTAGCTCCCTTAGGATTGGAAATAATGCTCTTGGATCTAGTATGAGGCCTATAAGTAAAACTTTGACTTGTCTTGGATTGGACTACAACTGAAGATGACCTTGGTCTTTTATCTGACTGAAATCTCTTCTTTGAAAATCTCTCACTCTATGTCGTTTAAAACAGATTAGCTCTGTTCACCATCTCTTGAAAAGTAGGAAACTCTAAATCCATCATAAACTTAATTAGTCTTGTACGAAGGCCCTCTATAAACCACTCACATCTATCCTTCTCTGTAGGGACATTCTAATGAAAAATGAGTTAACTTATTGAATTTACACTCGAACTCATAAACACTACGGTTTCCTTGCATCAGATTCAAGAACTACTACTTCATTTCCCGAATAAGCTGTTGACAAATATACTTTTTATTAAATTCCTCCAAGAAAAATTGCTAAGTCACCTGCTCTTGATATGAACAATACAATCCGTCTAGCATCATTTTCACATCATGTACTCAAAGATCAATTGCACTGGTCCTTCGTCCACTTTTCCCTTGATTTCAGGGGCTCAAAGACTTTTTAACTACTTTACAACTAACATTGATGGAACTAGGGAAACAGGCAGGGGAGTAGAAGGCTAATATCACTACAGAATAGCTTCAAATTCTTGAACAAACGTCCCTAATATGGCATAACAACTCCCGGAGGTGTCGACGCTTCCTGTAGTTTGGATTGTATAGGAGGATCAAGAATCATTTCTACCACTAACAGTCCCTTCTGGGACATCCTGATCGATTTTATGACGTGAACCCTCATTTTTTGACAACTATAACGTACATATTTTAAACATACATTAGTAAAGAGTAACATTGGTAATCAATCACTTAACCATACTAAGTCAATACACATACATCCTAGTGTCATGTACAACTTTTTAATACACTTTAAGTTTAGGTTGAGAATAAGCTAAACCTACAACTCCTATTCCAATAAATGTAACACCCTTTTTTCGTATAGAAACCATAAAAATTGTTTCTTTTATTATTTACAGATTGTATATTTATTTTAAGTTATTAATATAGTAAAATCATAATTTAATAATTTAATGTCAAAATCAAAATCAAGTTTAAGCAGTAACAAAATAGTTTGAAATTGTTCAATACTACAATTAAAAACAACCCAATTTAAAAATTAATTAATCATTATATAAAATATAATTTATAAAATACTATTTTTTGATACAACTGACCATATTTAATAATACTATATTTTAGCAGTATTAACTTTTATTTTGCAAAACCATAGTTAAACTTAATATCAAATTATATTATACATGTCACTACTTAGACAAAACATCTTATTAGATGTCGTTACTTATTTGGGCGGTAGCTTAATTCCCCGGAGGTAATTCTGATATGCTCCCTACTAGGCATCATTTTCTTTTCCTTTCCTTACATGTGAAATAATCACACGCTAAGTATTTACTTAGTGAGACATTAATAAAGTTTAAATAAAACATAACAATATACAAAATATCATAAAAAATCAAGTATAGAAAATTTGTTAGAATAATATTAACATACATAAAATTAAATTATTCAATAATATTTCACATGCAAAACATACAAATCGAGTATCTAATGAAACCCATATTAGCTTCTATTTCATATAACTTTTGTTTTTCATATTTAAAACCATATAAACTCATACTTTAATCTATTTAACTCATAATAACTCATACTTTACATTATTTAAATTCTAGCCCAATGTATTTTAGCCAAGGATATCATGTACGCGAGTCTCATCGAATGTGCGCCCTATATGAACTTTAAAGTGCCTCATAGATATATATATTTGCACTTGAAACTGCATCATAGTATTGCACTCGAAATTGACTCGTAAAATTGCACCATAGGTACCATATAAATATATATCATGTAGTCACTCCAGCTCATGTCATGCCATTTGTACCTCACACTTTCAATACATATACATTGGGATTTTATTTTACATGTAAATTCATCGAGTATAAAAATAAAAATATAAAAAAATTGTATATAAACAATTCATGTCAAAAAGTATTGAAACTTCATGTAGTGAAACTATATGAAAATATAATTTCAAAGTACATTTAAAAAAATGTTTCTTTTGAATAAATCGAGGTCAACTTATCGCAACTCTTCCTCTTCGTATAAATATATAAAATGATTTAAATACACTCACCTTATGCCTCACTAGTACACCTTAGTGTCGATATTGCTTTCACTCTGGTCCTTTGCCTTTTTCTTTTGCTTGCTTTAACTTTGATTCCTATCACGATCTATTCAAAAGTTAATTATCCGACAAATACAATTTCAAGACATATGTTAGTATTTAACTAACATATTAAGTATGTATTTGCATAAATTTCAAAAAATATGAGAAATACATATTCAATATTAATTTCTTTAACTTAATCAATTCTAATTCAACTTTTTAAAATAATTTTCATAGTGTTTAAAAATAATATTTCATAACCCTAAAACACTTAGCTTTTCATAATCTAATATTTTACCCACAATTAATCATTTACTTACTTTCAATCCCTATAATTCAAAAACTCTCCAATTAAACCCTTGATGATCACTTTCATTCCATATTAATCCATATATTCATCTTCTCCCAATAATTTCAACCTAGTACCTCAACCTTATACTTTTTCCATTCATAACTAAATTTCTCAAACTTTCAAATTAGTCCTCAATTTTATACAACTTTAGAATTTAACCCAATTCAATATTCTAACATAATTTCCAGCATACGACTTCAATTTTCAAAAGTTTGAATCTTAGTCCATCCATTTCTCAAAACTTGAGAAAAGACCTCTTAGCTTAACAATGTTATATAATGATCCAAAAATCATTTCAAAGAATGTAGTATCATTATCTAATTCAATCTAACCCTAAAGGAATTTTTATAAATTTCTTATTTAATTCGGTTATCCGAATATTTTACCAAACTTTATTGCTTAATAGCCCTTTATAAAAACTCCAGATAAGAAATCTGAAACCACGAAAATACCATTATTTGGGTGAACTACTCATTCGTAGGGCCAAAATATATAAATTTTAAAAATTATATTTTATTCCTTAAATTTTTATAAAAAATTATATATTAGCCATTAAACTTTTAAAATTTACATTTTAGTCATTGTTACAAAATCTGGGATATTACATTTTGAACAAAATATTTGACCGATTTTTGATTAGGAAATGTTTTAAATGGTTTATGTGACATCTCTAACTGGTATTCAGCTATAGGCACGAGATAAGGGTGTTACACTTTGATTAAGTAAAATTGGTGCATCAACTATCGGAAGCAAGTATATATAGTTTGGAATCGATATTGTGCTTGAATGAAAAGTTGTTAATGATTAAGGTGAGAGACAAAGATTTTCCTAATCATTTGAGATTATGCATACTAATCTTTCTGATTAGTAACTTCTCAAAACTATAAGAATATAGTCATGTGTAAAAAATTAGGTTTGTTAAAACAAGGTTTTATGGTTACAATTAATAACAAACTTTATTCTAGTATGATTGAGTATATGTGTAATAAAATTTGTTTACACGTTGTTCAAGGAACTTATGAATTTATCTCTATCCTAAAAATATGGGCTGCTTAAAATGATGATTAAAGTCGAAGAAGAACCTAGTTAATCCATTTACCAAATTTTATAATAAAAATGTTTCTTGATTCATCGAGGATGATGGGTCCAAAGCCATTGGTTGAGGAGTTCATGGTGGATACCCAAATTAGTTATCTAAGTTCAATGTGATCAAATGAAACTATGGAAAGACTCATAGTGTACATTTTTACCTACCTATCTCAATGAAAAATATTGTACATGCACAAGATGAGCGTTATTGCTCTTAATAAATTCATTTCCCAAGCTTTGGGTGGCCTAGTTTCAAAGGCTTGATGAACTTACTATATTTGTTGAATATCTACTCTTAGAAAGTTCATAACTCAGTGTTGAGTGGGTATTCCTATTGTGAAGGACTAGATGAACTTATCGCTCGAGAAGATGAGTTTTCTTAAACTCTTGATCAATTCAATCCTTAGAGTTTGGGTGGTCTTATTTGAGAATGACTTATTAAATTCACTAATTAAATAGGTTGAGTATTTATTCGTAATGATTTATTATCTCTGAGTTGGGTGGTTCATTTAAGGTGAACTTGAAGAAAAGGTTGAGTTATTGTGAAAGTTCTTAATTATTTCGTAGTTCTGTTTCAAGTTGTTTATGTTGAGATAAACCTAATTAAATAACTTACGTAAGTGAGAAGGACTAGCCACCTTCTATGAAAAACTAGCCACGTTCTATAAAAACATGTTGGGCCATTTTTCTTCTACACCTGCAAGAATCCTAAGGGAAAAGGGCTATATATACACATTCATATATATATAATTTATCGAAACATGCAAACATTAGTAGATAAATGGGTTAGTAGTGGGTTATGAGTTCACCCTAATCTTTGAAAGTTCATGATTAGTTCACTTATCTAAGAGAAGAATTACTCATCGTCATTATGTACTAGTTTAAGATACGTTTACTAGCTCTTGAGAAACTATTTAATCCCATAATTTTTCTTCTCAAGTTTAAACTTCAATGCTTTCAATTTTACGAAACAATTATTTCACATTAGTAGGTGAATGTTGTTAATTCTCAATTCTAACATGTTTTTAATGATATTTATTTCTATTTTAAATAGTTTTAAAACATGTATGGAAATGATATTTTTACCCTCACTATTTAGTCTATAAATAGCGAGAAATTTTACTCATTTCACATTATTCCAAAAGCAAATGACATTTGCTTTGAAACACTGTCTTGTTTTATTGAGGATAGATAATAGTAGTACCATAAAATTTCACTTTATCTTTCGGGTGTACGAAATTTGGAGAGTCATGCTACCATTAGGGCGGGAGAGGTGGGGCATTCATCTATTGTAGCAATTACATATATTAGAGTGAATTAGCTTCTAAGGTAGTAGATTTCCATGAAATAATTATTATTCTGTTTGGTTATTATATTCTATTATTTTCCAACCATTGCTAACTCCTCATTTTGCAATAATCAATTTTCCAACAAGAACAAAATGAAAAGAGAATAGGTGATGTTGAGGCTAAAGTGAAACCAAAAACGGTGATCATGGATGGTTATCGATGGAAAGGAGAGAAAATGTGACTTCCTTGTCAACAAACAAAACTACACGCCAGTGAAAAGTTAGCCACATCACTTTGTTATCTTTTATTTAATATATGTGAGATCAAAATAGGAGTAATGTTAAAGTTTACTGATTAAACTAAAAATGTTTAATCCTCAATAACTAAAATAGAGTGAGGAGAAAGTTGAATGATGAAGTATAATTTATTTTTATTTAATAATCTAGGATGATTACAATTTTGTAAATGTTCATACTCTTTTTTAACAATTAACAACACACCCTGTATGCATAACTACTCGGACTTAGAACTTCGAAGGAAAATAAAATTCTCCAAAAAATTGTATCACTCAATGAAGTTTAAAACTTAGCCTTTTTAAGACATTGATTAATTTTTTATTTTGTATATTTTAAAATAAGAAGAATCATAATAAAAAGATTTAGTAAGTGACTAAAAAAAAGGGGTGACCCTACAATGTTAAGAAACACTTACAAGACCATAATTCAGGTATTCAATTCACATCAATATCATTGTTGAGTTTTTCAGCAAAGGAAAAGGTTTGAGTTTGGGGTTTTCTTTGTTACTTTCAAATAACTAAAAGAAAAAAAGGAAGATTCAGTGTTAACGTAGAAATGTGAGGTGTAAAAGTCCCATGAAAAGTGCATGGTTTCATGGAAAGGGCGAGTGGTTTCTAGGAGGTTATGGGTATATCAACCTTAGTATAGATGGCATTTTTTAGGTGGGGTCTATTCTTTTCTATGTATTCTAGTATTTTTTATGAAAGGCATTAGCCTTTCGAGAATAATAAAAGTGAAAGCCATGGTGAAAATCAACATGGTATCGTAGAAAAGGGGTCCTATGACTTTTTTCTTCTACATTATTTCTCTTGCGTTTTCTGTTGGTTATGCCAATCTCGAGTGGATGCTCGATAGGGCATGGCTTCTCTAAGAGTATGTTCACCAATAAAAGAGTGAGTGCCACTCTTGATGAATCCAATTATTTGCTTTGGAAACAGTAAATTCTCCAGACGGTGCGTGTTAGAGTATAAGATTGAGTCAATTGTAATTAGTTAATTAGTTAGATTTGTTAATAGTTGGTTATGGATTTGGGTTATATAAACCCAATATTTGTAAGTAGGCTTTAACTCATCTATTGCAATTTCCTTTATCTTCTCTCAATATTCATCTTAACAAATCCCTAATAACCAATCAACTGCTCATCACTTTTCACACACTCCAGTCACCAACTATTCTTCATATCTGGCCACCATGGTTGCTTTTTCAAATGGTATCATTCGCCAAAGATCCTTATGTCGTTGCTTCCATCTCAATTATCATCTCCACCACTTTCGTCATCCATAATTGTTGTTGTTTCTTTCGCCACTCATCGTGATGTGATCCCAATCAGCCCTAACTATCATCTTGATATGATTAAATCATTGAAGTTCACCAAGGCTGATTCAAAGGGAGTTCTACCTTACTTCATCCTATACCTGCTCATTTATGCACTATATTTTATCATATGTTTGTACTTACCTCTTAGGATATGCTTATCATATGATATAATTCATTGCAGGAATTTGCATGAATTTTATTAGTTGCATGGCATTTATTGCATTTAATAAGTGTGTTGTTCATTTAAGCATGCATTGTGTAAAGCATCTTTCATCTAGGGAAGTAGTTCATTTATGCATATTTAGATCATTTAGTAAGCTACTTCATTCATGCATCTAGTTCATTGAATAAATTTAGTTCATTAATTAAACTAGTTCATTCATCAAACTAGTTCATTTATCAAATTAACTCTTAATTGTTTCATGCATGTTTTCAATTAAAGATTGAATAAAGTTCACCTTTGTATTTAGGTACATGAGAGAAGTTGAACGGTTTCAACAGATGCAAGAATATCAGTCAGAATGTATTCTAATTATGGATTATATAAAGAAGTTTTTTGGTCCATAAATCAATTGGAAATTATTCCTCTATCTATTAGCTTTCCAACTCCTTTTGAATCACCTCAATCCGATATCGGGAGCTTGAGATATGATCGATTTACTGAAGACAGTGCAGGCTGGAATTTTCATTACGGGAATTTTATACAAGGATGATTTGGATGAGTTTGAGCCAAGGAAGAGTCCTTTCATCTTCTACCAAGAGACAAGAAATTTATGGCCATCTTATTTCACCAATTCAAGGCATTCAAGGTTGATGTTATCACCCATTGAAGGCCATTCATGTTCAAGTAAGGGGACATGCAATAACCAACATTCAAAACATAGTATTCAATACCTTTATCATCTTTTGAAGGCTGATCATAATCTACAAAGGAACAAGCAATGAAGGCTGATTTTATTTCATTTAACCACCAAATTAAGTGATAAAATCAGTAAGGAATTTCAAAAGACAAGCTGATTTGGACATGTAGGATGTCCACATTCATCCTATGACTTCATTTATCCTCTTTTCTTCCATTTGCAAGCAAAGCAAGGCAGCTCAAGAGTCACCCCTCCTTTTTGGACGAATTTAAGGATGGAATTATCATAAATTAAAGCTTAATTCATCCATTTTCAATCTACATGGCCAGCCATCAAAGTATAAGAAGAATGACAAGTCATTTAATTGAATTAAATTGCATTTAGGTGATTGTTTTATTTTAATTGTAAAAACTCTTCATATGGTGCCTATCAACACTATAAATAGGCACCTCCATGACATTTGTACTAAGAACTTTTTTCATAATAAACCCTTTGAAAGGTTTCTTTCATTTTAGTTCTTGGATTAGAACTCTATCGGTTTATTGTCAGTCTTGAAGGCTTCCTCCATTTTATTTTTTATAACGTTGGTTCCTAGCTCACCTATAGCTTGTGGGTCACGTTCCATCCTCTACCACCTCGATTCCATCATATTTATTTTTGGTTCTTAGCTATATATAGCTAATGGGTCACAATCCATCCTTTGAATTTCTATCATCCTCCTCGTCGACTACAACCATCATTCACCATTTTTGCTACATCCATTCAACCGTTATCACCATCACACTTCTTTCATTTTCAAACCACTTCAAATCCATCAAATCCTTTTCAATTGTATTCTTTATTTGTTTATTTCATATTCAAAACGTTAATTTTGTACTTTCAGAATCGTTTCAAGCACTACGAAGTTTCTTACTAGAATCACGATCGGGCAATGACGTATATGACTCGAAACACATAATCGAGTTCATATCATTTGGTATCAGAGCTAGCCAATTTAGTAAGCGTATCGTATAATTTTCTCTCTCCCGGGTTAGTGAAAAAAAAGCAAAAAAATCAAAAATAAAGAAAATAAAAAAAGAAAAATTTAAAGAGGGCGAGAGAAATCTTTTTCATCTTTGAAAAAATAATTAAGAAGGTTTCATATTACGTTAATTTAAGGATGAATTAAAACATAAGGTTAAGGTGTTAGAGCCCAGGAAATTATCTGAAGCTTACAGGCAAGCAAAACTTTATGAGTTGCCTAATGAGATTGAAGGAAATAAGTATAAATCTTCTCACAAAATTTTTTCTTACACTCCTTCAAGTAATCAACAAGGAAGTGGGAATAAGGGTTTTCTGCCTAAGAAAATTCCTCCCAATATAAATAAAAAGAAGAGTTCAGTGGAATAGAGGAGAGCAAATAATTTGTGTTTTAAATGTGGGGAAAATTTTGCTCCTGGACACCAGTGTAGAGTAAGATAGTTGAATTGGATGGAAGAAGAAGAAGACTCTGCTGAACAGGCATTGACAGAAGGAGAACATGGGGAAGGGGTGATATAGCAAAAGAAGCCATGGAAATTTCTATCAATGCTATTACAGGAAATGTGGGCACACTATCTTGAGAATTCAAGGTTTCATCAGAGAGAAACCCATTAATGTGCTGATTGATAGTGGCATCACTCATAGCTTTGTGACACCTAAGTGGGCCAAAGAAGAAGTGGAAATGGTTCAGACTCAACCATTAGTTATTACAATAGCTAATGGTGAAAAGCTATTCAGTACTGCCAAAAGCAATAAGGTGAGTTGGAAGATGCAAGGCTATGAATTTCAGCATGATTTCAGAGTGTTATCTTTGGGAGGCAGTGATATGGTACTGGGGGTGGACTAAGTGAAAGAGTTTAGCCCTATATTGATGGATTTTAAGGCCAAGACCATTAGTTTTGAGAAGGATGGGAAGATTGTTATGATTAGAGGTACTCAGAAATTACCAATAATCAGACCAATCACAGTGAAAAGTTTTAGAAGTTAGTTGACAAAGATACTGAAGTGAGTGGGGAAATTTATTTGTTGAGTGCTGAAGTTGAAGAAAGCATAGTTCCTCTACCTTTTAAAGATCTATTAGAGGAGTTTCAGGAAGTGTTTGAAGAACCAAAAGGAATGCCTCCTAGAAGAAAACATGATCATGCCAATGTTCTTAATCAGGAGACACAACCAGTCAATCTAAGACCCTATAGATTTGCTCATCATCATAAGACTGAAGTTGGAAAACAGATTGCTCAAATGTTATCCTCTTCTATCATACAAGTAAGTAAAAGTCCTTTTACTTCTCCTGTTTACTTATTAGAAAGAAGAATGGAACTTGGAGGTTTTGTGTGGACTATAAGCAACTTAACTCTTGTACAGTTAAGAATAAATTTCCTATTCCTATAGTGGAAGACTTATTAGATGAATTACATGGGGCTACTTTCTTTTTAAAGATTGATTTGAGATCTGATTATTGGTAAATCAAGATTAAAGATGAGGATATTCATAAAACTGCTTTTAGGACTCACGAAGGGCATTATATATTTAAAGTTATGCCTTTTGGCCTTACTAATGCTCTAGCTACTTTTCAAGCTTTGATGAATGTCTTGTTTGGATCTTATTTGAGGAAGTTTGTTCTTGTGTTTTTTGATGATATTATGATTTACAGTCCTAGTATGGCAGAGCATAAAAATATTTAAGAGTGGTGTTGGAAATCTTGTAGAAGAATAGGTTATATGCTAAAAATAGTAAATGCTTTTTTGGCCAACAACAAGTGGAGTATTTGTACACTTTATTTCAGCTAAAGGAGTAGTAACTAACCCTGCTAAAAATAAGGCTATGCAACAGTGGACTTTGCCTAAAAATCTAAAAGTTTTGAGAGGATTCTTGGGCTTAACAGGGTATTATAGGACATTTATCAAAGGGTATGGAGAATTGAGTAAACCCTTGACCCATATGTTGAAGAAGAAGGGATTTCATTGGTCCCAAAAGCTAAATTAGCTTTTGAAAAATTAAAAGGTATTATGTGTGAAGCTCTAATTTTGGCTTTACCCAATTTTGAACATAATTTTTTTGGAAAATGATCCTAGTTCTAGAGGAATTGGGGTTGTTCTATCTCAAGTGACATACCTATAGCTTATTTGAGTAAGGTTTTGGGACCTAAACATGTAGATCTTTCTATTTATGAGATAGAGTATTTGGCTATTTTAATGGCAGTATCACACTGGAGACATTATTTGGAGAGTGGCTCTTTTGTAATCAAGACAAATCATGAGCCTTTAAAACATCTTCTAGAACAGAAGTTAACTATAGCTATACAGAAGAAAGGACTTCCAAAGTTACTTGGGCTTGATTATACCATTCAGTACAGGAAAGGTAAATCTAATAAGGTAGCAGATGAACTCTCTAGGTAGCAGACAGATTATGGTGAATATCTACAGATGGGGGTCACAATTATAACTCCTACTTGGGTAAATGACATTGAAAAAAGCTATGAAGATGATGGCATAGATCAAGAATAAATTCCTATTCTGGTTAGTCAAACAGACAAGATACAAGAATCGAAATTAGTTAAAGGAGTGTTGTATTTCAAGAAAAAGATTTATGTGGGCAGTAAAGGGGAGCTTAGACAGAATATTATTGTGGCTCTACATGATTCACCACAAGGTGGGCATTCAGGTATTCATGCTACTTATGAAATAATTAAGTCTTATTTTTTTTGGCTAAGAATGAAGATTTTGATTCAAGATCATGTACAACAGTGAGAAGTATGTCAGGGAACCAAAATAGAGCATATTCCTAAGCCATGATTGTTACAACCTATTTCAGTTCCTAAAAATGCTTGGGAAGTGATTACAATTGACTTCATTGAAGGTTTGCCACCCTCAACAAAGTACAATTTCATTTTGGTGGTGATTGATAAATTCACTAAGTATGCTCACTTTATGCCATTAGCTCATCCTTATACAGTGGTGGAAGTTGTTAGGGTCTATCTTGATCAAGTTTATAAACTAATTGGTCCTCCTAAGGTAGACATTTCTGATAGAGATAAATCTTTTACTAGCTTATTTTGGCAAGAATTAATGAAGAGCTGGGCACAACTACATTATTTAGTACTGCCTATCATCCAGAGACAGATGGCCAAACTGAGAGGCTCAATCAATGTCTGGAATAGTACTTGAGGTGCATATGTTTTTTAAAGCCAAAGACTTGGTCGAAATGGCTAGCTTAGGCACAGTGGTGGTACAATACTAATTACCACATTACCCTTCGAATGATACCATTCGAAGCTTTATATAGTTATCAAGCCCCTAATGTGACATGGTCAACAGACTCTAGGGTTGATGCAGTGCAGGATATAATGTAGCAGAAGGAGTAATTAAATTCATTATTAAGAGAGCAGTTACTTAAAGCAAGTAATCGAATGTAGCAAATTACTGATCAACATATAACAACCAAAGAATTTTAGATAGGGGATGAAGTTTACCTGAAGCTTCAGCCATATAGAGAAACATCCCTCGCTTTACGGAAAAACCTAAAAGTTGATGCTTGATATTTTCGTCCTTACAAAAAACGGAAAAGAATTGTCCAGGTTGCATATCAATTGGAATTACCACTAGATTCCAAACTACGTCCAATGTTTCACATAAGTTTACTGAATAAGAGAATAGGGAAACAATGGCTTACCTCGATGAATCCTCCAGATATGGCATTGGATAGTCAACTGAAAATCTATCCAGCGACTGTTTTGAATAGAAGAGTAGTGAAATGATAAAATCAAAACGTCCCTCAATTATTGATCCAGTGGACGAATATGAGACCAAACGATGCAAGTTAGGAAGATGTTTCAGTGCTTCAAAACCAGTTTCCTGATTTTGATCCTTAGGGACAAGGTTCGTCTGATGGAGGGGTATTGTCACGATAGAAGGTGAGTTAGGGTTTGAAGGCATTGAATTTGGAAAATTTTGAAAAGGAGAATTGGGGATGAAGCAGTAAGAATTAAAGGAGGATCGAGAGGAATTAGAGATTAAAGGGGATTAGGGATTGAGATATTACTTGAGGAAAGATAGACTGAAGTAGAGATAGGAGATGGGTCGCACGATAATGAGATAAGAGCCAGGGTATAATCGAGTGGATTGAGTAGTTGAGCTCCAGTGGACTTAGACCCAATTTGAGTTATATATGTAGGCTTACAAGTTTGGGCTTGGGTCTATACAAACCAATATATGGGCAGAGGTCTAGATGGGTGAGTCAGCGTTTAAGTAGTTATTTTATTAGATTTGTTGTACTGATAGTTGTATGGTACTTGTCCATATATAAATTATACCAAATCCTTTAAAGATAATCTATCGACTGAATTTTCATGTTTTCTGTACCTATTTCTCTCTCTTCTCTGAAATCCCTAAATTCTTCTATAACTTTATCATAAAACATAACATTTTCATCGGCAGATTCGATTTAGAATCTTGTCAAATTTCTTGAAAATTTTACAGGAGGAATTTCGTGGTGAAAATTTCCAGATTGAAACCTCATATACTGAATATCATTAAAAAATTAGAATTTTTGGAGATCAAGAACACTGTAAGAAAAATCGATCACAAAAAAATAGATTGTTTGAGGACTCAACATTCAACAGAGTCTATTGGATACTACTGAAGGTATTTGGTTCTGAAATTTTACAGGTGGTTTCTAGAAACATCAAGAGACATTCAAGAACTTTTTCAAAATTACTAGACACCGGTAACTACCTCAAAAATGTTTCTCAATTTGACCCATCGTTTTCGAGGTTTCTAGTTTAGGTTTTTTTCTTTGACTCTTAGTTCTTTAGGTTCTTTTGTTTTTCCTTTTTATTGTTCTTTTGCATTTTCTAACACATTATATTTCTTGTGTTAGTAGGACTAAAGAGTTTGCATACATCTTTCTTCTTTGCATTCTCGTTCTCTTGGAGTCTAACTCTTGTTTGGCCTCTTAGAGCTTTTACGTTTTCTTATCTCCTTTGCTAGTAATAAAACTCCGATACGAATTGTGGAAGACTACTTGGTAAAGTGAGTTTTAAAGAGTACAAGATCAACTTACTTACCTTGGAATGACTTGTGAGGTTTCTTGCTTTGTTGAATTTTCTTTCTTTTATTTTTATTTTACTTTAATTTTTTCTTTTGAGTGTTATGATTTCAGGATGGGCAACAATAACACCAAGACACTTACGGCTATTTTAGTCGCACTTGCCTAACTCACGACTCAAATTAAAAGATTTTATGAACTTAACAATACCGTGAGAGAACGATAAGAACCACAACTGGATCTACCAAACCAAAATCCAAGACCAAATAATACTGAACTTTAGGTACCCAGACGAGAACAACCACATTTCCAAGCACCCGAACTCTTTGCAAAACTAAAATTCACTATCCCGTCTTTCAAAGAAGACAACGATCCAGACAGGTACATCGATTGGGAAGGAAAAGTTGATCTAATGTTCACATTCCATGACTGCCCCAAAACTAAACAAGTTCCCCTCATCACCATGCAATTCGAAGGATATGCTTGAACTTGGTAGATGCAAACAAGGAAAAAGATCAAGAACTTCTAAATTCAAGAAATCACTTCTTGGAATGACCTCAAACAAACCATAAGGAAGCGATTCCTACCGAGACATTATACATGAGAAGCTAAACTACGATTACACCGACTTCGACAAGGTAGAAGTTCAATTGAAGACTATTACAAGGAGATGCAGTCCTTACTCAATAGGGCTAACATAACCGAAGAAGAAAAGGACACCGTGTCAAGATTCATCATCGTCTTAAACTCAAACATCATTGATCTTCTTGATCTCCAGGATATGAAAACCTTGAAGATACAATAAAGAAGCAATGACAATTGAAGAACAAATCCAAAGGATATTCCGATTTAGAGAACATTACCAAGGTACTTCATCCTCTTACCAAGGTTATCCTTCAAATCCTTCCTCATCTTCTACTCCACCTTCTTTAAAAAATCGAGAGATGATAATCCTGACAAGGAGAAACAACGACCAGTAAAGAATGACACACCTCCAACCCCTAAAGATCAAATGAGAATTTGTGAGGAGGTAGGGAAAGCAAAAAAGAAATAGTTGTTAAAGGGGCAAAAGAAAAAGAGGTCACTAGTTACAAAACCAAAAGAATAATGACCCATGGGAGGTGAGTGAACCTAATTGTGAGAAGAATAGAATGACTCAAAATCTATGTGTGGGCATAAAATAATTGAGAGAAAACCTTTTTTACAAATAACTTGTTATCCTTGTTCGCTTTAGGGAATGAATTGTTTCGATTTCTAACATTAAGAAGGATTTGCCTAGTGTGTTTTCATCTTTCTTACATGATTTTCGAGAAGTGTTAGGTGATCCACCTGACGGATTACCACTGGAGAGAGGAAAATAACACCAAACCAATCTAATTCAAGGTTCCATCATACCTTCGTCGAACATATAATCTCGAAGAAACCAAAAAGTTAGATTTGTTACAAAAAGGCTACATCCAGGAAAGCCTTAGTCGTGACGCCATCTTAACGACGAAACATGATTTGAACAACTCCATAGGCTTTATAGTTTGTGCATAGGGAATCCTTGTAAATGATGAAAAAGTAAAAGCAACACGAGACTGGCCCACACCATCTTCCATCGCCAAAAGTTATCGAATAGTGCTAGGTGACCCTCCTGACGGGTTACCAGTTAAAACCCTAATCACTATGCCATATCAATAAAGAGTCACAATTTATGAGAGTATAAAGGTAAGTATTTTATTACTCATTTTAGTGATATTGTAATGTACTTCTTCTCCTTTTTACAAGGTAAGACTCTTGAAGTTGTCATCATATTAAACACAACTCCTTTAAGTGCGTAACAGAATGAGGTAAGAAAAACACAGTAGACGATGCACTACCATGAAGGTATCTTACCTATCAAACACATACTACTATTAAGAGAATTGAACATATCAATGATGTATATCACGATAACTCGGATATTTCTGATATTTCTACCCATACTCTTAAAAGTGCTTTTAATGAGTTTTATCTTGTATATGGGTTTCCTTGCCAACTAAACAGGTTCTACAGTCTAAAAATCTCCTCCCGAATTCTTAATTCATGAACCTCACTTCAGAGACTTAAGGGAATAATTTAACAAACCAGTTGACATGGTTTTTAATTACTGATTCTCGCCACTAACGAATAAAACCATGGAGAAATTATCTGAAGAAATCATATAGAAAGCCAATAATGGTCGGCGCCATGTTGAATTTCAACCTAAACATCATATTACAAGACTTGCATGCAAAAGAGGATTTCAATACTACAAGAAATCAGTTCCTACAAAGAATAAACCTCAATTAAAAAGCATAAAGACACATCACATTGATCGTGATAAATGTTTCACAAGTTTTCCTTTCAACACATCTAATTCTCTTTCTTTTTGGATTTTCAGATTTGAGGACGAATCTTTTTGAGGAATGGGGGAATGATACATGCACCAGGGTCCATAATACATGTTTTTTTGGACTAATGTTTCTACTCGAACCTATTAGAAGAACAAAGTCTTGAATATTCAAAGCATATATATTTGATAAGCATAATGTGAATGAATCATTAAAAGATTCTAATATTGCTCCCTTTAATGCTTCAGATTCAAGGTCAAATCTTTTTGAAGAAAAGGAGGATGATACATGCATCGCAAGGCTCACATCAAAGGGAGAAATAATAACTCTTCCAAATGATCCACTAGTCCAAGCCTTGGAAAAGAATATCAGAACAGAAGCAGACTTGCGATGACTTTTTGAATATGATCCTAATCTTATTTTGTCAACATTTCTTCTGGATATACAACCGTCTGTCTCTTATCTTTTCAACGGTTCTTGAATCGCATCAATTCGATATCGGAAACTCAAGATACGATCATTTTAGTGAAGATAACACATGCAGAAATTACTATACGAGATTAATACGTGATTTTGTAAATATTACGATTTTTCAATATTTATATTGATTATTTGTAATATAATTTAATATAGGATGATGCATTATCTTTTAGGATTATATTTATTATTTTATTAGGAATTATAGTTAATACATATTTAGTTTGTTATTATTTTATTCATTATTTATTTAGGACCTTTAGAACTGAGCCCCTATATAAAGGAGGCTTCATTCAACTTTATAAAAATAGATTTCTTTGATTAATAATACAACAAGGGTTTGTTTTTGCAAGTGTCAATTGCCTTGTGCCTTCGAAGCTTCTTCTCCTGGAGTTCTTTCAAGTTCTTGTGAGGGAGATTAATCTTCAGCTCAATTTTGCCATTTCATCGTGACTAGGATGGTTGGTTGGAGCCATATTATTGTGTTTTCCTTTTAATTACAACTAGGAGGGCTTGATAAGACATTATCCATCGATTTTCCACATATCCATCAGCACCATCAATCATCTTTGTCGTTCAGCTTCATAAGGGAGATCTTTTGATTTCTTAGTTGTCATACTTTATTTTCAATTTCATTATCTTTTATTTATCTTATTCTAATCTTGTTTCTTACCTTATTTCCAGCACTTAAAAGAAACTCTAAAAGACCCTAGTTGCTTTCACCACCTTCCCTTATTCATCCCCATTTGTTCTTCATCGAGTCTAGAGCTTTCTAGGTTTGATTCTTCAACAAGAGCAATGTTCATTAACCCGCCACCACTTCCCTATCAATAACCTTGCCTTCCTTAACCAGACAAAATACAATGTATTCTTGTCCAAGAGTGGCTTCAATTGGACCTGGGAGCTTGTAGTTTAACCACCTTGCTTCCACCAAAAAGAATGTTTGAATAAGTGAGAAGAAGAACGGTTTTGATTCATGAAGAAGTTTCAAATGAAAGAATGAGAAAGAAAAGAAAGGTGAATAAAGTAGAACGAAAGGAAGTATAACACTTTCGATTCTCGATGAATCACCTAAGTAAAAGGAAGGGATCTTTTAAGGAACTTTAGATAAAAGAGTGAAGAAAGAAAGACATAATGGTGAATGAAGAAAAAGTCTATTTCTTTATCAAAAACCATAATTTTCTATTTCTTGGTTGAGAATCAGTAGCTCATTGCAACAAATCTCAAATAAACACAGTCGTGAAACGTAAACATCAACAGGTGTTGTCCAAAAGTGCAACATTTTAGTTCATACAACTTCACATTACAAAAACCTTAAATTCATTTGTGATACATAGTCATCTTCAGCAAGACATAATATCATAAGAGCACTTTTATTTCATCCATTGGCCAAGTTTCCAGTGCTAAATCAGGGTGAGATCAATTGGAGGAGAAGGGATTTTCCAAGAGCCTTTTATCCTTTCTTTCCATGGAGACATCCCACATATCGTTCCCGATGTGCTTTGACCGACCGTGATAAACTTTATGGATGAAGTACTGAGCATTTCCCTTAACACAGAGTATTCCAGCTATGATCCCCAGGGGAAGTGCTGCTTCTAGCTATATCCGTGCCATTCTCTTTCTTTTTTTATTCTGTGCTTCTTCTTTTTCTCTCTCCTAAATTTATTCCTTGGAAAAGCTTCTCAACGGTGGTGTTCAACATCCATGTGCAATGGTGACTGTTGATGATGGATAATTTGTTGATGATGTTCTTATGAAGTTTTTGTTGCATATGACAATGTATTAGCCTCTTGGTTGTTATCCACCATCGGGTCATCATTTCTTCATAACCTTGTTGGGGTTAAAACTACAATGAAGATGTGGTCGAATGTTACATATTTTTTTACGAACAAGTCATCATCCATGATAATGAAGCTTCATTGTAGATTGAAGGTGATCTAAAAAGGTGATCTAACCATGCATGTGTATATTTCTCAAGTGAAGAAAGTATGTGATGTCCTTGTAAGTGTGGAGCTCTGGTGTTTAATTACGTGCAGATTGTTACCATCCTAAACAGAGTTTTTCCTGAGTATTGTCCTTTTGTGGTGTGATTACAACCAGTTGAGAACTATTTTTTTATAGTGTTTTTACTACTCTTATGGATGCCAATTTATAACAACAAAATTTGATCAAGTTGATAATATTCTATTAAAAAAATATGTAAAAGATGTTCGTTGGAGGGAGTTATGCTCCTTCTATTTTGAATCATCCTATTTTTTATTTTGTGTCATGATAGGTGCAACAAATAGGTCACAGATGTGTTTCTCCCAACTTCTAAATTAGACCGAGGCATGGTGGTTGTAGTCGGTTTCAGTGCTAGCTGTTTGGCAAGCTTGGTCACTTGGTAAACCATTGTTGGCATCGATTTGACCAATTATTATCGGGTGTTAGAGCTTCAGTTGCTATGAATGATGATTCAAGCAGTGTTTTGACTCCTTCCATGAGTTTGTGAAAAAAATTGGTTCTTCTAAGTGCTCTTATAACTATTGGGAGTAATGAGCAGTCTGGTTTTGCACTTATTGGAGATGGTAATCGTGGTTAAAATTCATCACACACTTATAATGGAAAATAATCATCATGGAGTGTCGATTTTGGGGTAACACATCATGTCACTGCTGATTCAACTTTTGTAGAGGATAGCACCATGTTTCATGGCGCGGGTAAGCTTGTTATTGATTGTAGTTATTGGGACCATTGGTACACCCCATGGCATAGCAGAAACAAAATGTAACAGTTTCACTAGTGATCCAAGTACGTTAAATTCGAAATTGAGAGGAAGGGGTGTGTTACTTATATTGGGTTCCTTTAAAATTAGCAAAGACAACAACGGCTAATGATGATCATGAACGGTTTGAATCCCAGCCTCCACGAAACCTCGTCTCGACCTTTACTCAACTCACTCGATTGAAAAGTAGTTGACAACAAAACCTCTCTCTAAAACTGTTCTAGGAGTTTCCAAAATTTTCAAAAGGGATTAACAGTTGCTAGACCAACATATCCCTTATATATTTGAGTCTCCCTAGCTATTAGGGTTTTTAAATTCGAATTTAATTAAGAGTATAATTACATTATTTTAATTAAATTCGGTATTCATGTTTAATTAAAATTACTCACACACATATATTAACATTAAATACACATTTTAGTCATGTATAATCAAATTGTACATATGTGACACATTTATAAGTTGCTTTCTTTATCAACCTTTGGGTGTGACCCTGTACGTTCCTGTAACGTTAGTAGTAATAATTAGAACTATTCTAATATTACAAATAATGAGTGACATCTAGCAACATGTAATTTTTACATAAGTTATGGGAAGTCATGATTCGACATATAACATGTCAGTGACTAACTCTTTTAGTTTATTATATCTTTTTGTCCTTTATATCTAGAACAAGAACAAGTCATGGAATACTCACACTTGTGTAGCTCATCTATTATTTCATGATATCTACATTAGACTATAATAAGTGAATAATTTGTGATATATCATATCAACTTATTCAAGCATGACCATTCATTTCTAGTCTCACTCAATCAAGTCGCCTGTGAAATATTTCCTATTATGTAGGAAGGAAAAATCATATCTTGATCATTCACACCCCACTACATATATCATGATATATTTAATGTCAGTTATTATAGTGCAACCAATTACGAAGCATGTTTAGTTGTATCAAAACATGCAACAATAGTGTTGAGATTGTAATGATCTCAAGTATAAGGATTGTATATATAGTTGTTTCTATGAGCAATACTATGACCATCACATAATAATCCAAGACATATGCTTATACTAGGTCAATCCAATATATTTTTCTCTAACAATTAATTCATGTATTAATTTTGACAACTCATTGTCCATCAATCAATAACATGTTAGTGTTAAGCGTATTATTACTATCCATGCCCATAATAATAATTGACTAATGATATTTTAATAATAATAACATTTAATATGGACATTATTATCTTTTAGTTTATTTAATGTACAAAAATACAATAAAAGAAAACAATGGTAATGAGTTTATTTGATAATTACGGTAAATAAAGTATGTCAATACAATCATCATATGATTGGTCTTTGGGTATACTCTAACAATAGTGTTGGTCACTTTGTTTTAAACATCTTCTCATGCTTTACATTTGAGTAGCTTACTCTTTGTGTCAAATGTCACTAAATATCTTCTTTTGGTGTCTAAGCTTGCTAGAGATAATGGTGTGTTCTTGGAATTTCATGTGCATTGGTGTGTTGCTCGTGATAAAGATTAGGGGCGGTGTTACTTGAATGAAGGAAATATGGTGGTTTATATGAGTTTGATTCCATACTTAGTCGATCAAGTGGGGGTCAAGTTGAAACAGATTTTTCTAATGCCAATTGTTTGGATTTTAATGTGTTACATAAAAGGTTAGGCCATCCATCTAGGGATGTTTTGCTTAAAGTTAGTAGTACATGTAATACTCACATTACTAATGGTTCAAATAAAGTTGTTTGTGTTGTCTTTCAAATGGGAAATAATTTTCCTTTTCCATTTGAAGAATCTCAGTCGACATATAATTCTCTGTTTCAATTAGTTTTTGCCGATATTTGGAAACCTCCTCAAATTTTGTCTAATACGATTTAAGTATTATGTTCCCTTTTTGGATGCATTCTCTCGGTATGTTTGGATTTATTTGTTGTGAGATAAATCTTAAGAGCTTTGTTCTTTTCTTCAATTTCAAAAGATGGTTCATACTCAATTTGGTGTATGCATTAAAGATGTACAAAGTGAAAGGGTGGTGAGTTTCGCCCATTGTCTAAGATGCTTCAAGATAGTGGTGTTATTCATTGATTTATGTGTCCTCACATGTCTCAACAAATTGATTTTGTGTAAACGAAACATCTTCATGTTATTGATATGACTCTAGCATTGTTTGCTCAAGCTTCTTTACCCTTGAAGTTTTGGTCGTATATGGATGTGACGGCTACTCTTTAAGTAATAGGTTACCTTCGATGGTGTTGGTTGGTATTTCTCTGTTTGAAAATTTGTTTAGCAATGAGCCTAGTTATGATCATTGGTGAGTATTTAGGTATCAATTTGTCCTTGTTTACGACCATTTATGTCCACAAGTTCAATTTTTATTCACAACCATCTAATTTCCTTGGTTATATTCCGCAACACCGAGGTTATTGTTGTTAACAGAAGATAGCCGTGTGTGTGTCTCAGCATGTTGTCTTTGATGAGTTGGTTTTTACTTTTGTCTCATCTAAAGTTACGAATGTTTCTTCTGAGGAGGCTCTTCCCTTGAGTGTTGATTTGTTTATTGTCCCTTGTGTTATGTAAGTCTTAATCTCAAGTGGTTTTATGTGGATTCATCTTTATACCATGCGTTAGTGGGGACTGCTGATTATGTTGGCGAGTCATCTAATAGAACCTTACATTTTGTGTCAATGGGTCATAATAGTGATGAAGCGTTTACATGGGCAGCCTACTCATTGTAGTGAGCAATTTGGTGATGATGTGTTGTTGCATGGGCAGTCGAAAAATTGACCATATCTCACATTTTATAAACCATTGCCTTGTGATGATGGCCCTAGTATTTCTGTTCAACATGGTACTCAGTGTATGTCAGGTGTGCCCCTTATGACTAATATGGAGCTATCTCAAAATTGTTCGTTGGTCAGGTATGCTCCTAGTGATGTTATCACTATATCTAATTTTGGGCCTAATTTTGAAAGTACTACTGAGGGATGTTCGTCTGGGATTTTGATGTGTTACATAGACGGTTAGTCCATCCATCTCAGGATATTTTTGTTAAAGGGAGTAGTACATGTATTACTTGCATTGCTAATGGTTCAAATAAAGTTAATTTTGTTTTCTTTCAAATTGGAAAGAATCATCATTTACCTTTTGAATATTTTCAGTTGAAGTATAATTCTATATTTAAATTAATTTTTGCAGATCTTTGGGGATCTCCTCAAGTTTTTTCCTATGGGTTTAAATACTATGTTTTCTTTTTGGATACTTTCTCTCGATATGTTTAGGTTTTTTTATGAGATAAATCTCAAGTGTTTTGTTCTTTTCTTAATTTCAAAAGATGGTTCATATTCAATTTGGTGTATGCATTAAAAATGTACAAAAGTGATTGGGGTCGTGTGTTTTGCTCATTGTCTAAGGTGCTTTGAGATAGTGGTGTTATTCATCAAGTTATGTGTCCTCGCAAGTCTCAGTAAAATGGTTTTGTGTAATGGAAACAGCGTCATGTTATTGATATGACTCTAACGTTGTTGGCTCAAGCATCTTTACCCTTGAAGTTTTGGTCATATACGGTTGTGAAGACTACTCATCCAATTAATATGTTACCTACCATTACCTTGTAATGCATCTTTTGATGTTAGCTCAGTTATTTCTATTCAACCTAGTACTATTCAGTGTATGCCAAGTGACCCCTTATGACTAATATGGAGCCATCTCAAAATGGTTCGTTGGTCACGTATGCTCCTAGTGATGCTATCACTTGTCTAACTTGGGGTATAATTTTGAGAGTCTGATTCAAGGATGTTTGTTTGGGAATACTCGCAGTATGTTTACTTTGAAAAAAATGAGGAATCTCTGAGCATGTCTTTCATCTAATGGAAGTGGGTAATAGTAAAGGGGAGCCTATAATTGTTCATCAAGCTCTAGCGTCGCCTCAATATAAATAGGCAATTCTTACTGAGTATGAGGCATTTATTGATAACTCTCTAAAAGAGTTATCTTTTAGGATTTTTTACCTAGGTTAAGCTTGAACTTTAGCATCATTAGGATCATATTAGGATCATTTTAGGTTTATATTATCATATTTTACATCACTTACACATTGGGATTGAGTTTATATCTTTTTCGTTATTTTATGATATTTTGTTGTAATTTTGTAATCTGATGTTGTGACATTGTTGATGTTGTAGATGTTGCTTTGCATTGATCTTCTACTAGATTGTCGGGTCGATATGTAGCAACTAATGACTCATTAATCACTTATATAAAATGATAGGGAAGTGGAGGCGGGTTAATGAACATTGTTGTTGTTGAAGAATCAAACATAGAAAGGTCTCGATGAAGAACAAAGGAGATGAATAGGGAAGGTGGCGGTAGTAGCTAGGATTTCTTTTAGGTTCTGGAATCAAGGCAATAAGATTAGAACAAAATAAACAAAAGATAAACAAATTGAAAATAAAATAAGATAATAAAGAAATCAAAAGATCTCCCTTATGAAGGTGGACGGTAAAGATGATTGATGGTGCGGATGGATTTGTGGAAAATATATGGATAAGTGTCCTATCAAACCCTCCTAGTCTCAATGAAAAGAAAAACTTGATAAATGGCTCTAACCAACCCTCCTAGTAGCGATGAAAAAGCAAATTGGAGTGTGAAGATTAATCTTCCTCACAAGAACTTGAAAGGACTCCAGAAGAAGAAGCTTCGAAGGCACAAGGCAATCAATACTTGCAAAAATCTCTAAAAGATAATGCATCATCCTATATTAAATTATATTACAAATAATCAATATAAATATAAAAACTAAATGTTTAACTCTAATTCCTAATAAAATAATAAATTAATCCTAAAATAATGCATCATCCTATAATCAATTTATAATATTGAAAACTAAAAATGTAATCATTAATCAATATTAAATAATATCATCGTAATCATTAAATTAATCGAATATTTATACAATTTATCATGTATTAATCTCGTATAGGAATTTATGCATGCGATATCTTCACTAAAACAGACGTATCTTGAGTTTCCAATATTGTATTGATGCGATTCAAGAACCTTTGAAAATCTAAGAGACAGACGGTTATATTTCCAGAAATCATATTAACAAAAAAAGATAAGGATCCCATTCAAAAAGTCGTCATAAGTATGCTTCTGTTATGGTATTTTTTTCCAAGGCTTGGACGAGTGGATCATTTGATGTGAGCCTTGTGATGCATGTATCATAAAATTATGGAATCAGATAGTTGTTCATTTCAATTGTAAAATGGATGGAAAATAAAGGGTAAATCATATTTTTTTTTATTGTAAGATGATTTGACCTTTGGGAATTATAAAATGACACTCTTCACACTTTTCAAACCCTTTTTCAATGTCTTCCTTCTTCTCTAATTATTTTTAATACACAATTCGCCTTCCGATTAGCAATTACTGCCTAAACTCGTCCCTAGGACCCGTGGCATTAGTTGAGGGTGTAAAGCCATGAGTAGTAGTGATCAAGTGGTTTTCAACCCTTATTATTGTTCCTTGTTTTGAAAGCGGGTAGTGATGGTTATAAAGTTTGGATTTGTTTTTATTTTTGGGATGTTGTTTAGATTTGAACACAATATGTTTGATGAAATGTTTCTTTTTATGTTTGTGGTTAAATAATGCTTTTATGTGTTGTATCTTTACTAAGATAATAGAAATGACCATCCAGCTCAGTTGGTAGAGAATAAGGTTCTTAATCTTGAGCTCGTGTGGGATCGAGTCCCATGGAGGGCATTTCATAAGTCGGAGGTCTTCTACGGAAGCTACTCTCAACCTAGTGTTGGGTGGCAGCCTACTATCTTACCTCCCCCTTACCCCATTACATATGGGAACAAGGGACAACCATTTTTTCTTTACTAAGATAATATTGGAAACAAACTTATCTTTTATGTATGTAATTTTGATAATTTTTAGAAATGGATATTTGCGAAAAGTATAGTTAGGATATAGAATTGTATACTGCCAATTGATGTTGTTTTCTTAACTATTGATTAATGGAATGGTGAAATTTGATTCTAGTTAATTAAGAATTTTTAATCATTGTACGTAACATAATCGTATTGCCACAAAAAATTCATAACCAAAACTACCAGATGACTCATGCATCTGTTAACCACTATTTCTTTGTTCTCCTGAATGATATTGCATTTCTTGACTTCACCACTCTAATTGTAATCTTTCGTTGCCTTTTTATTTTCTCATTCAATGCCTACAATTCTTTTACATCTAACACAACAATTCTAATGTAACATTTACTCTATGTGGGTTCGACATCCAATGCATGCATATGCATCCACTATTATTACTTGTTACACGAAACATGCACTTACGTTGAATGTTGTAAAATTTTTTGTAGGATCAAGTTATTTACACTTTTGTCAGGAAGCAATGAAATTGCATTAGAGTTGTTTTTCTTTTGTCTATACTAATTTCGTTTATTTTTAGTTTGTAAGTACTTTCTTCTTAGCAAGATGTTGCTAGTGTATGACCCATAATCAAAATAAAGACTTAGAGTCTTTTGATCCTGAAATTGAACGAACACTTCTTCAACGCCTTATACAATCAAACTGTAATCAACAAAACA
The DNA here is from genome assembly GCF_006381635.1 of Hibiscus syriacus. Lineage (NCBI taxonomy): Eukaryota > Viridiplantae > Streptophyta > Magnoliopsida > Malvales > Malvaceae > Hibiscus > Hibiscus syriacus. The sequence continues at coordinate 838,679 of NW_024062761.1, forward strand.
TGAATATTGGTACTGGTAACAGCTCTTTTCCACCATTGTAAAATAGTAAGGATGACTTACCTGTTGGAAATAGAGTACATACGCCGAACTTCGATAACATTGATGGCCAAATGGGCCAATCCATGTGAATATTGTACCGACCATAGACGATTTGAGTCCTAGCATTGTGAGACATACCGTAAATGTTGCCCACTTCGAGCTGAAGCCCGTAATGTTTCAGATGTTGTAATCAATGGGTTGTATAGTGGTTCATTTATCGAAGATCTTATATCACACCTTAGAGCATTCATAGAAGTGTTCAATTCTTTCATACAAAAATGAGTGACTGAGGTGCTCGAGGAAGCCTTGAAGTTGAAGTTGTTTACCTATTCTTTGTGTGAAAAATTTAAAGCATTGCTTTAATTTGCTGTCAGTTGGTGTTATAACATCGTGGAATGAACTTTCTCAAAATATTTTGATGTGTTTCAACCCTCCCAACATGAATGCTAAATTAAGGAATTATCTCACATCATTCAAGCGAATGGAAGATGAGAACTTACTTGAAACTTTGGTGAGTTTCAAGGATTTTCTACGGATATGTTTGATGCATGGTTTCCACCATTAGAAACGAATGGTAATGTTTTACAATGGATTGAATATACAAAAAAAATAATGGTTGTTGATGCTTCTAACAATGGAGCATTGTTGGATAAGATCTATAATGAATCCTGCGACATCTTGAAAAAATATCCAATAATTACTACCAATTTCCCAATACAGGGATTATGTCTCATATATGCAATGCTACAACAGTTGTCAATGATGCTATCAACACTTTAACCTCACAAGTCACAACATTGACTAAATTGATGAAAAATATACAAAAGCCTAGGGTATATATAAGGTAAATATTGAAGTTGTTTTCTTATGTTTATTATGGAGATGGTCATAACTTTGAGAAATGTCCACAAAATCCCAAAGTCGTGTACTTTGTGAGGAATTATAATAGGAATTCAAATACCAATTCCTATGGGAACACTTACAATTCCAATTTTTGAAACCAACCCAATTTGTCTTTGATGAGTTAAAATGTAAAAAATCCCAATATAGTTTTCCGATCAAACTTTGGAACAAACAATAGTGTTATTTACCACAACGACAATAAAATCAGTAGTAGATGATGCCCCAACATCAGTCACATCAACAAAAAATAGAGCCACAACAACGTCACAACCAGCAAAATTTTTAATGAAGAACTTCTAATCAATTATCCACTTCAACGACTCTTGAGACTTTACTGAATGAGTATATCTTGAGGAATGAAGCTACAATTCAAATCCAATCAGTATGTAACAAACCAAATTTTGGGCAAGTAGTTTCGGGTTTACACGATAGGCATGTGGACCCCCCGGATTTCATAATTTAAGTCTTTGGTTTTAATTAGATTGGAATTTGGTCTAATTAACCATAAAAATGAGAGTTTTATTATAAAGAAAAAGAAGAAGAACTAAAAGCATAATTACACCGTTACAAGAAAGGATATGATATTTTTGTCTTATAATTTTGTTTTCGACATGGGGTTCCCATTTCCCATATTCTCTAATTCATTTCTCTGTTCTTTCTTAATCTTTCTTATTAATAGAAAAAGTATAATCCAAGTGTTGGAGTTTCTTCCTTACTTTCTTAAGCTTAAAATCCATCTTTTATGCTTCCGACTGCATCCTTTTGTCAATAAATCCATGTATTTTTATGGGTTAGTGAAAAATTAAAAACAAACTTAAGGGAAGTGAGTATATCTAAGCAAGGATCTTTATTTCGGGATCCTAACATCAAGGTAGTGTATTTATAAATCTTTGGATTGTTAAGGTTTTCATAAGTATAAATATTTGCTATAATTTGAATATTGAAGTATTTTAGGGTTTATATTTGATTTCATGATGAATTGATGTTTTAGAGGTAAAGAAGGCGTTTTTATGCACCTTTACAACCATAAGTAGCTCCCTAGGGATTTTGCACATGATTAAGAAGAAAACTATGGCCTTTAGAGTGATTTTAGGTGTTTTTAGCCTAAATAAAGTTTTTTGGGGTTCAAGTGTTGATATTGGGATGAACAATATTGATACTAGATGAATTGGGGTTAGAATTTGGGATTTCAAGTAGGGAGTATCTATACTTCTAGGGAGAGTATCGATACTGCACCTACATTATCAATACTCAAGGTGACAGTATATATACTGGGGTAATGTTTTGGAAACAAAATGCATTTTTGGCACAGAAACTCATAGGGGTATCGATACTTGACCCTAGGGTATCGATACTGCAAGCAGAGTATCAATTAGGTCTGTAAATGAACTGAACGTTCAGCAAACCTTTCGTGAACCATTCGGCGGGAACTTCATTGATGTTCTTTTATTTCTTAAACGAACGAACATGAACAAGATTTTGTGTTAGTTCAATTAAATGAACGAACACGAATGGAGGGCTCATTCCTTCATTTACATTCATGAACGTTCGGTAATATGTTTGTTTATGTTTTTTCATTTATGTTTGTTTATGATCATTCATTAATGTTCAATTATGATCGTTTATGTTTGTTCGTTTATTTGTGTTCATTTATGTTTAGCCCAATCTCTTTAAACCCATTTAAAATATTAAAACCCAATAAATTTTAATCTGATACCCATAAATATTTTAAAATTCAATTAATTTTAAATACAAATAAAAAAGCCCAAAACAATCCAATAAAATATAATCCTAAAATTTTTAGGAATGAAAAAATTTATTTTCATTTATGTTCATTTGCCTTCACTTATGTTCATTTATTGTGTTCGTTTACGTTCGTTTATTATGTTTGTTTTTGTTCATTTACATCCGTTTGTTTAAGTTCATTCATTTGTGTTCATTTATCATTTAAATGAATGAACATGAACAATCACGAACAAGCTACATTCCTTAACGAACAAACATGAACAATAAATTTTTTGTTCATTTATGTTTGTGTTCGCTCATTTGTTCGGTTAAAATTAAACGAACGAACATGAACATACCCTCGTTCGTATTCGTTCAGTTCGTTTACAGGCATAGTATTGATACTACTCACTTTGGACAGTTATTTGACATTTATAAGGTCCATAAGAGCAAAGGATGGTCTGTAATGGTAGAACATAGTTTGTAAGGGACATAAATGGCCAAAGGAGACCTGAGACACTCGTAGGAATAGGTTAAAACCGAAGAAACCATAGTAGGTATAGAGCATTCAATTTTTTTCAATCAAGCACATATGGAGTATCTAAGAATGAAGGATTGTTTCAAGGGTTGTATAGATGAGCAGTAGAACGATTTAACTAGATTACAAAATGGTGAAGGCAGATACTATAAGAACGTCAGTGAAGGGCGAACGTACTGTTAACCCTTTAATTCAAGGGTGAACTAAATGAAAGCGTAGTAAGAGAGAATAGAGTATCGCTACCCAGACATGAACCCGAGTAAGGTATTAGGCTAGCTAGAATCACAACCAGTTAATATTAAACTTAGTAATCGACGTAATATCATGATACACTTAGTGACTCCTCTAAAGGTAGAGAGTGACTAAAATTCTATTAAATATCGAATGACCATAATATAAATGTTTAATAAGCTAACAATGAATACAGATTAATAAACCCCAACATTACATTATGTATAATAGAATGCATGAGGTAGCGACTAGTGAGGGGGTGACCTCACTTTAGGGTGTCCAACTATACTAGGGTATATACATTCTACCTTAGTTACCCTAGAGGGGCATTGTTACGCTTGAGACACTTTAGTGGCTAACTAGGGCATGAGGCTCTAACACTCATAAGGAGTACGTTAGCAATGTTTGTATTGAGTGGCCTTTAGGCCTTAGGAATACATATATATTTGCATCAGTCAGTACAGGCGATGACGATCGTCTAGTGGGATAGGATATCTTAAAACACCTAAGAAAGTGTGTGAGTCACTTCTATGGTTAACTATGGTACAATGCCTTAACAGTCGCAAGGGTGGATTGGCGGGTATGATATTCTTACCTAGATAAACCTAAGAAAGTGTGGGAGGAACTTCTATAGCTAATTTAGCTGTGAGACCTAACACTCGCGAGGAGTGGGTTAGTCGGCATGATATCCACAGTTCTCTAGTGTCTGATGGCTATGTGAGACCAGATACTAGTTAATGTTTCATATAGATCATGCACATAAGAGTCAGTATCACATTTAGATAAGGCATAGGAGTGTAAGTTTCGCATTTAAATAATCGGTATTAATTAAAGTATTAAGGTTAGAGACCCTTTAGAGGTATACTCATGATGAGGCCCTTATCAAAGGACTAAGGGAATTGTGAGACCCCTACTTCAGTAACAAAGTAGTTAAAGCTTAATTCGATAGTACTTGATCGAGTTCATACATATACTTACTGCTTAATACCGTGTCTTCAGCATTCTTATGTTTATGGAACTCTTAATGCTGCTCTAGATTAGTGATTATATTGTTGGGTTTCGTAAGCTCAACCTTCAAAATTTTCTATTGGTAGGTTTGTAGTTCGAAGTATTGTATTGTAGCCTTAGTGAGCATGTGTATTCATATAATACTACTTATGTATTTGAATTGTTAACGTCAATATGTATTATTTTGTTTCAAATTATGTGTCGTATAGCTCTGTTTTATAAAATGTTTTTATAATAGCTATTTATGTTTCATTTATGATAGCATTCAACATATTTGAAAAGAAAACAAACATGTTTTATTTATTCAGGGGTTGCGTCTGTAGCCCAATATGGAACTTTAGGCCAAATCGGGTTTAGGGCGTTACATTTAGTGGTATCAAAGTGTCAGTTTGAGTTTGTCCTAGGACCCACTGGTCAGTTTTATTTAGGTGTCAATGAATACATGCCCCTAGGTATTGAAAATACTTGTATAAATCTGGAATCTTGATGGTGTATCCTTCCTTAATTTTTATTGTAGAGTTTTACGATGGTCGATAGTTATGAGCATGGTTTAAGAAGGCAGTTCTCTCAGTTAATTCAGGGATACTACTCAGCGTTTGAGTATGAGAGATATTTTCTTCGATTAAGTCGTTATGCTCAAGAGTTAGTTTCGACCGAGTCCTTGTGGAACAAAAGGTTCCTTGATGGATTTCATTTTGATATCCATAAGTAGTTAGTGGTAGACCTACCTAGGGTATTTTCAGAGTTGGCAGAGCAAGTTAAGACCATAAAAAGAGTGCAAAGTATTAGGAAGAGTTACTTGGGTGGGTCCAGTGCCTTAAGTATGAGGACTTATGTAGCAGTAGACCTATCGTTGTTAAAGAAAGAGAGGATCAGAGGTTTGCGTGAGTAGAGAAGAGAGACGATAACTTTTCACTCCAGTTGATTCAATAGTCAGATGTAGGTTCTCATAGGAGACCATTGCTTTCACTATTTGTGACGAGCTTTAGAGACTCTAAAAGAGTTTTAAAGTATCCAGAGTGGGAACATTGTGGCAAAAATCATCAAGAAAATGCTATAAGTTTTCAAGGAAGTGCTATAGGTACGGATTCTGGGCGCTTTTGGTGAAAGATTACCCCAGGTTGGTAGAGGACATACCTATAAGGGTGTTAGTTTGATGCATGGGCAGGAGAGCAGATGACTATATTAACTTATTCATGGTTTGATGAGGCGCAATCTTGCTTGACATATCATAGAAAGGCAAGGTCAAGATGTTGACATTGTAGATGTGATGTCAGGTATGATTCAGTTATCTCAGCATTTCATGTTTCTATAGTAGGCCTGAATGCATGCATTCTTTATGGTGTTCAGTGAGCTAGGTGAGAAAAGTATTAGTATAAAGGATCCGAGTGGGAGTATGCAAGTTCCTAGTCGGTGAATCTTAATGGATTAGACAAGATTACCTTAGCTATTCTTTGAGCTCGAGTTAGATTTAGTAGCCTATCTAAGGGAAGGTGTTAGCATAAGTGTTTCTTGACCTCAATATTATCGGTTTGGAGATTGGAAAATAGGTGATTGTCCCTTGTTGATTTGAGGGTCAACTCTAAAAAAAAGTCAAACTGTAAATTTCTCCACCCTTGTGTGCTTCCTAGAGGAGCATCCTTGTAGAATGTCAAGCTAAGTATGAGACTATAAGGACTTTTCATGTCACTAGTTTAGAGGGTTTGTGTGACCGACCCACAGTGAATTATTAATACCAAGTTTAGTATTGGAGATAAGGATATTCCGAATGTTAAGAATACAAAATTCTCTTTAGCCAATATGTTGATCACCTTGTTGTCATAAACATAAGTATATATCTCAACTAGTGCCTAGCCACTTCAGATGCTAACTGGAAACAGATACCCTAAGTACTCACGAGGAGTAATTTAGCAGGGTGTTTGTTTCGATGTAGTAGTTTCTTAATTCCACCCTAAGTATTAAGGATAACATAGGTTAGATATTGAGTTACGAGTCTTAAGGTACAAAGAACCCTATGTTTTTATCTACATACATTTGTGGATGAACATTAAGTGATTCAGCTAAGTGAGCCAAGCCTCGTTAGTGATGTCCTTATGTTTATATATGAGTGTGATCTCTATACGACACATAGTGGTATGCAACGTTACATAGTACCGTAGATTTTAGTACCTGAGATTAAAGAGATCAAGTACGTTAAGTTTCATTTGACTAATTTCAGTCATCACCGGATAGCTCAATGGTGATAAGTGATAATGAGTGCAAGACGTAGAGTCAAAGAATCCTTAAGTCAGAGTACAATAGCGTGAGATCTTTGTTTGGTGAGGTGTTCTCTTTTAGAGAGCAAAATGTTGTTAGTTTTGCTAAGCAAGTGGCAAATTTTCAGTTATGAATACCTTAGATGCACAAATAGATGAGTAGAGCATATGTAAATTGCAAGGTAATGAGAAACAGTCAAGTAGCATGAATGAGTATTGAATCAGAGTTACGCAGTAGAAGCATAAAGATCGACGTTAGTTAAGAATCGTCATCATGTCTTCAGTAGTCGATATTGAGGTCTTGTTAGTAAGTGTCTTAATATTACAATGTGTAACATGGCGAGTTATATATGGTCAGTAGGTAAAAGAGGATATCGTGTTATGTAATGAGTTAACTTGATTGAGTAAGGTTAGCTAGAGAATGATTTAGTAATAGCAGTTGAGTTATGGAGTAACGTTCTCATGAGAAACATTCTAAGTATCCAGTGTTAGGATAATCAGAGTAAGACTCGATGATTTTGCACTTATTGAAAGTTGTTTAAGGTTTGACGCAGTTAGTACCATTTCAAAAAAGGGGAGATATATTGGTTGTGAGCTTTTGAGTTGTAATTCATGTTGCAGTGACTTATTTCATGAGGGGCATGTTGATATGAGTTAGGTGCTTTGATGTTTTTAAATGTTAGACCTATGGGTAGGTCCTTGTTGGGATCGAATAAATTCCGAAGATGAAATTTCTTTTAAAGGAGAAGAGTCTTAACACCCCAAATTCAAGGCTAGTAGCTTCATATTTATCTGAGAGGCATGTGGACCCCATGGATTTCATAATTTAAGTCTTTCGGCTTAATTGGATTAGAATTGGACCCAAATAACCAAAAAATTATATTTTTTATTATAAGTCAAAAGGGGAAGACTAAAAGCAAATTACACCATTATAAGAAAGAAGTTGATATTTTTTTCTTTTAATTGTATTTTGGACGTAGGGTTCCCATTTCCCATCTTCTCTTATTTCTCCCTTATTCATTCATCTTTCTTCTCCATAGTAAGAGTATAACCCAAGATAAGTGTTGTGGTTTTTAACTTGCTTTTTTAAATTTCAAAATATGTCTTTAATGAGTCCTACTACATTTTTTTGTTGATAAATCTATGCAACTTTGTTGGTTAGTAAAAAAAGAGTGAGAAATCAACCAAACTTTAAGGGATGTGTGTGTGGCCAAGAAAGGTTCTTTATTTCAGGTTCCTAACATCAAGGTTGTGTATTTCTAATTCTTCGAAGTGCTAAAGTTTTAATAAGTACAAAAATTTAGTATAATTTAAGTATTTAAGCATTTAGGGTTTATATTTGTTTTCATGATAAAGGGATGTTTTAGAGGTAAAGAATACGTTTTAATGCAACTTTACAACCCTTAGTCATCCGAAAGCTTTAGCATATGATTACGAACCAAACTATGGTCTTTAGAGTGATTTTGGGTGTTTTTCCATGCCTAAATAAAGCATATTTTTGGTTCGAGTATCGATATTATGATGAACAATATCGATAATAGATTAATTCATGTAAAAATTAATGATTTTGGGCTGAGATTATCGATACTTCCAGATAGAGTATCGAAACAACCCTTATAGTATTGATACTCAGAGTGATACTATTGATACTAGGATAATTTTTAGGAAAATGAATGGATTTTGATACCGATACTCATAGGGGTATTGGTACTTGACCTAAGGGTATCGATAGTATTATTAGAGTATCGATACTACTCACTTTGGATGGTTAGATTTAACCTTTATAATGTCCATAAGAGCAAATGATGATCCGTAATGGTATACCTTAGTTCGTGAGGGCATAAATGACCAAAGGAGCCCAGAGACACTCATAAGAGTATGTTACAACCAAAGTAACCATAATAGGCGTATTACATTCAAGTTTCTTCATTCGAACACGTAGGGAGTATCTAAGAATGAAGGATCGTTGTAAGGGATGTACCAACGAGTGGTATAGTGATTTAACCAGATTACGAAATGGTAGAGGCATGTACTGTAAGAATGTCAGTGAAGGGCAAACGTATTGTTGTCCCTTTAATTCAAAGGTAAATTGAAGGAAAGCGTAGTAAGAGTGAATAGATTATCACTAACAAAAATTAACCCGAGTCAGGTATCAGGCTAGCTAGAATCACAGTCAGTGAATAGCAAACTCAATAATCGACGTAAGATCATGGAACACTTCGAGACTCCTCTAAGGGAAGAGAATGACTAAAACAATTTTAAGTACCAAACGATCAGAATAAATATTTTTAATAAACTAATAGAGAATACATATTAATAGACCCCAGTATAACATTCTAGATGAGAGAATGCATGATGTAGCAACTATTGAGGGGTTGATCTCACTTTAGGGTGTCCAGCCATACTAGGGTATACCCAAGCTACCTTAGTTGCCCTAGTGCTGTATTATCAGTGCGTGGGGAACTTTAGTGGCTAACTAGGGTGCGAGGTCCAAACACTCACGAGGAGTGGGTTAACGATGTTATTATTTTATGGCCTTTGAGCCTTAAGAATGCATTTATGGTCGTCTCAATCTAGTATAGGTGGTGATGATCATCTAGTAGTATATGTTATATGAGAACACCTAAGTAAGTGCATGAGGCACTTCTATGGATAACTATGGCGCGAGGCCTTAACACTCACAAATGGTGGGTTGGAAGGTGTGATATCCTTACCCATATACACCTAAGCAAGTGTGTGAGGCTCCTCTACATGTAATTTGAGCATGAGGCCTAACACTCATGAGGGGTGGGTTAGTCAAGCATGATATATACAGTCTCTAATGTGTGATGGCTATGTGAGACCATAAACTAGTCAGTATTGCATATAGATAATGCACAACAGAGTTACAATAACACTTAGTTAAGGAACAAGAGTGTCAGTGTCGCATTTAGATAATGCATAGCAATTACATTCATTAAGGTTATAGATCCTTTAAAGGCAAACTCATGGTGAGGCCCTTATTCAATGACTAAGGGAAGCATGAGACCCCTACTTTAGTGGTAGAACAGTGAAGCCTTAAGTAGGTAGTACTTGATCAAAATCATATATATACCTGCTACTTAATACCATGTATTCAACATGCTTATGTTTATGAAATTCTTAATTCCTTCCAATATTAACGATTATACAATTGGGCTTCATAATCTTAGTCTTTTTATGTTTTATATTGGAAGGTTTATAGCTTGAGTAGTTCGTGAAGTACCGTCGCGACAGGACTTCCATCATCTTATTATTAGTACTGTATTATAGCTTTAGTGGGCATGTGCATTCATAGAACCTTACTTATGTATTTGAGCTGTAAACCTAAGATGTATTAGGTTTTTCAAATTATGTGTCATGGAGATCTGTTTTATAAAGTGAACAACTATTTATGTTTTATTTATGATACCATTCAACATATTTGAAAAGAAAACAAACTAGTTTTGTAAATCACGGGTTATATCAACAGCCCAATGTGGCACTTTTGGCCCAATCGGGTTTAGGGTGTTACACAATTTTGCTAAGAGCATTGGTAAATCAAATTGGGCAATTGGTGAATGCTTTGAGCAATAGACAACAAAGAACTTTTCCAAGTTACACCAAAGCACCAAAAGCACATGGGAAAGCTCAATGTAATGAGCATTACAAAGCCATCACTTCACAATGTGGTCTTCATATAGGGAAGTCTACTAAAGAAACCAAAAAGGAGGAAGGTGGGAGGCTTGAACATCAAGTTAAAGGAAAAATGTGGAAGTAAATATAGAGACATATATTGTGGATGACATAGCAAAAGAGATAGGATAGTGCAATAATTTTGGAACTGTGCCAGCAGCAATTACAACAACACTACCACCTGTGATGCTGCCACCAATGCCAAAAAAGTCGAATCCAAGACCTCTTCACCATTCCCTCAATGATTACAAAACACCAAGGAGAATTGGCAATTCAAGAAGTCTCTTGATGTGTTGGAACAATTGAGAATCAATATCCCATTGATTGATGCCGTGGAACAAATGTCAAACTATGTCAAATTCATGAAAGAAATATTTTCCAAGAAACATTGGATTAGGTAGTTCAAAACTGTTGCACTCAATAAAGGGTATAACACCATGGTCACATGCAAATTGCAACCAAAATTAAAGGATCCAGGTATATTTATTATTTCTTACTCTTTGGCAATCAATACATTGCTATAGTACTGTGTGATTTAGGTTCCAGTATTAACCTTATGCCTTTTTCTATTTTCATGAAATTTGGGATTGAAGCAACAAATACCATTGTTAAATTACAATTTTCTAACCAATTTATTGCCCATAATGAAGAAAAAATGGACAATTTGCCAGTACAAGTGGACAAATTTACCTTTCCAATAGACTTCATTGACTTGGACTGTGTAGTCGACAAGGACATATCAGTAATACTAGGAAAACCTTTCCTTGCTACAACACGAAAACTGGTTGATGTCCATGATGTAGAACTCACAATGAGTCTAAATGACCAACAAATTACATTCAAAATTTTCAGCCCATTGGAAAACAATAAATAAGTTGAATGTTATGTTGTTGGCATTATCGAGGGAACAAAGCAAGAACACTTAGATAAATGTTGGAGCATGTTTAATGGACAGATGCTGAAACACTGGGGTGGCAATATACCATAAAGAATTACTTTAATTTGTTTCTATGAACTCAATCCCAACTAGATATATTTTATTTTATTTTTTAGATTTTGTTATTTTATTAGTTTTATTTTATTTTCAGGTCATGTTTCCACATTGATCATCACACCATCAACCAACACGTGATTTCTTTACTTCACAGAATTAACTAGAGTTACAAACAATCATTATTATAGCATTGTCTACCAGTAAGAAGAAAAATGTAGCTGAAAGAGAATATAACAACAATGAAGACCCAACCAACTTTTTCCAGCCCAAGAAAGACTCGTTATGAGAGTAATGTTTCTCTTCTCCCATTTATTTTTATTCATATTTTTATTATTTTTATTTTTGCATTGAGGACAATGCACATATTAGGTTTGGGGTGTTGTCCATTTGTATTGTTTCAGTTAGTTGTTTTAAGTTTACTCATATGTGTTATAGGTGTTGTATTTTATTACATTTTCTTTTCACTGTTTTTAATAATATTTAGATCATTTAGGATATTATATATATATATATGTTGTATGTATAATGCTATTAGATTATTGAAGTCTTTTTATGAATTCTTGATGATGCTCGATGATAAACAATTAGCTATGAAATGCAATGTGTAACACCCTAAACTTTTGTTAGTGATCAAAACGTAAATTTTGAAAAAATGGTGCCCAAAATAAAAAAATTTAGAAAATTTTAGTGACCAAAGTGGTAATCTTCCCAAAAAGCCCAAGAATGACGTTTTGGTGAGAATCAGATTTTTGTTCTGGAATGTGTTAAAAGTTAGAAAGTGTTAAAGTCTAGTAAAAAATTGATAAATCAAATTGAGTAAAAATCTTGAGAAAAATTGAAGGATGTGGAATTCAGCTCAGAAATATTATTTCCACATTTTAAAATAATGGAAAATAATATAGTTAATTAGATTTGATAATTTATTTCCATGTTCGATTTGGACCGTTAGATTAAAAATAGTAAGATTGAAATTTTTTGAAAAGTGCATGGGCAAAGTAGTAAAGGGTGAAATAATTAGTTCATATTTGACTTTGGGAAGATGATAATTAACATGTGGCTTGGTATGAATGTAATTATCAAGTTTCAGTAAGGGTAAAATTATCGTTACCCATTTTAAGCTTAAATAAACGACAAATTAACATGAAATTAACTAGAAATTTCATAAAAGTTTTGCTCATCTTTCCTTCATGGCCATGTACCCTAGCATAAGGTAAGAGAACTCTTATTTCTCGTTTTGAGCAATTTCATTTTGTTTTTGGATTAAATCGTGAAATAGAAAAGTGTTCTATTCGAAGAGCTATATCATTTTGTACCATTATTGCATGTTAATCTTGTTTGAATTCTAAGATCATAAATTTTATGGTTTATGAACATGTTAGGTTTTTATGAAATGATGATGGAAAGCTAACAGACAGCCAATCATAACTTTAGAAGACATGTTGACCAAATAACATCAGGATCCCATTCAAAAAGCAGTTACAAGTCTACTTCTAAGTTGTTCTTCTTTTCCAAGGCTCTGTCGTGTGGATCAATTGGAAGTGATAGTCCATCTTCCTTTGATGTGAGCCTTGTGATGGACGTATCATCCTTTCTCTCTTTAAAAATATTTGAGACTTATAACCTTTTAATGATTCATTCACTTTCTACTTATTGAATACATATATTTTAAATGTTTGAGACTTTGTTCTTCTAATAAGTTCTACTAGAAACATAAATCCAAATAAGAATATGTTGTCATAATTATAGACTCTAGATCATGTATCATTCCCCCTCTACTCAAGAGGATTCACCCTCATATCTGGGTCTTTTGACAACTTAAATGATATTTGGTTAATATTGATGACAACTTCAAGTTCCTTAACCTGCATAAAAGAGAAAGGTAGGTTAGAATATCTTTAAAATAAGCAACAATATACTTACATTTGGATTCTTGTAAATTGTGATTCATCTCAGAGATTATACAGTGATTAAGACTTTTCTGAGTATGGCCTTTTTACAGCAAATCTAACTCTTTAGTTTCTTAGGGATTATTTTTCTCATGAATTTTGAAAGAACCTAGAATTAGATCGTTCGGTTGTTGTTTTCATCTTTCCAGTGGTAATCTGTTAGCTGGATCTCTTAACACTTTTTGAAAATCCTATAAAAGAGAAATAAACACAATGGACGAACTTGTGAGATTAGTAAAAAAAATTGAGTCCTAAAACGAATAAGAATGCATGACTTGTTTTGAAAAAAAAATTCTCTCAATTCCTTTTTGCTTACATAAATTTTTTTGACATTTTTTTTCTCACAATTAGGTTCACTCTCCTCCGTTGGGTCATTCGTTTGGCATTTATGGGTTGTAGCCTCTTTTTCTTTTGCCTATTTTTTGAAATTCCCAACCTCCTCACAAATTCTCTTTTGATCCAGTAGGATATTTTTCAATAACATTATTCTAAGATTGTATGATTTTGTGTGTATGTTCACATAATACTTGTTCGCCTTACCATAGTAGTTAATAGCATTGTCGTATAGCCATGGTCTTCCTTATGAATGTGCGATGCTTACATCATAAGTACATCACACCACACATCATCACAATACATACCCATCTTCAAATGTACAATACTTTGCATAGTTACTTTTAGTTCAACACTATCTTCGAGCCATTGTAAACAATATGGCTTTGGATGTCATTGACCAGGCAAGTTAAGTATGTCCACCACATAACTGCTTATCACTTTAACACAGCTTTCATAATCGATGATCAATGAGTATGTCTTATCTTTTATCTAACATCTTGTGAGAAAGATCTTTGTTCTTTGTACATTTGAGTCATCCATGTGCTTGTATACTTAGGTTTTACCTAATTACTAAGCAATTTCTAGTAGAGCCATCACTATTTGAATCCACATGTACATTTTTTTCAATAGGGCCGGGACAATCCGTATCTGAAACAATATGTATCATTCTATCGGATTATGAGATTTTTCACGCTATAACAATCACGACTGACATGACCATATCCTTTACAATTAAAGTATAAGATAACTATTGTTGAGAATTTTAAGGGTTCTCAGTTATGTATTTATTATACACCTTAGCCCTTTCCTCTCCCTTTATCGCAACATAAGGTGGGGTAGAATAAGAAGTAGAAGGAGTAAAATAAGTACTATGAAAAGTAGATGAAGTACCTTAAATATTGTTTCTAAAGCAATACTTTATCTGGAGTTGTGTTTCAATTGTGATGGCTTTCTTTAGTGTATCTTCAAGATTCTTATAGTCATGTAGATCAAGGAGGTCGACTATGCATGGGCTTAAGCCAACTATAAATCATGAAATTGTGTTATCTTCTTCTTCAGAGATGTTGGCTCGATTAAACAAGGATTTCATTTTCTTGTATTTGTCTTCAACTGAACTTCTTCATTATTGTAGTCAGTGAAGTCGTTGCATTACTTCATGTATCTAATGTTTTAGAAGAAAATGATGTTTCACGACTTCTTTAAGATCGTCCCATGATAAGATTGCTTGTATACTCCTTTCTTGTATAGTATTTCTTGTTTGCATCACCAAGTGAGAGCATAATCTTAGAATTCCAAGGTTATAAGTTGTACTTATTCTTCTATGGGACAGTCGTTCTAGAAAAACAAAAACTTAGCTTTGCTCTCCAAATTTGTGTAGTCGTCTGGATCATACATGGCATTGAACTAGAGGATTGTGAATTTTGGTTTTACAAAGAGTTCTGGCTTGTTGAGTCTTTTTTGTGCACGTCTAGGTTGTATTGGATTATGTTGTTCATCTTCTATGGCTTCTGTCGGTGGATTATTAGCTTTCAGATTTTCTTGTTATTATCTTTCAATAGTGAGATTTGGTATTTTTGTTTGCATTTTCATTGTTTACTATTATAGAGAAGCAAGTGTTTTCGTTTCTCGGTCAATAGGAGCCAAGAGGCTTCGTATTTCCTCGAAAACTTCTTCAATTTTTACCATCCTGAAAAGTCACAACATTAAAAAAGAATAATGTAAAGTGAGGAAAAAATCAAAGAAAACAAGAAGCCTCACAATTCGCTCCAAGGAATTAATACATTGAGAGGCAAGTAAGTCGACCTTGTACTCTATAAAACTATCTTATCACAAGTTTTCAAAGTCCATGTCAGAGTTTGATCGCTAGCAAAGATGAGAATAGTTACTTAAAAGCTCTTATTGGTCAAACAAAGGTATGACTCCAAGAGAACGAGAATGCAAGGAAAAATGAGTATGCAAATTCTTTTAGCCATACTAACACAAGGAAAAGAATTTTTTAGATGATTTAGAGGAACAATAAAGAGGTAGAACAAAGGAACTAAAGCAATAAGAATCGAGAAAATTGGAAAACTTAAACCCAGAAGAAACCTCAATGTTGGATCAAATTGAGCAACATTTTTTAGGGTGTTTTCGATCTCTAAAAACTTTGAAATTTTTTTTAGAATGTTCCTTGATGGATTTAGTTTCAATCTAGGATATTGCATCACCAAATTCTTTCTATAAAATTCTCTAAAAATTCATCAATGACCAGTGCTCAAATCTATCGACGAAACTTGAATGATGCATCAAATGGGTCTATTGATGTCTGATTGACTAGGATTTTGGAATGTATATTGATCTTAGGATGAAGAATATACTTGTAAAAAAAATTAGCCTCAAATTCATTCATTTGCAATTTCTGGATTCTTTGGCTTTTTATTCTTTTTTGTCTTTTTCTCTTTTCTTTCCTTTTTCCTTTTTGATGAAGAAAAACAAACTAAAAATAAGGAGTTGAAACTAAATTAAAAAAATTACAAAAAGAACCTCAAAATGATAAATCTTCTCGAACTAGCTTCGTTGGGGTACTTTGGCGATGTATGCTTGCAAAACAATCAAGAACTCTTGATTCTCTCCACGAATTGTCCTAAATATAATATCAATTAATAGATAAGAAGAAACGGATGATGAATGTTACTCTTGTAGAAGAATCAAACCTAAAAAGCTCTAAACTCGATCAAGGAATGAGAGGAAGAGGGAAGATGATGAAGTGCGACAGCTAGGGTTTTCTAGAGTTCAGGTTTCGAGGAAATTGAACAATATAGATAAGATGATGATAAATAAGATAGAATAAAGATAAAAAATAAAAACAAAGATAAAGAATATAATAGGATAAAGGTAATGTAGCCAAAATTAGGTTTTTGCTGATGATGGACGAGAATGGTGATTTGATGATGATGATGATGATGAGAGATGATGAAAATATATGGATAAGTGTCCTACAAACTCTCCTAGTCACAATTAACAAGTCAAACTTGATAATCGACTCTAAGTAGCCCTCCTATTCGCAATAAAGAGGCAAATCGGAGCATGAAGATCTCTCTTACAAAGAATTTGAAAAGAAGCTTCGAAAGAACAAGTAATTAACACTTGAAAATATAAGCTCTCAATGTATTATATTAAAAAAAAGATGTGTTTACAGTTGTGGGAGGAGCCTCCTTTATATAGGGTGAAGGAGTTATTGTTGAAGTATTAGTAATGCTTGAAAATAATAATAATAATAATTACAATAAAAATACTATCCTAATTCCTAATAATAATAAACTAAAGATAATTGTTTTAACTCTATCTTAGTTCTTAATAAAATAATAAATCTAATCCTAATATCGAATTGATGTGATTCAAGGATAATTAAAAAGCTAACAAAAAACCAGTAGTAAGTCTAGAAGACATGTTGGCCAAGTATAATCAGGATCCCATTCAAAAAGCAGTCGCAAGTCTGCTTGTATTCTATTATTTTCCATGGCTTGGTCATGTGGATCAATTGGAAGTGTTAGTGCATCTTCCTTTGATGTGAGCCTTGTGATAAATGTATCACTCTTTGATTTGTTAGATTAAAATATTACTTTAATAGTAACCTTATTTCATCATGCTTTTTTGATACATGTTATATGCTTACTATTTTTACTCAAAAATAAATATCTTTGGTTTATGATTTTTCTAATTCTACAGGTACTATCTAAGATTATTTTATTGTGTACTCTCTAGGATGTATCATGGAGTTTTGTAGGTTAAGCTTTGATTAAATTGGTAATTCCTTATAGACCTAAGGTGGCCCTTTGGTAGGCCCATAGGCCCCAAGGTACTCTATTAGGTTGGAACCTATACCTATTGGGTATAGGGTAACTCCTTATGGATAGGGAATAAATTTTTGTGTATAGGTGGAGTGTAGTCGTGTGTTTTAATAAACGTCACTGCCACTTATATGATACTTTATTGAACTCTTTACGAATCGATCCAGTATATTTTATTATGTACTTATTAAAACACACTGAGCTCTCTAGCTCATTCCCCCAACTTTCATTTTTCAGATACATTTGATTAGGCACCTCGAATTTTGCACTTGGAGGATCGACACATCACGTACCATTTTTTGTTATGATATTTCCATCTTCTAGGATGTGTTTATTTTGGTGCCATGTACCTATATTTTAAGATACTTTTTTATGTTGTATTTAGTTTTATTATTGGTATTGTATTATTTTGATACTGTTATTTGGTATTTTATATTTACATACGATATTTTTATGTTTTTCTTAGTATTTTGGATATATTATGATTTTTAAAGTATTGAATAATGTTTTGTAAAATTTAACATAATCAATTAGATCTAGTCATAAAGTATAAGTTGGGTCTAGGGTTTACACCTAATGTGCCACATTGGATAACCCACGTGACCACTATTATAAATTTTTTTCACTTAAAACATAAAAACATGAAATCATTGTAAATAAATTCATTAAGTTCATAAAACACTTAACGAGAGGTTACACATTCGAAACTATGTATTCATAGTTTACAAAACAAATCCAAAATAATACAAAGATTCATAAACTAAATGTAAGTAAATATCATATTGATACAAATACCCAATATAATACTCAAAACTTTATCATTAGGAAGATCTCATAATCTTACGATAAAAGTGTGTAACACCCTAATCCTATCCATGTCAAATTTGAAATATTAGTGTACTACACAAAATCATTGAAATGACTAATCGTTTTTTAAAACCATTCACCCAAATGAGTTTTAAATAAGCACCATGCTCAAAATAAACTCATTAATAATAATAAGTTTACAAAATGGGAAGCTTCTGATGAAATATCTCAAAATATAATATAGTGTATAAAATGGAGGTGCAATTCAAATACATAAGATCAATGAATAATGCATGCCCTCTGAATAATATTGAATACGTACTATGGTAACTTGATCAACTGAAATCATGAATCAGCAATAAGCTCCATTATCTTCACCTATGAACCTACGCATGAAAAACATTTTGAACATAAAGCTAACAATCGTATGTCAAACAAATAAATATACTACATGAATTCATCATATTAACATGACAACTTGTATAGTCATGAGGAATCAGCAACAAATTATCAAACACTATTTCAAGCAAGCATCATGGTGTAGTCCAGGGTCATCATAACATCACTTGATTAAAACCCTCTAGCTTACAATATAGATACTTTGAATAAGAATCATGTCATATCTTATCACACCCCAAATTAAAGGATAAATTTGTAACCCCCTCAGCCTGATACAGGTGACCCGATCCAATCCGGGGTGTCACATTAGGGCCACAATAAAAACTAAGGAAAATAATTTTTTTACTAAACCATTTCAAAGCATAAAACAATTTATAAATAAAATGTAATTTCAAGAGTCAATGATAAAACATAATTCAATAATATACAATAACAAAACAAATTTCATACATTTATACGAAAACAAACTGTGACCCACATGCACCCTAATTATATATGTATCGTACTCCGTAAGCAACATCGAATGAACTCATATTATTGATTTCAATAGTTACACATGATCGATTCTTTAAACTGAAAAAGGTGAGCAAGAGAGTGAGATTGGAAAGCATAATAATACAGAACTACCATATAATGCTAAAGAACATGCAGATAAATGGCAAAGCGTAAAACTTGCTTATTGATCCATGCATATACAGGTTCCAGTGACGAGTTGATGTTCAACTAATATTCCTTCAGGTAATATACATGAAGCTTGCAGTTCAAATGAAATGTTCAGAGGAAAATATTCAGGTAATTGAAAACGGGTGTCTAGTTGTTCCCACAAAACCAATATAAAAGAAATCATATTTAAAAAAAATAGTAATTTATTTCAATAAAACATATTTTTAAAATCACTGTAATACCCTCCAACCGAACATCGATATGTAGTTCCCCAAAACTACAACCATAAGGACTTACTATAGCCCCATTGGGTGTAGGAGCCAACCTAAGTGAACACCTTGGGTTCATAAGGACTTACCCTAACCGAAGTGTTGGAAAGTTCCCCCAAGTCCACAAGGACTTACACTAAGGAAAAAGTAAAGGAGCCACCCTAAGGAAGTATATTAGGGTCTGTAAGGTCTTACCACTATGCCTATTTGACCTATGAGCCCACCCAAGGGTCGCCTTAGGTTCGTAAGTATTTTAAGCCTGATCAGGGTTGAACCTGTAGAACTCTATTTTTATTTCAAATAAAAGAGATCATATTTTATTTCCGATATCAAAATCATACTTTCAAAATCAGAGAAAATATTCATATTTATAGGGAACACACTAGAGGATCTAGATGTTTTTCGGAGGCACTAGGTAATTATCAGGAAGGAAAATACAAACTTCTAAAAGTTGATCGAATATCAAAAAAATGGGATTCCTACAAAAAGGGGTCGATTAATAATGATTTAATCAGACCTTTAGAATTTGCAACTTCAGGAACATTTAGGAATTTATTACCCTAGTAATGTATTTAAGAACTTACTACATCAAAACTTACACAGATTCGGATAAAACTAGAGTGATTTTATTATTCAGGTTATTACGGACATTTTAGTCATCTTCTACTCAGAGAAAACTTGGTAATTTGGTCTAATGAGAAGAAAAAGATAATTTACAGTATTGTGGACTTCTAACGACTTATCTGTCCAATAGTATAGTCAAAGTAAACAATCTCAACGAAGCAATATTTACCAAATAAGCATGCAGAGATGTCTTACGGATGCTCAATCCATAGCAACAAGAACGTATTATAGCTGAACAGATCACCATCATAATCATCGGTGAACGAGTCTTGAAGGGACATACATGTATCCATGTGATATTTATTTTATTCCAATATTACAGCGATGTCAGAAAAGGCCAACCATTTAACTCAATGTTCTTTAACATTTAGGGATGATACCACATTCAAGTTTATTGACATTCTCAGAGTCTATCTAACGTATTCACTAGTTCCAATTTATGAGGATATTTAGGTCATACCAATAGTTGAGGTTACTTCTATTAATTTGGAGTTTAATTTATTTCGGTCCTTCTGGGATTCAAGGGTATTTTGGCTATTTCCTTGATTCAGTCGCATGCATCATTTCCAGCAATTCAGTCATTGGGTGCTTATTCTAAAAATAAAAATTTTAAATCCTTTTTCAAACAGATCATGTACTTAACATATGGTTCATTTGCTTATTTTAGGTCCAACATAAATTTCTATACCATTTCCACCATCAGAGGCAAATCACTTCACATTTGTATCTTAAGAGTATTCTCATAATTTTTTCCCTCTAAGGGTATTTTCATAATTTTACCACATAAGGGTATTTTCTTAATAATTTATCCAAATATTCTTAGCATCTCACCTTTAAAGTAAGTATTTAGAATTTACGGATCCTAAAGTCGATTAATTTACTAATTAATCACTAGACTTTGTATTATTTTCTATCTGCCATCCATTTTCTTATGTTGGTTATCTTTTATTTAGTTAGTTTACTAACTTTTTATGGAATTCATTTTGAGGCCATAAATAATTAATTATACCTAATTGGCCAATAAAAATCATTCATGCAATAACCAATATCAACGTGTATCGAAATGCATGCAAAAAGTAGTATTGTATTACCTTGATTTTTTAACCATGTAGATCGACCAATTAAGTCCATTCCATAGCTCTTGAACCTGAATTCAATGTCCCAAAATATCTCATATACATAACGAAATAAAATATGTAAGAAACGAAACTTAATCGGAAAAATCAATTGAATTAAAAGATAAAATGCTGAAAAATAGCTTACCAGGTTCGAATTTGGCAAAAAGAACTTGAGATTCAGACTTAGGACGTTGAATACCATAAAATAAGTCTTTTCGAAAAATTTTGACTTTTTTGTGAAAGTCAACTCTGGTCATGTCAATGGCCAGTCAAATTTAATGGTTGTCACACCCCAATTTAAGGGCTAAATTTTTAATAAATTTAATTATAGAAATAAATTCGTATCAAGAAGAATTGAGGACTAAATTGCAATTTTCTAAAAGTTACAGATATGATTTAGAACTTGTGGGAAGTTCATGTACTTGAACCCAAATTATCCCATTTTTAGTCTGTAATGAAAAATAAACCCCTCCCATGTGAAACTCAAAACCCAAAAAATTCATTTAAACATTCCCATTTCTATCTTTATTCGTCCATCTTCAGCCAATCATGGACGATGTCGATACCACCACCAGCTCCGACATCCTCCCGTGACCCATCCATGTCCGTTGGCTCACCAAAATCAGCCACCGTTTTACCAAATCAAGAGAGAGAGAAGTTGTCAATTTGCCATCGTTTCATTCGTCGTCAATTGGTCGTCGATGTTTGTCACCGCTACCTCCATCTGAAGCCCCAACTTCGTCCGACCAAAACTCCTAAGGTCAATCGGTGAAAGCTGTTGTCATTTGCCGTGGAGAGCTCACCAAAAATCTGATGAATCTCTTACTCATTCGTTCCGTTTTTTGTCAATTATGGCTGATTCGGTAACCATCTTGCTTCACCGCCGTTACCAATGTGTTCCCTAATGAGTTCTAATAAAAACCTGACCTGTGGGTTGCCACACCACCATCGTTCTCATCGGTGACCGTTTGGTTTGGCTTGTTGTTGGTGTATATATGCTTTGGGAAGAAATAATCGATTCGAACGACCATATGTCGCCATCTCCATCGCCACCACATGTCGTTGTGTACACGTGGGGCTCTTCCACTCCCTTGGGAGTCTTCTAGAACGACCTAGATCGGTTCGAACCAACCCAACCCAGTCTGAACCAAGTCTGTTTGACCTGACTGAGTCAACTCAGTCTGAGTCAATCTATCTGAGTCAACTCATCCGAGTCAAGCCGTCTGAGTCAACTCATTTGAGTTGACCAATTGACTTTGACCCATTGACTTTAAACCGTTGACTTTGACTGTTAACCGTTACTTTGACTTTAACCAAAAAAGTAAAATTTTCAGGAAAGCCCTATATTATGTTTTTCGACATCCTAAGTTTAAATCCGAAGTCATTTTACCAAATTTGTACCCAGTAAGTCATTTTCAGTGATTTACCTTCATATTCAATATGGTTTCTTAATTAAGTTCAGTTTCTGAAATAAATTCAGTTGTTATGTATCTGGGAAAATATTGGATGTTGGATTCAAGTTCGAGGGCGATTGAATGGAATTTAAATGGTCGATCGGTGGGGTAAGGAAAATTGAGGTAATACATTACTACCTTTTTCATGCTTTATGGAACATGTTGGTATTGATTACTACATGGATGAAATAATAGATCACATGTATGTAGTTGATCATTTTCTAACTCGATCCGAATGTGAAATAAAGTAAACTTAATAAGGCTCGGACTACATGTATAGACACAAGAAGACTGATAAGAAATGGTTTCAAGTTCGGTGATTATCTAGAAAATGAAATAACCCAGAATCTCTAAATTCTATTTGTTCGTGTTAAAAGCTTCAATACCGAAATAACCTAGTTAAGAAATTACGAAATTACCATATGAGCTAAAATGGTATGGACTGACCCTCATAGTGAAAGTACCCTAAGAATTCATATTTAATCTGATAAATTGCTTATTCACCTGTTAAATTCTTGGTCTGTTTGGAAAGTCACTAATAATGAGATCTTACATCCGAGAAGGTACAATACCTAGAATTATCAACTTATCAGCAAATACCTAAAGGCTAAAACATTTGGAAATATTATTTATGTTTGCATTGTTCATATAAATTTTATTAAATGGAAAGACCTGAATGAAGAAAATAACTGAAATACCCTTAAACCATAAAATGACAAAAATACCCCTAAAGAATAAAATAATCCAAAATATCTCTAAGCAATGCAATGACTAAATTATATGACCTAGTTGAACTGAATAGAAGAATTGTATGTATCCGAATTTCAGAAATGATCGAATTACTCTGGAAACTCCGAAGTAATCGGGATAAACTTAACTAATAAATGGCCTAAGTACCCTCAAAGACCTTCCATTAAGGGAATGACTTAGATAAGTCTAGAAACACTGATGAACATATATGTTGTAATGTTCATAAGAGTGTTGAACCAAGAATTAAGCACGTCGGCATTACCTGATATTGTTGCAATGTCAAAATGAAATAAAGATCCATTCAGCGATGATTCTGAAGGTGATCATTTCGACAAGATTTGTATGCATTGAAAAGTGAATACCCTGAAAGTGTAATGATTTGACCGGTTGAAGCATCAGTGATGGGAGTTGTTCAGTTCGAGTTAACTCGATATCCTAATAATTTGACATGAATCTTAAATAACATGAATCATCTTTACTCCCTTATTAGATTAAATTACTACTAATTTTCCAAGAACCAAATGTGTAATATACCCCTGATTTTCCTGAATAATGGGATCACTCATGTTATGTCTAAATCTTCAATAATTCTGATATAAAAGGTTCTGAATGCATTTCTGATACTTAATTGCCTACAAAAAATATATGTATATTGTATGATCTTGATAAACCACTTCCCGAATGAATGATGAATCAGTTAGCTATCAAACCCCCTTTTACAAGGATCTTGATTCTAAAATCTTACTAAATTACCAAAGTTTCATGATCCCTTACATGATAAATACCAAGTATCTCTGAATAATAATATATGGATTCTCTAGTGTGTTCCTTATGTGACATGTAAATGTTTTACCTATTTTAAATGTGATTTTCTTAAATCATTATTTTCATGATTTACTGGTTTATGAACTATGGTTACCTGAAATGTGTTATCGAGTTTCCTGTTTTCACTAAAAAATATGATCATTCAAGATTTATGGATCATGGAACCTACTACTTGTATGAACTATGGTTACCTGAAATGTATTATCGGGTTTCCTTTTTAATTGGAAAATATAATTGTTACTGATTTATGGATCATGAAATCTACTGGTTACTACTTGAATTGTTTTATTGGGACATTATTTGGGTAGGTTGGAGTATGGAGGTTCATCTCTGATCAAGCTAGTAAATCTTTATAAGCCTAAGGTGATCCTTGGGTAGTCTCTGAGGCACCGAGAAACTTTCTTAGGTAGGCTTTCAGGCCCCAATGCATTCCCCTTGGGTTAATCATGGGACTACATATAGTGCACGGGTGGAGGGTATTTATATGGTTTATTTTATTGTCACACTTATGAGATTTTACTACATTACGGTCCATATATTAATGTAACTATTAAATATGATTTCTATCGGATACTGTATGGGTAGGATTCTGAAGTGTGGAGGTTCAGCTCTGATCAAGATGGTAAATCCTTACGGACCTAAAGATACCCTTGGGTAGGCCCATAGGCCCCAAGGTATTCCCTTAGGGTGGTTCCCTTTTTTGTGTGCTTAGGGTAACCCCCTTATGGATGCAGTTCTGGGGAACTACATAACGGTGTTCGGATGGAGGGTTCTACTATGGTTTTGAAATATGTTTTAAACAATTATAGTTTTAAAAATATATATATATTTCCATTGGTTTTTAGTTAGAACATACTAGACATCCTATTTCAATCTCCTGAAAACATGTTACTCTGAATGTTTCTTATGAACTAAAATCTTCATAACTTTTACTTGATTAAAATACCAGTGGAACCATAGTTCATTCTTAAAACCTGTAGACATCTGAATCAACAAGAAAATATTATGTTTTCCATTTATCTACATGTTCTTCAGCATCATCTAGTAGTTTTGTATTACTGATCTTCCCAAATCTCACTCTTTTACTCACCATTTCAGGTTAAAAGAATCGTACCATTGCAGCTTTCGACATCAATAAAGGAGTTCCACGATGTTGCTTGCGGAGTATGGTACATGTGATTAGGGGGCATGTATATTTTATTTCATTTTATATACGAGTATAAAATATGTTTATTTCCGAATATCGATAAATTTTACTTTTGTATTTAATTTTTTTTATGATTTTACATGTTATAAAAAAATTAATTATTTTCATGATTTTTACGGTAGGTTGCTCCTGTGACCCTAATATGACACCCCAGATTAGATCAGTCCACCCACATCGGTCTGAGTGGTTACAATGGTCCAGGAAGTCAATGATTCAATTCTGTCAGTTCAATCAGACCATTCGGTTCAGCAGACCCAGTTCAGATCGGTTTAGGCCAATTCGATCTAACCAGACTTATTTTTAGAAATCTTGCTTGGAGGACAAGTATCACGCGCACTAGTGGCGCGTGGAAGAGCATGCAGTGGTGACATGGTCAATTTTAGACGATCAATTACTCCTCATTTTATCACTTGCCAAAATCAACCAATAACATATCAAATATGAAACAAACAAGTTAAAATGATCGAAAAAAAGAATCAGAGGCTTATCAAAACGGTAGTCCGTAAACAAATGACGGTGGAACGACGAACCCAGTCGAGTTTTGATCAGAACTATCTGATGAACCCAATGGCAAAGGTGGTGAGGTAAATGGACGACGGGTTTGGCCGAAAATCTTAAAAACAATGTTTGGGTTTTAAGTTTTTCGATAAAGCTTTCGCGGAGCTCTCCAAGGAGTTTGATGGCAATTCAAAGCGAGTTGATAGGGTTTTGGTCATGACAACCAGGCACTGACGTCGGTACTAGCGATGATGATCACTGACGACTATGGTTGAAGCAAGCAGTAGAGGACATCGGGCGATCTTATCTTGTTTTCTAACAAACGACGGTAGATGTTGGGTAGTTGATGCTTGAGTTTTGCTCCGGAGATGATGACGAACCTCCTGGCGATGGGGATGCAAGCCACAGCTAACCGAAGATAGGTGAACGGTGAGGCAACGCATAGGGGCGGGGTGGATGGATTTCTTTGGAAGTTTTGTTTCCCCCTTTTTCACACATAAAGCTGATTGGAGACAAATTAGTTTGGAAATTTTTTTATAATCAAGTAAGGACAATTTATATATTTTCACTATTTCTTATCATCTATAGGGACCTAGCCTAAACGGTAAAGGCATAGGTTGGGTTACTGTTGGTCATGGATTCATGCTACCATAGCCGCATTTCATTCGGGTTTTTTATTGACAGGGGATGGACAAATTCAAGCTCAAGTTCCTAAAACTTCCTAAAAATATCATAATATGCCATAAACTTCCAAAAGTCTTACGAATTGGTCCAAAACTTTAAGACAATTAAATTTAAATTAAAAATAACAAAAAATTGGGGTGTGACAAATTTTTTATTAATTTGAATTAAACTAGCATTTTATAAATGTTTCAGACCAATCTGTGGATATTAAGGAAAATCCAAGGATTTTAAGTTTGATTTTCCCTTTAAAGGTTCATGTCAAATGAAAACAAAGAAACAACGAAGATGATGGAGTGATACTCTTTATTTTGCCCTTATCATGCATTTTGAATGATTTTTTTCTATTAGGAGGTGTTTCATACTCACCGTACTAATTATTGATATTAACATTTAGGTTGTGGAAATTATAGATGATTCACCCATTTTGATTTCAATAGAAAATCATAATCGTTGGTCACAATAAAGTTATAAATGGTCCATGTCATTTAGTTTAAAAGATTTGAAGTGTGTTAAATACAACTTCAAGAAGTCCCTTTTTTTATCTTGGCCAGATATTTTATAATGACTTTTATTGCTAACGTCATGCTTAGGATCATGATAGTTATTCATAGATTGACATATTGAATAAATATAACGTTTGGCAGTTGATTTAATTATGACATATCACATGGACTTAACATAGATATTATAAAAAGAAAGTGATTGATAAAACCTCAGGGTTCAAGGGTAAACAAAGGAGATCTTTTAAGAGGTTTTCTTTTATTTCATAGACTTTAATCATTGGATGGATTATTTGTGGAGGAGGTATAATACATATTAGGACCGACTAGATCATATATTTCAATCTACGAGGGAGTTTTTCATATAATTTTATAATTTTATGGGAATAAATTAATTAATTGATCAATTATAAAAAGCCTTACTGGTCTTTTCCTTCTCGTTTTCTTTTTGAATTCTTGTGATAGTATCGAGTCATAATGTTCTACATCATAAAATCTAAGTTTTACATTAATATTGAATGATGGTAAATCAATAGTTACAATTGAAAATTGGAAATTGGAAGTTTTTTTTAGAGAAAAAAGAAAAATGATGAACTTAGTAATCAATTTAGGGGTGTTCATGGTCGGTTAACCATACTGTTAAGCCTAAACAGTCGATTAACCATTACAACGGTTATTAAATTTTGTTAACCATAACATAACCATTAAAAATAGTTAACCGCTAATGGTTATTAACGGTTTAGTTAAAGGATAATTTACGGCTAACCTATTACAATTTTTTTCAAACATAACACAACTTAAAATTTTCAAAATTTCATTAAATTTGCAACGATATAAACATATATATTTGTAAAAAAATCTTATTTATTTGTAAATGCATTTTATTTTATAGAAATATTTATATTATAAGGTATATTCATTTTTTTACAGTTTAAAATCTTATGTGTATATTTGTATTTTGCAATTTGAAATATTGTATTTCTTCCATCTATGTCTGATTTAATGTGCTCCTATATAAGATAAACATGATAACTGAAAAAATAGTAGTAACAATTTTATTTTATTTCTAACTCTATTCACTAAAATATATAATTAATTGTAATTTAGTAGTGGTTAACCGATGGTTAACCATTTATCAAAATTTATTAATTGTAACTGTAATTGTTAACCAACATTTATAGTCGTTCGGTTAACCGAAACCGTTAAACCTTAATTGTTCAGTTAATTAACCTATAAAATATAATGGTTACACCATTTAATGATTACGATTAACGGTAACGAATTAATTTGAACACCATTAAATCAATTTGTACTCTCCAACGAGATTAAATTAATGTAAACTTTATATATATAGGAGTAGCATCAATGGCGAAACTTGGTGTTAAAGTTTAACGGGTCAATTTAAAAGTTTAAGAATTTTAGATATTTAAATTAAAATTTTCAAAAAAATTTGTAGGGTTCTGTTTACATTTCTTAAAAAAAATTGGGGTCTAACTAACACTTTTAAAATTTTGAGAAGCTTAATGAGAATTTTTATAAATTATGAGAGATATTTCATTAACAACATTCAAAAAAATTAAAGATTAATATAAGTTTTTAAAAATTTTGTGAGAAAAAATTAATTTTTTTTAAATATTTATGGGTCTGAATAATATAATTTTTAAAATTTTAGAAGGTTTGTGACTCCACAAGTCTCTCTTATTTTCCGCCCGAGTAATACCCACTTATATTCATAAAATTAATGAGTTTTGAACGAAAATATATTTTTTAATAAATCTAAATAGATAAATGAGACTAAAACTTTATACATTAATATTATTTTTTTATTTTTTACAAATAAAAATAAATAATTTATTTTGATCTTAATAATTTTTCATTTAGATTCATCAAATGACTATGGACCGGATTGACATTGCTTTTGAAAACGATTTTTAAAATTAGAAAATAATTTTTGAAAAGAGAAAATAACCTCAGTGACCAAAAATGCCTTATAATATACGATTTTAACCAACTTTTTTTGGATTTGCCAAAATGACCAACTAAATCGCAATGCGATCGATAATTCGCAACGCGATCTCGGTATCGCAAATCAGTTTCCAGATTCGCAACGTGATTCTGACTATCGCATTGCGATTTTCCAAATTCGCGTTGCGATTTTCCTAATTCGCAATGCGAATACGTAAATCGCAATGTGAATACGTAAATCGCAACGCGAATCTGACTATCGCAACGAGATTCTGACTATCGCAACGCGATTCTGACTATCGCAATACTGAATTTCAAATTCGCAACTCGATTTCTGAATTCGCAACAGGTTTTAGTTTCGCAACACAAATGTTTTGGGTATATAACTATGCAGCAGCAGCAACTCATAACCTAAATCCCTAAATCGCAACTCATTCCATCTCCATCTATCACTCTCTCCGGCGACATCCGTTCCTATATCCAACGACATCCTTCCCCATCTGGCAACAGGTTTTAATTTCACAGCTCGTTTGTTTAGTAAATTAATTTACAATAATGAAATCATCTAATGTTGATCATGTTTAGATAGATTTGTGTTTTGGAGGGTCATGGGAGAATGTTCATGGTGTTTTACAATATATGCCTTTACCCATGAATCTTCAACTAAAACTGTCATTAAAAAAGTTGACTTATGAAACTCTAATGTTACGTGTTGCAAATAAATTGAATTTAGAGCCCCTAAGTGGATTTAGGCTATCTTATCAAAGAAATGGTAAAGTTTATTTGTTAACCGACAATGAAGATGTTGAACGATTCATTGCTTACATTAGTGTTTCAAGTGATGAAGTTACATTGTATGTTGTTGAACCTAGAAGTAGTGAAGTTGGGTCAGTAGTGGGTAGTAATCAACTAAGTTTTTCAACCCCAGTTTATGGTGCTCAAAATTTAATGGTTCCACCACAATTTCATCACCAAGAAAATATTGTTTCACCACATTTCCAATACCAAACACAATCTCAAAACCCACAATCTTTCCCTAATCCAAATCCCAATCAACTTTCAGCATCAAATTCCGGTTTTCGTATTGACCAGTTAGACGATGATGAGCCAACAGAAAAAATTGTGAGTACTAGTCAGTATTCGAAATTTGATCTTGGTCAATACCCGGACTTTGATCTTGGTCAATACCCAGACTTTGATCTTGGTCAATACTTGGATTTTGATGATTTTTCAGAAGAAGAAACAGACCCTGCGTGTAATGATTTTGATATTGGTCAATACCCAAATTTTGATAATGAAACAGCCGTTGCCGAGGAAGATGTTTTTGATGATAATGAGGAGGAAGTTACGACTGTAAATGAACATGTTGAACATCCATTCTGTAATTCATATAACCCTGAAGAAAAAAAAGAAGAGAAAAAAATCCCCAAAGAAAAGTCCCCGAAGAAAATGCCACGGGAGTATAACTGGAATATGCCAGAATTACTTCAGATACCGGAAGAAGAGTTGGTAAAGATAGCAGTTGATTGTTACACAAAAATTATTCATATCAAGAACGATGATTGTTTTGATACAAAGGAAGACTTGAAGATAGCTTTGTATACGAAATGTGTGGAAGATGGCTATCAACTAAAAGTTAACAAATCAAGCAAAGATCGTTTCGAAACAAGGTGTATGATTGACAAAAATTGTACGTGGCGTATGATTGCAAAGAGGATAAAAGATTGCGAAATGTTTCAAGTTAGGACTTTTATTGATAAACATACATGTTCAAGAACCCAAGTTTTTCCTCACCATAGACAGGAAAACAAAAAGGTGTTGGGTGATTTTCTGGCTAAGTTAATGTTTTTGAATGGTAGGGTATATCGGGGACATGAAATTATGACTGACATGAATGCTCGGTTCATGATTAGTATCTCATATTCTCAAGCTTGGAGAGCCAAATGTTATGCCTTGGAATTATTGAGGGGGTCGTCAGAAGCATCGTTTGCCCAACTACCGGCTTATTGTCACAATTTAAAGCTGAAAAATCCTAGGTCAGTAACTCATATCAAAACAGATAGAGATAGACGCTTTGAGTTGCTGTTTATCGCCATTGGTGCTACGTTTAGTAAATCAATATAATTTTTTGACTCATTTTTGTTAGTTACATGCATTTCACATTTAAATGATTATATTTCTTGTGTATATGATTTTGTAGATTCGTTCGTTTATTACTTGCATGCGCCCAATTATTATAGTTGACGGAGCACATTTAAAAGGTCAATACCTTGGAGTAAACTTATTAGCAGTAGCCATGGATACTAACAATGGGATACTGCCAATAGCTTACGGGGTTGGCAAATCTGAAACCTCTGATTCATGGACATGGTTTATGGGGCATCTTAGGGATTACATAGGTCCTATTAGCAATCTGACAATCATATCCGATAGGGCAAACTCAATTGACAACGCTGTTAGAAGGTGTTTCCTAGATGCTTTTCATGGACTTTGTGGTGTTCATTTGTATAGAAATCTAAAATCAAGGTCTGCTGGTATAAAAAATCACAAATGGACATACTGGAAGGCTATAAAAGCTTATCAGGAAGTGGATTTTAATAAGCATATAAACTGTTTAAGACATGTTTTGCCTCAGTGTGCTCAAACACTAGAAGATGTCGGGTTTGAAAGATGGTCAAGAGTACATCAACTTGGAGCAAGATATGGTTTCATGACGTCTAATAGTGCAGAATTAATCAACGCTCTAAGTCTTCATTCCCGGAAATTACCCATTACTATGTTAATGGAGTTTTTTCGAGCCTCTATTCAATAGTGGTACTACAAGAAAAGAAACCATGCAGGTATTATTTCTTTAAATTCCTAACTTATCATATATTTTACTAAGTATTATTTATTTAAATTTATAGGAACATTGGAACATCGTGTTACACCATGGACTGAAAAAAAGATAACGAAACGTGTTGTGAAGTCAACGTCATGGAGAGTTGAACCATGTTCAAACACTTTGTTTGAAG
Organism: Hibiscus syriacus; assembly: GCF_006381635.1. NCBI lineage: Eukaryota > Viridiplantae > Streptophyta > Magnoliopsida > Malvales > Malvaceae > Hibiscus > Hibiscus syriacus. The sequence goes on from NW_024062761.1 coordinate 870,954, forward strand.
TACTGGATAATAACTTAAATGGGCTTGTCGATCTAAATGCAAAGACGTGTAGTTGTATGAAATGGCAAACATCTGGTTATCCGTGTGGCCATGTTATAAAAGTTGCTCTTCATCTAAACCAAGATGATTCAAGCGCATACGCTATGGATTTCTATACTACAGAAGTATATCGACAGACTTATGTCGAGATTGTCTACCCTATTCCATATCCTTCTGAGTGGGACATACCAGATGACTTACAAACAGTTTTGCCACCAGCCATGGATAGAAGGCTACCTGGCCGACCAAAAAGTCACGATCGTATACCGTCTAAGGGTGAAGAGAAGAAGAGATAGACATGTAGTCGGTGCAAGGAAAGTGGTCATACAAGGTTGACATGTGGATCACCAGTGCCATCACAATCATCTTTTCCTCTATCAAAATATGGATCCTCATCAAAATCCCAATCACAATCGGCTTCACCTTTTGGGACTGTTAACTTAGGTGATTTTTAAATGCAAACGTTGTATTATGTGTATATTATGTGTGAACTTTTAACATTTTCAATTAGGCATGTATTAGTAACTTGAGTTTGAACATTGCTATGATATGTTCAGTTGTTATCACTTATTAGACATTCATTTGACTACCGCAACGCGAATATGACTATCGCAACACGAAAATGACTATCGCAACGCGGAATCTACTATCGCAACGCGAAAATGACTATCACAACGAGAGAATCGTAATGCGAAATGAAAATCGCAACGAGAGAATTGCAATGTGAAAATGAAAATCGCAACGCGAATTTAGTTTCGCGTTGCAATTTTCATTTTCGCATTGCGATTCTCTCGTTGCGATTTTCATTTCGCATTGCGATTCTCTCGTTGCGATAGTCATTTCCGCGTTGCGATAGTCTGTTTTGCATTCAACATAATGCAGATTGAAATCAACAAATCAACTATTACATTTCAATCAATTAAACAAGCACAAATAATAATTATGTACACATCAATTAAACAAATCAACATTTACAAATCATCTTTTACAAATCAATTAAACAATCAAAAAATAATAATAAGAATTATTTTCTCATCAATTATTGAATCAACTTTTGCACCAATACATCCATTTCACGCAGCTCACTTCAGGATTAACCTGCAGAAACCAAACATTGAATCAATAACACTTTCTACACATCTAAAACCTACAAACAATAAATTATTGAATTCTAGCTACTTAACCAAACATTTTCAAACCAAAAAGAGTATATATGTTTAACAACACTTGCATTTGACTTACAAATTGTTTATGGACACTTTCATAACGCTGATGCAGGTAGGCAGCGTCTCGCATATATCGTTCTAGCCATAAAATACCGAAACCACAGGCCTACTGCACCTCTATCTCTATCGGTGGGAGGTAGAAACTGTGTACTTCCTGTCGTCAAACGCTCCAAGCACATGCATACGAGAGGACCACAATCCCCTCTGGCTTCCTTCGTTTGTTGTGGCGTGGTCTCGTCTCTGATAACTATAACATTGAACTTCTTTGGCTTCTTGTTTCCAGAATTAGTCCAATAATTAATTGCATCCAAGAATTTAGCCAAATGAGAGCTCCATCCCTTAATAATATCTCTCAAATCAGACAATGATATGTAATTTATCATGTTGTCATATACTATTGTCTTTAGGGATGGGAGCTGAAGCTCGATGAGAAGCCAATGAGTACGTTCCAAAACAGGGATAAACACCTGCATCGAAATGTAATAATTCAAATTGCGCACTTATTTATGAACACCTTTAAAATATTTAAACAAATAAATACTAACCTTATCGACCTCCCACCATGCAGGATAAAGTTTAGCTTGTCCATTAGCCAACACATATGATTCATGTCGTTGATTCTTCAAATGAACTACGTGAAAAGACGTCGACATAATTGTATATCGCGTTTTTTTTATATTTTTCTTCAATTTCCTTACAATTAGAAGACGTGTCACCTATGCATCAATATGCTGTTTTACAAAAAAAAGACATATATTAGTGAATTACATAAATTTTAAAAAATATTAATCAAACTGAAATATAAGAAGAAATATAAGACTTACCCCCCATTGAAATAGTCATTGTCTTAAACCCCTAATAATACACCCCACCAAGACCGTTCAATCAACAAATGCATATCATCTTTGAGTTTGTATATGTCAGCGTAACACCCTTGGCTCCGCTCATGTAGATAAAATCAACTGCAGTCTTAGCCCAAAGGGTATTATCCAGAATTGTTTCCGGTAGTTGTTTTCTCTCTACTTCATCTGCCGGAATGGTACTGGCCGGTAACTTATACGAAAGCCAACATTCATCCATCATGTCCGGCACGTGAGGGGGCTTCTCAATAATTCGATATATTACGCCGTGTGAATCGGGCTCTAGAATGTTGGGAGGGACCTCTTCAACGATGACAGTGGCCTCTTGAACGGTAGGAGGGGACTCTTGAGGGATGATAGGGGCCTCTTGAACGATAGGGGAGGCCTCTTGAACGATGACAGGTGAGTTCGGGCTTTTTCTTACAGATTCTTTGCACTATTGGGGTGAACGGAGACGAAATGGCACGTGCACGCCATCTGATGCGTGAACTCCGTCTTGCAAGAAAAACCCGACGTAGAGCATCCACCTTAGCGGGCCGTTAAAAATAAATTAATACATAAATCAGTAAATAAACAGACATGATATTAAACAGTGAAAACAAGACAAATATATTTCAAACTTGCACGGTATTCACCCAAGTCATTATTATATCGTTATTCACAAAATGCATCAGATAACATTCCAGAAGTAAGCACTTATATAAACATTTAAAAGGACAACATATAGGTTTAGTGCAGGTTCAATGACAACATAAAGAGTAGTAGTTTATTCTTGAAACTTAAATTTTCAACACTGTGAAGTTAGTATTTGTCTTTTGGTTGAAGTAATGCAATTCATTCAAGTTTCAATTTGCAGAAGAAGAATAGAATCTGAAACTTAAAATCGCAATGCGAAAATGACTATCGCAACGCGAAAATGACTATCGCAACGCGAATTTGACTATCGCAACGCGAATTTGACTATCGCAACGAATTTGACTATCGCAATGCGAATTTGACTATCACAACGAGAGAATAGCAATGCGATTTTCATTTCGCATTGCGATTCTCTCGTTGCGATAGTCAAATTCGCATTGCGATAGTCATTTTCGCATTGCGATAGTCATTTTTGCGTTGCGATTTTGTTGTTGTGATTTTCATTTCGCATTGCGATTCTCTCGTTGTGATAGTCATTTTCGCGTTGCGATAGTCATTTTCACGTTGCGATAGTCATTTTCGCGTTGCGATAGTCATTTTCGCATTGCGATAGTAAACTATTCTTCTTCTGCAAATTGAAACTTGAATGGATTGCATTACTTCAACCAAAAGACAACCAAAAACAAATACTAACTTCACAGGGTTAAAGAATAAACAGTATTGGCAGCAACCAAATGAATTTACTAAGCAATCTAAGTGAAATTACGAGTAAATTTATCATCAAGTTAAATATGAAAAATATTAAACTTACCTCGTTGTGTAGAGTATGAACCTCGTTCTGCAACGATGCTACAGTCTCACGTAGAGCTGCTACCTCACCACGTAAAGTAGACACCTCAACACGCCATGCACCATTGTCATCGCGTAAAGTACCGACCTCCTCACGCAAGGCATTGACCTCATTACGTAACTCCCCTAACTCATCCCGTGGAGGTGGAGGTGGAGGTAGAGAACAGGGAGATAAACGTCGTGGCATCTTTTCGGTCGCCTATCATGAGGTGATGGTGGAGAAGACGCTCGATGATGTGACAGAATAGGTGATGACTCTCATTGTGGAGGTGTATATTCGGGTCGATCAGGTGATGGCTCTGGGTGAGGTGATGGCTCTCGAAGTGGTGGCTTCTCATCATCCGTGCCATCAAAAAAACGCTTACTAGCTTGCCACCAATCAGTGGCAAGCACAGCTTCCGTGGGTGTCAGCCTCTGTAATGGAGTGTTGGCCTCCTAACAATATAAAAGCTCAAACAAATTTAAACGTTTACTAGTAATAACTTGTTTATAAACATATGATAGTATTTGTGTTAACTTACATTATTTATTATAGTATACGGTAGTAAATCTTCCCATTGTTGCAAGGACCGTTTCCTCTTCCAGGAAATAGCCCTAGGAATATCATTAGAAGTTTTTAATGCATATGTCTGCATGGCGGGAAAGGCCTCAAATATCCAAATCTACAAACAATATAATAACAAACATTAGTAATTGTTAAAGAATTAATTATAATTTTGGAAACATTATATAAAAACTATTACCTTAAAGGCCCAAATAAAGCCTGACAAAGTGTATTTGGAACCATCGCCACGTAAACTTTTCCGATCATCAAAGGCAGACGACAACTTATTCCATGTAGCTTTCCATAGATACGAACCCCACGGAAACAGGTTCCATGCATTTAGGCCCTCTACCAATTTAATTAGATCATTAGGAATAGGTTGTCGGGCCTCTCTGCCTAAAAAGCCAGCTTGCAAAAGTATTAGAAGGCATACTCGGACAACATCGACGTCATCCATCCGAGTAAAACCATCTTTCTTATTCAATAATCTCGTCAAGTCTTCCACGTGTAAATTCGACTTCTTGTTGATAGCTCAAAAAAAACCCGGGAAAACCATGATAGGTGGGTACTATGTCTAGTGTACCGATCTACATCATCGTGTCCGAAGCGTAGACCGATGATTAAGAAAAACTCCTCCCGCCCAAAACACTTATACGCCGGTGGAAAATCAAACTATATCTCTTCATCACGACGTTGTATAGTCTCTGGTAGATCGCTAGTCATGGTTTGAAGAAACAGATGGGTCAACATAGCATCTCCACCCGGATGTTGTACTTTCAGCCATGGCCCGAAGCAAGTATCCTCAAATATTTTTCTTTATGCAGGTGAAAGCTTCGACGCAATTGTTTTGGCCAGGCTCACTTTATTTCTTAAGGTCAATTGAGCCGAATAAAAGTTCTGCAAAAACAATAAACATACCAAGTTAGATATACCAAAAACTACACTGTGAAGATATAACAAGAACAATAAACATAAAGAGTAGTAGTTTATTCTTCAAACTTAAATTTGCAACACTGTGAATTTAGTATTTATCTTTGTTTTTTGGTTGAAGTAATGCAATTCATTCAAGTTTCAATTTGCAAAAGAAGAATAGTTTCTGAAACTTAAAATTGCAACACGAAAATGAAAATCGCAACACGAAAATGACTATCGCAACGCGAATTTGACTATCGCAGCGTGAAATGAAAATCTCAATGACAGAATCGCATTGCGATAGTCATTCTCGGTTTCAAATACTAAAATTGAAAGAAACTTGAATGGATTGCAGTACTTCAACCAAAAGACAAAACAAAGACAAATACTAACTTCACAGGGTTAAAGACTAAACAGTTTAGCAGTATTGGCAGCAATCGAATGAATATAATAAGCAATCTAAGTGAAATGGTTAATCTATTATTGAAAACACCAGTAAACTTATCATCAATTTCAATATGAAAAACCTAATAATAATGCAAAAATTTCAAAATAAAAATAATTAAAAAAACTAACCCTCGGTGGTTGATTTTCCATTTCTGACCGTGAATGATTTCGTCGGAGATAGAGACTGATATCGTCGGAGATGGGGACTGATTTCGTCGGAGATGGGGACGGATGTCGCCTTAGAGAGTGAGAGATAGAGATGAGACTGAGTTGTGATTTAGGGTTTTAGGTTATGAGTTGCGATTACGGGATATACTGTGGACAGTTCAGTGTTCCGATATACTAATATATTCGTGTTTGGAATTTGAAAAAAAAATACGCGTTGGATATGAATGGCGCTATGTAAATTGCATTGCGATAGTCAGATTCGCTTTGCGATTTACGTATTCGCATTGCGATTTACGTATTCGCATTACGATTTATGTATTCGCATTACGATTTACGTATTCGCATTGCGATTTACGTATTCGCATTACGAATTAGGAAAATCGCAACGCGAATTTGGAAAATCGCAACGCGAATTTGGAAAATCGCAATGCGATAGTCAGAATCGCGTTGCGAATCTGGAAACTGATTTGCGATATCGGAGATCGCGTTACGAATTATCGATCGCATTACGATTTAGTTGGTCATTTTGGCAAATCCAAAAAAAGTTGGTTAAAATCGTATATTATAAGGCATTTTTGGTCACTGATGTTATTTTCTCTTTTGAAAAATATGTTTTGAAAAAGTTTATTTTAGACATTATATTATAAAATTAAAAATATAATATTTAAAATTTTGTTTGACAGAAAGCGACTAGTTTTATTAAAAATAAAAAATACCCAAAATTATAATTTGGACACTTTCTTGTAACCATTGACACGAAAACTAGCCACCTAGATCACACATGGACAAAAAAAATGAGAGATTAAAATATCTAATCAATGCTCGAATAAAATAATGATACAAATAAATCTAACTGCATCAGCAAACGAACCACAAAAAAGGATGAAGCTACTAAAGGCCACCGACAAATTGTAAATCAAAGTCAACCGACGTGAGAAAACTATTCACAAACGCAAAACGTGTATCAAAATCAATCTAAGGTCCAAAGCATGGAAAATCATCAATGATAACAAATAAGCGTCATATTGATCACTCGTGACGATGTCAAATCCAACCCTGAAAAAAAAAGGATAAATGAAAACAACGACAAAAAATCGTAAGCTATCAAAAGGCAGTGAAAATTTTCCACAAAGGTATAGATAAACATGCCACAAAGACAGAGAATATGACATAAACACATAATTATTTTTATTAAAAACTAACAAGATAAAGAAAAAAATATAACCAACGGGCGATAACCAGCATCAAAACTAGTGCCACAGCCGATTAAACAAAATTAGAGAATAGATAAGTTGGATTGAGTTGATCAATAAAATTGACACAAGTTGTAAATAAAAAAAAAAGAATAGATAATATATTATTTAAATTATATTTACACTCATTAATACTATGATATATAAAATATATTAACTTAAAATAATACGAATATAATAGATATTTTAAGACAACTCATTAATAATATTTTTATATATGAAATAATTTTATTAAGAAAATTTATATTATCAAACTTTTTTAACATTTAAATTATTAAAATTAATATTTTAATTATTTTAATTTAACAACAATCACTCATTTATAATTTAAAAATAAAATAATTTTAATAATATATTTATCCTTTTAACCATTAAAAAATAAAAAATAAAAAGATATATATTATAAATAAATTTAAAACAAATTATTATATATGAAATATATAAATTTAAACTATAATAAAATATAAATATATAAATAAAAAATATAACTATCATAAAAATATATTTTATAATTACTAATTTTAATTTTTTTATTAAGTTAAGGTAATTACAAAGTAGTATTTGTTCTAATTAATCTCAATCAGTTGACAATGAATGCCCAATCACCTTATTACATTCGCTGGTGCTCGAACCCACAACGACGATTCCTTTAACCACTGAGTTAAGTTGGTTCTTGCAACTAATTTTAATTAATTGAAATAAATTATTAAGCAATAGATTATTTTTTTGAAAGATGTCAATATTTCAAAGTAAATGAGTTGAGCGCATGCATTAGTAAGGGTAAAAATATAAATTTGCTTCTAAGCACAAAGTTGGAAATGAAAAACTAGAGATTCCAGGTGTCGCGATTAGTTTGAAACTGCCAATTTTATAATATTATTTTTCTATTTTTACTTGTTTGACAATGATTTTGCAATCAAAAGGTTCTTTTTAGTTAAAAGTGATTTTAGACAATATTACCAGACGCACACCATATACCTAATGAGTTTTTTCAATGAGCTTTTAAAATGCAAAAGTACCTTTTTTCTATCTTATTGCTTTGAGTCAATAATCACTTTTTAAAGGTGAATTTTTTTGTTGAAAATAAGTTGTTTGGGAACGTGTAGTCACTCATTTTCATCTGGTATTTTATTTAGTATATATATAGTATATAATATATAGTTTTTTATAAAAAATTGAAAACATATATGTAGTATATAGTTTTCTAAAAGATGTTTTAAAACATATATATAATATATAGTTTTTAAAATATTTGAAAATATATATAATATATAATTTTTTGAAAACATTTTAAAAACATATATATATATATATAATATAGTTTTTGAAAATATATATAATATATAGTTTTTGAAAATATTTTGAAAATATATACAACAAATAGTTTTTGAAAATATATATAATATATAATTTTGAAAATATTTTTAACATTTTGAAAATATATATTATATAAAATATTTATGTATTATATTTTATTATTTATTATATTATTATTTATTTTCTCTTAATTTATTTACTTTCTTTTTTATTTTTTTGGTCCAAATAAATTCAAGTTCAAATCCAAAAGAAAGAGCCCAACTAGGTGGCAGCCTAACCCAGCAAACCGACCCGGCCGAGGACCCAGTAAACCGACCCGACCCAAGTTTATCCGATCCAATAACCTAGGGTTTTTAACTTAAGCAAAAGCGTCGCATGATTCTCAGCTGTAGATCCAACATCAATCGAATGGCCCAGGTCGTATATCAGCTAGGGTTTGTGCAACCCTAAAAATGTTATCACACGTCGCACGATCCTGGACCGTTGGATCTGTAGCCAATCAAATGGCCCAAAATATACCACTGAGCAAAGTGGAGTTCGACCCACTTGAAGAAACCATCCCCTAGTGGGAAACAATTTTTGCAACAACAACAACAATCAACCCAACAACGTGATTCCATAGGATTCAAAAACATGTATTCTTATCCTAATGAAACATAAAAACCGAATGTAAAATAAAGAAATCCTAGGCTATAAATTCCTATAAAAAATCAATGTAAAAACATATTAGAGATCAAGCAAAAAACATTTGTAAATTTTCGAAAAGAGAAGAAATAAAAAAGGTACTTCCTTTCTTTTTCGGTTCATTTGCATAAGGTTGTATAGGGTTTGTTTTGTTTTTTTTTTATAAAAATAAGGAAAAAGCCAATGATCCGAAGATAGCTTTTTTCCCTAAAGATCTTTATCAGATCTAGTTCTCTACGAGGCTCTTTTGTGAAAACTAATCAGAGATTTAGAAAGAGGGAACAAGAGCTTTTGAATGGTGTAAAAAATTTGTTTTGCCACCGATGAACAGCGGCCGGCGAGGCGGCGCACGGCTGGAATCTGGGTTTGTATGAACTCCGGTGGAGTGTTCTTCATAAAATGAAGAACACGATGAACATTTTCAGAGAAAAAAAGAAAGGGGTTTTGATCTATTTGGGGGAAGGAAAAAAATTATTTTTTGTTTGTAAAATTTGGGCTTTATAGCCGACCGGAAACCCAACCTTTTCACCCTAGGATCTGCGTGTTTTCACATGGGTAGGGTCCAAATATAGAACATGTCCTCAAGTTATTTTTTAAAACTCACATTGTCTTTTAATTTTAATTTTAATTTCAATTTTTGTCTTAAATTTACCACTCATTTTATTAATTCTTCAGTTTGGTCATTCTTTTATTTAATTCATGTTTTCATTTAATAGTTTTTAAAGGTTATTATATTTTATGAGTTTTTGATCCAACATTTTATTTATTTCTTTTATTTTCCTTTGTTATTTTATTTTTATTTTTATTATTATTATTTAATCATTTTACTTTCTTTGTGTTAATTTAATTTCATCTTTGTTTGTATTTAATTTTGCAATTAACGTTTTTAATTTTTTTATTTAATTGACTTTTTTTTTATTTTTTTATTACTTTGTGTATTAAATATGTGTGATATTAAGTTTCATTCTATTAATTCCTTATTTCCTAGCATGTATATATTTCTTTTTTCTGTTTTGTAAATATTATAATTTAACTTTTCCTTCTTTTTCTTTTGATCAATTCAGTGCTTCATTTTTTTGAACAACTTTTTTGACCTTTTAGGGATATTTTAAATCGATTAAAGGTAAAAAATTTGGATTGAATTTTTTACTTTTTAATTTAACTTCAAATTTTCTTAATTAAGACAACTGGAAATTAAATTAGTACCGAAAGGGAAGTACAAGGATGAAAATCCTTTTTCGACTGTAACCGACTCCCCAACCCAATATATTTTTGGTAAGACACATATCAAGTGAGAAAATAAATTATCGGTGGCGACTATAACCCATTTAATTAAGATGAAGCCCAATTCCGGGCCCAAACCGAAAGACAGATGCGACAGTTTGGCGACTCCACTAGGGACGGGTAAGTGAGTCTGGCTAAGGCTAATTTCCAGTTGTCTTCTTAGGTGAAAATTGTAAGTTTAAATTTTAAGTAAATTTTTCGATCCTTATTACTTACCTTTGATTACTTTTCAAATAAATAGTTGTACTGACATTTTTTAATGATTTTAGATTATTAAACATTTTCATCTCAGGCTCTATACCCGAGCTCCAAACCTTTCTTAAGTGGAGGTGAAAGCGACACCTTCGTGGGAATTTATTCTCCGTATAGGCCTAGCAAGTAACCTTTGGGATTCATATACCTTATGTCTTCGTGTGAATTTATTGTTCGTATAGACATAAGGGAATGTATCCTCTCAAGTTTAACTTGGTCTGTATAGGCTTGTAATTGGCTTAGGATTGAGGGTCTGGCAAGCCCAAGGGGCACAAGCAAGGAGAACTCGGGTACCTTTTTTTTAGAACCTAAACAAGGAGACTACAGGGAATTAGAGCCCACCCCGAAACTCTATTTCAAAACCAAGGATGCTTTTATTTTTATCATGCAGTTTATCATTTTTTTAACTTTTATCATTATTATTTCTATCTTACTAACTGATTTTTCTTTCATGTTTGCTTTTTATCATTTTGATCATAAAAATAGGTAATTGATTCACAAAAAGTGTTTGTTACACACAAATAATCCGCATTAATGGACAAAGGGGTTGTAATGCAAGAGGTGAAAAATGCTGAGGTACGACTATGGTCCGAAAAGACTCAGAAATAAAAGGGAGACAGTCTTCAAGGAAACTATGTGTTAGATTTGGTTGGCTATGCTTCTGTGAGTCTAAAGCAAAATGATTTTCAAGAACTACGAAATATTTGGGATAGCTAGAAAAGTGACCATAAAAAGAGGTTTCGTCAGTGGTATGGTGATATTGCACTTCTACTCTATGTCAAGACAGTTGAACCCCTAATTCGAGCCCTAGTACAATTCTGGAATCCAGGATACAGTTGCTTCACATTTAACCAAGAAGACATAGTACCCACAATTGAAGAATATATTGCTCAGCTATATTGTGAAGGAATCAGAATAGATCGGGTTTATATCAAGCACATCAAGAGTCACACTTTCAAAAACGGGTTGGAAAACGTGGTGGGGGTATATGAGAAATGGGTAATTGACCAGGTTCAACATAAAGGTAATGGGGAAGGAATTGGTTGGACCCATATCAAGAAACTAATGAAGAATCACCCCGATGAATGGAAGGCAATGGACCTTTTTGCGCTGGGCATCTATGGTTTGATTATCTTCCCAAATACTTTGGTATACATTGAGGCGGTTGTGGTGGAACTATTCGAATAGCTCATGAAATGAGTAAATCCAGCACCGATAATTTTAGTTGAAATTTTTCGCTCCCTCAACTATTACAGGAAGACTGGTGTAGGAAGATTTATAAGGTGTTCACACATTCTCCGAGTATGGATCCATAGTAACTTTTGGAAGACTAACAGGAATTTTTACCACCAATTCAGCACCACTTATTCTCCTTTGGGGGAATTCCTCACCCTGAAATGGAAAAAAAGTGTCCCAAAAGAAAAATGGATGAAGGTATTCACACACCTTCAGGATAGGGATATTGTCTGGAGAGCCCCCTAGTTTACCCATAGCGACATTCTTTTTCGATGTGGAGACTCAGAAACTATAACATTATTTGGATTATGGGGAGGAGTTAGATACTCTCCACTTTTGGCACTTCAACAGTATGGGGAACGTCAGTTTGTCCCAACAACACATGGAATATCTGGATCAGAATTTACATATCATGGGGACAACTATAAGACAAAGGTCAAAGAAGTAGAGTCATGGAAGAAAATGTTCTGTTTGGATGTCGTGGTCACAAAAGACATGCTTACTCCCGACTATTTGGAATGGCGAAGGTTAAGGAAAAATGACATCATCCCAATGCCAGACCATGAAGACACTCGAACCATGGAAGAACATCTTAAGCATGTTACCTCTAAGCTAGAGATAGGAAGGAAAGAATTTGAAACCAAAAAGTAGAGCTAAAACAAAGTCTAAGGAAACTCGAGGTAGAAAGATTCCAGTGGAAGTTGGATGTTGAGACCCAGAAGGATCGGGTAGACAAGTTAGAGAAAGAACATAAGAAAATTTATTTTGAGCTTGAGGATTTGAATAAAGGATATCAAAAACAAGTCCAGAGTAATTCCAATATGAAGAGGTCTTCTGAGTACTGGAAAAGTGAAGATAGCAGCCTGAAAAGGAAGTTTGAAGGGCAGGATGAAAAATAGACCTTGAAAGAACAACTAAAGACTTCTCAAAGACATTTGTTAGACAATCAGCACCAGAATAAGCTTTTGAGTATCTAGGTAACTGATTTAGAGAACTCTCTTTAGAAAAAGTAAGAGCGAGATGGCAAAACCATAGCTGAGTTGGAGGCCATTAGGGACAGGTTTCAAAAACAAGCAAGTAAGATTCAGATAGTTCCCTTTGACGGATGATTTCAGTGGCATTTTCGGTCGAAACAGGCCAAGCAAAGGGTAAAAGCTAGAGATCCAGTCATTCGAGATTTCTTGGAATAGGTTCAAAAAAAAGCTCGTTACTTGTATGGTTTAGAAAGGGAAGTCGTAGTGTTCTGACAAGGTATTCAACCACTGGCAGATGAAGGAAAAAGACTTGTCAACCTCTTAGAAGCTATTCAAGGTTTACAGGATTTAGTCAGAATGTACCTTTAAGATATTTTTGTCTCTTAAAAAAATAAAACACTTTTGTCTCAATAAAGATTATTTATAGTAATAGACACATTTCTGGATCAATGCCTCTAATTCTCATGCATCATTTCTATATCTTGCATTTCATTTTTATTTTTCATGTTTTTACATTCACATTAACTAACAGGAAAAAAGGAACAAACACCATGTATCCCTCCATAAGCCTTGGAAATGCATCATCCTTACAACACCCGCACAAAAAAAGGCAAATGGAAGCCAAAATTACCCACTCGAATAGAATATGTTGAAGTTGCAGAGGGAGTTAGAAGAAAAGATAAACCAAAATAACCAAAGTACTCTGGAAAAGATCACTAAAAACAAAGAGTCTTTGGTTGATCAAATTGTTGTCAGGCTATCTGGCTTGAATCAGGTAAGCACGCCTGGAGCAGGGTCATCTGAAGGGTTAGCTATGCCACATACCCTACGGTGGTTACCTCTCCTGGAATTTTACCAGGATTACAAGGGGACTCATCTACTGCATAAGTGAAAGCCTCGTCTGATGTAAAGGTACATACTTTCATATCCAACCCTAAGAATAATCCAGACGATTACCATATACCAAATTTTGATGAAGAGACAAGGAAAAGAAGATGGAAGAAAAGATCAAACTACTGGAAGACCAAATATAGGTAGTTAAAGGGGACCATGATTATTATGGAGTCGATGCTCTAGAGCTGAGCTTAGTCACGAATATGGTGCTCCCACCAAAATTCAAAGTCCCCGAATTTAAGAAATTTGATTGGAACAATTGTTATTCAGCTCACATTACCATGTTCCGTCGAAAAATGACAGGATATATAGAAAATGATCATCTCCTGATTCATTTCTTCAAATAAAGTTTGTCTGGTTCAACCATCCAATGGTACAATCACCTGAATCGATCTTATATCAAGACTTGGAAAGATCTTGCCAAGTCATTCTTAGAATAATACAAGCATATAAACAATATGAGATTAGATCGAGACACGTTATAAAGCATAGGGAAGAAGCATAACAAGAGTTCAGACAATATGCACAGAGGTGGAGGGATTTAGTAGTGCAAGTTCATCCACCCTTGGATGAGAAGAAAACCATGAAGCTTTTCGTGCAAACTCTGAAGGTTCTTTACTTCGGGCATCTAGTTGCAATCACATCAGGGAATTTTTCTGACTTAGTTATGGCTGGGGAAATGATTGAAATGACCATAAAACATGGCAAGATCGAGGGAGGGGAATCAAGTAAAAAAACCTATATGAAGAAAAAAGAGGGAGAGATTAATAACATCAACACCTACAATGCTAATAGAGGTGTTACAATCTCCATCTCAAAAATAATTATAGCTGTACCATCAGGTACTTATAGTCAAAATCTAAGGGAACCTAGGAAAGAAAGAGAAAAATAGTATTTTGATCCTATTCCCATGACGTACAAGGAATTGTATCAACAACTCTTTGATACTCATATAGTGTCACCATACCCGGTGGAACCTATGAAGCCCCCATGCCCCAGATGGTATGATGAGAACACTTACTACGAATATCATGGTAGTGTGTCAGGGCATACTATTGAGAATTACCTCGCATTAAAGAGGATCATGCAAAGAATGCGTAACAAGAATTGGATCCATTTCGACTCAGGAGCACCAAATGTTGCAAAAATCCTTTGCCTAACCATCAAGAGACTGGGATTAATGTAGTTACTACAGATAAAGATAGGAAAGTTAATATTGGTATTTCTGAAATAAAGTCTCATTTGGCTTGGGTATGGAGAAAATTGGAGAAAGAAGGATTTCTTGCACCCATTTTGATACATCAAGTAGTTGAGATGGTAACCACTGTTGTTACCGCGATGAAGAAGGGCATGAAGTGCAAGATTGCCTGGAGTTTAGAGATTTGATCTAGCTTGTGATATAAAGGATGAGCTGAAATTCTATGATGAAATTCAAGACTCTTCAGAGGTAGATGTTTGTGCGACTAAAGAGTCATCCGAAAGCGGATATGGCAGGGGTCGTCCTTTGGTAATTACTCTTAAAGTGACAGCAGAGAAAACACAAGTAAAGATGGTGATCACAGCACCCCGACCTTGTTCTTTCAAGGATAACAAGCAAGTGCCTTGGAAGTCTGAATGCCAAGTAAGCACCCTGAAGGAATATGAGAACGAAGTAGGGTATGTCGTTGGGAAACACTACTTCCAAGAGGCTAAGTCCCCTAGAGACCACATGAACCCTTCAAAAGGGATATACTAACAATAAATGAGATAATAAAGGAGGAAGAAGCCATAGAGTTTCTGAAATTTTTAAAGCACAGCTAGTATAGCATTCTAGACCAATTACATTGCCTGTTTACACGCATTTCAATGTTGGCACTGTTGATAAGTTAGGGGCATATAGGGAAGAACTTTTGAAGGTTCTAAATCAAACGTTTGTGCCATAAGACATACCGGTCAGCAAGATGGATTGACTGGTTAACAATATTCAAGCTGATAATCTCATCTCATTTTCTGATGATGAGATTCTGTCTGGAGGAAGAGGTAGAACTAAAGCATTGTACATCACCACTCATTGTAAAGGGAACGCATTACCGAGTGTATTGATTGACAATGGTTCAGCCCTTAATGTGATACCTTTGGTTTCATTGAAAAGGCTAGCAATAGACGCTTCCCATATGAGAATATGCCAGAGTGTGGTTCGAGCATTTGATAGGACCAAGAGGGAGGTAATTGGAAAGATTGAGGTGCCTTTAACCATTGGACTTGCTATTTACAATGTTGAATTTTTTATAATGGATATCATGCCTTCCTATAACTACCTTTTGGGAAGACCTTGGGTCCATCAAGCTGGAGCAATACCATCTACGCTGCACCAGAAAATCAAGTTTGTCATTGACGGGGCTCTTGTAATTGTTAATGCTGAAGAATATATTGTGGCAAGTGTGACTACTGAAACCCCATACATAGAAGTAACTGATGAAGAGGTAGAATGTTTATTTCATTCCTTAGAGTTTTTGAATGTGACATTTTTGGCTGAAGGAGAAAAAATTTCTAAACCACGACTCTCCGAACGCACTAAAATGGAGATAAGAAAACCTTGGGAAGAGGTGTCAAGGTAGAAAGATGATTTAGAAATCTGTTGCAAGAAAGAATCAACCTCGTTCTTCCTATAACAAGGCTAGACCAATTTAGGCTTGGTTTTTAGCCCAGCCAACAACAGAAGAGGAAGGAAATCCAGAAAGGCCAAGTAGAAGGTTGGCCAGATTGAACAGGAAAGATTTTCAATGGGAACCCATGGTTTTTCCACCTCTTTATGGAACATTTAAATCTAAAGGTTATGAGTTTGGGATGAATTCACCATATTTAGAGGTTTCTTTAAAATATTAGAGTATTAATGCTATAATAGCTGAAAATGTCGAAAATATGGACGGGTCAGGAATCCGCCCTTTGCCACCAGGATTGATGCTTAGCAACTGGACGGATGAAGAATTACTGTGATTTTCAAATTTATTTCAGAGTAATACTCAAACTATACTTATTCGCTTACACTCGGGGTAATAGGTGATCTTTTGTAATGATGAATAAATGTTTTTTTAAGTTCAATAAAAGATGCAAATTCTTTCACGACAAATATTTTTTATTTCTTTAGAACTCAATTTTATTTGATTCTGTACTTTTCTTTTGAATTCAATTTTATTTCTTTCATTACTTTATTTTATCCTCTTTGGACGGTAATTCCGTGTTGGATATTTTCCTCTCACACTTACAAGTTTCATTTCTCCTTCAGGCCCCAAGATAATGATAATGCAGGCACTGATGATAATGACCCGGAAGTGGATTTTGAACAATTCGTTTGTCTTGGGGAAGTAGATGAATGTAACAATGAAGACGAGTGTAGTTTATCTTCCGAATTGTTAAGGATGATAGAAAGAGAAGATAAGCAAATATAGCCACATGAAGAGATATTTTTGCTAGGTCGTATCAAGAGATGTCGGGGCTAGTTACATATATGGCAGTCCACAAATTGTCTATCAAACCAGAATACAAACCTGTGCAGCAAAAGCTAAGGTGAATGAGACTTGGAATGCTCCTTAAGATCAAGGAAGCGGTCAAGAAACAGTTCGATGCAATTTTCCTTCAAGTGGCAAAGTACCCAAAATGGGTGGCTAACATAGTGTCGGTTCCAAAGAAAGACGGAAAAGTATGCATGTGTGATGATTACTGAGATCTTAACAAGGCGAGTTCCAAAGATAACTTTCCTCTATCACACATAGACACTTTGGTAGATAATAATATTGGAAACGCTTTCTTCTTACTCATGGATGGATTCTTAGGATATAACCAGATAAAGATGCATCTGAGGACATGGAAAAGACCACATTTTTCATAATGTGGGAACTTTCTGCTACAAGGTCATGCCCTTTGGATTAAAGAATGTTGGGGCAACATATCAAAGAGCTATAGTAACCTTGTTTCATGACATGATGCACAAATAAATCAAGGTTTATGTCGATGACATGATTGTCAAAGTACAAACCGAAAATGAACATGTCGAGAATCTTAGAAAGCTCCTTCAAAGATTAAGAAAGTTCCAGCTGGAACTGAACCCCGGTAAGTTGGGGTGACATATAGAAAGTTGTTAGGCTTCATGGTCAGTATGAGAGGTATCAAAGTCGATCCAGATAAAGTCAGAGCCATCTAGAATTTACCTCCCCCACAAAAACAGAAAGAGGATCGAGATTTTTTGGGGCAGGTTAAATTACATAACGCGGTTCATATCTCAACTGACCGATAAGTGCGACCCAATTTTCTTTCTTCTTCGAAGAACAACTCTAGAACATGGGATGAGGATTGCTAGACTGCATTCAATAAAATAAAAGAATACTAATCTCACATTACTATCTTAATGTCTTCCATCCAGGGTAAACCACTTTTCTTTTATTTATCCATATTTGAGAATTCTATGGGGTGTGTTCTGGGTCAACATAATGAATCTAGGAGAAAAGAAAGGGCCATTTACTACATGAGTAAAAAGTTATTGATTGCGAGGTCAAATATCCTCCTATCGAAAAGGTTTATTGTGTTTTAGTTTGGGCTACAGGTAGACTCAAACAATACATGTTGTACCACACTACTAGGTTGATCTTCAAGTTAGACCCACTAAAATATATGATGGGTGTGCATGCTCTCTCTAGAAGGTTAGCCCGATGGAAGATGTTGTTATCTAAATTTGACATCGAGTACGTGAGCTAAAAAGCTATAAAGGGAAGTGTCATATCAGATTTCTTGGCAAGCAAAACTACTAAAAATTACGAGGTGCTGGACTTTGACTTCCCGGACGAAGACTTGATGGCCATATCCTTAGAAGAAACAAGTGCTTTCACATGTGATTGCAGGAAAATGTATTTTGATGGTGCATGAAATGCATTAGGACGTGGCATGGGGCAATACTGATCTCCCCTTAAGGAAATCATTACTCATTCACTAGCAGACTAAATTTTTATTGCACCAACAATATGGTAGATTATGAGGCTTGTGTTTTACGGATTCGAGCTGCTATTGGACAAAATATATAGACCTTGCGGGTCTATGGAGATTCAACTTTAGTGATCTACCACCTCCGTAGAGAATGGGAAACGAAGGATGTAAAGTTGGTGGAGTACCAAAAGCTAATATTGTACCTACTCAAAGAATTTTATGAAGTCTCCTTCCATTATGTACCAAGAGAAGAAAACCAAATGATCGATGCTTTAGCTACCTTGGCAGCTGCATTCAAGGTGGGCGGGGAGTCTAACATGATGCCAATTGACATACAGTCATATAGGTATCCGACTCATTGTTATCAAATCAAAGAAGTAAAAGACCATAAGCCTTGGTATCATGGCATTCTACAATACATAAAAAACCAAAGTTATCTAGAGGAAGCCATCGAGACTGATAAAAGAACTATTAGAAGGATGAAGACTGTATATATTAATGATAGAGAGGTTTTGTACAATAAAAGTCATGATCAGATCTTGTTGAGATGTGTAGATGCATAATAGGCAAAGATGATATTAGAAGATGTACATAATAGAGTTTGCATAACGCATGCAAATGGACATATGATGTCGAGGCAAATTATGAGATATGAATATTTCTTGCCCACATTAGAAAGAGACTAATCAATTATGCTAGAATATGTCACAAATTTCAAATCTATGGTGATGAAATCAATGTTCCACCTCAACCTCTTCATGTAACCATTCTCTATGTGGGGCATGGATGTTATCGGGCAAATTCATCCGAAGGCTTCAAATGGTCATCGTTTTATTCTTGTGGCAATCGACTATTTCACTAAATGGGTAGAGGCTACATCATATGTCTGTGTCACTCAGTCTACTATTTGTAAGTTCTAGAAAAAAAGATCATATGTCGGTTGGTTTACCTAAAAGAATCATTATCGTTAATGCCACGAACATGAACAATAAAATGATGGACGTAGCTTGTGAACAATTTAACATAAAGCATCATAACTATGCATTTTATAGACCAAAGATGAATAGAGTGGTAGAAGCAGCAAACAAAAACATCATAAAGATAGTGGAGAAAACAACTGAGACGTACAAAGATTGGTACGAGAAATTACCTTATGCTTTATTTTCTTACCAAACCTTGGTACGAACTTTGACTGTGGAAACCCCGTACTCATTATCATATGGGATGAGGTAATATTGCCCATTGAGTTAGATATTCCATCACTCAGGGTCCTATTAGAAGTTAAACTATATGATGAAGAATGGCTCCAAAATCGATATGATCAGTTGAACTTAATCGAGGAAAAGAGATTGAAAGCCATTCACCATGGTCAACTATTCCAAAAACGAATGATTCGAGAACATAATAAAAAAGTGCACCCAATAGTATTCCATGAAGAGGATCTTGTACTGAAGAGGATTTGGCCAATCCAAAAAGATTTCACAGGAAAATGGATGGCAAATTGGGAAGGACCTTCTGTCGTAAAAAAGGCTTTCACTGGAGGAGCATTGATTCTGGCTAAAATGGATGGGTCGGAATTACAAAATCACGTTAATTCGGATGTAGTCAAAAAATCGTTCGCTTAGGATGAAAACCAGAAAAGATGCCTTAAGTTGAAAAAAAAAGTGGGTCCAAGATGAAAACCTGAAAAGGGCGTCTTGAAACCAAGGATGGATCCAAATTGAAAACCCGAAAGAGCAATTTGGATGAGGATTCAAGAAAGGTTATGCGTCACAACATCCAAATTTTCTGCAGACTTAACAATTCAAGGAAATGTGGCACTTCCGAACATTGTCACATTTTTAAAGTCCCCTTGACAAAGGCTGCACTTAAAAGTCATCTAACGGCGTATCTGTTCAGAAGCACCCGCATTGTTGAGATCTAAGGCATTTACTTATATTTCCCTTTGACTTTCCAAAATGTTTGTCATATACTTTGTTTCCTTTTTCCTTATAAATAAATATGGCCATTTTTCTAAGTCAATTCCTTTTAAGCATCTTGGGTTGAATTTAAACTTAATGATTTATTCACTTTTGAAATGATAATTGTGCAATATTGTATAAAGATTTTATTAAAAGGTACAGGTTTTCGAAAGTCGATCATGGTTTATGCACTATACTTGAGATAACTAAAAGGCTTTTCTCAAACCAAGACTAGAAATAAAATTCTATATATTGGATTTAAACATAGTGAAGAATCCAAGATCATGATCAGAAATTCAAGATTCCAGAATCAAGAGTCATCAGGACTGACAACCAGAGATTGAAGATTTCCCTTCAAATCCTAAAATAACATATTTCAGATATGCATTTTAGGCACACATAAGAACATTGCATCCATAGCATCGCATATGTGCATAATTTTGTAGATTCTTGTTAGAGTTAATTTCAACTTCATAGCGAAGGATATTAAACTCGAGACAATACAATTTACAATATTCAATTTCAACTTCACAACGAAGGACATCCAATTCAAAGCTTAACTTCACAGCGAAGGAACCATCCACGATTTCAACTTCACGAAGAAGGATATCGTATAGATTGACCTCGTGCCACAACAAATGAGTCATATGCGACAACAGGGAGTTATCTCCAAACTTAGTACAACTTAACTCAAGGCGAGAAGAGTTATCTGTTAACAAGAACTTTCGAGTTTGATTTCATTCAGCTCAAGGGTATATCAACGCATGGTGTACTTTTCAGTGGAATTTTAAATTGAAAAGGACTAAGGTTGAGTAGGGTTTAGCAACAAGAAGACACCTTCTGATTTTGAACTATGATTTCAACTTCAAAAGGAAGGATATCATGTTTAAAGACATCTCAAGAGTCACCCGCATTACGACTCAACAATAGGGAGCCATCTTTTTTCTTCAAGTCTCAACTCCCCAGCAGATGGTAGTTGATAGAGATTCAACGGAAACATGGAGTCGGATTTCAAACTCAAAAGTCGACAACTCTCGCAGAAACATGCTTGTTTCCAAGCCCACATGCCAAACGAAAATTTGTCCTTTTGTCTTTGCCCTATTTTCGTTACACGATAATGGGCAAAGATGGGCAGCTGTAGTCACTTATTTTTGTTTGGGGTTTTATGTAGTATATATATATATATATATAATATATAGCTTTTTATAAAAAATTTAAAACACATATGTAGTATATAGTTTTCTAAAAAAAAATGTTTTGAAAACATATATATAATATATAGCTTTTAAAAATATTTTGAAAATTTATATAATATATAGTTTTTGAAAACATTTTGAAAATATATATATAATATATAATTTTTGAAAATATTTTTAAGATTTTGAAAATATATATTATATAAAATATTTATGTATTATATTTTATTATTTATTATATTATTAGTTATTTTCTTTTTTTATTTATTTTCTTTATTTATTTTTTTGGTCTAAATAGGTTCAAGTCCAAATCCAGAAGAAAAAGCCCAACCAAGTGGCAGGCCTGACCAAGCAAACCGACCCGGCTGAGGAACCAACAAACTGACCCGACCCAAGTTCGCTTGACCCATCAAACTAGGGTTTTTAACTTAAGTAAAAGTTTTGCATGATTCTCAGTCGTAGGATCCAACATCAATCGAATGGCCCATATCACATATAAGCTAGAGTTTGTGAAACCCTAAAAATGTTATCACGTGTCGCACGATCCTGCGTCGTTGGATATGTAGCGAATCCAACAGCCTAAAACAGACCGTCGAGAAAAGTGGAGTTCGGCCGACTTGAAGAAACCATCCTCTAGTGGGAAATAATTTTTCCAGCAACAATAATAATCAATCCAACAACGTGATTCCATAGGATTCAAAAATATGTATTTCTATCCTAATGAAACCCAAAAACCGAATGTAAAATAAAGAAATCCTAGGCTATAAATTCCTGTAAAATATCAAAGCAAAAATAGATTAGAGATCAAGAAAAAAGCCTTTGTAAATTTCGAAAAGAGAATAAATAAAAAGGTACTTCCTTTCTTTTTCAGTTCATTTGCATGTGGTTGTTTAAGGTTTGTTTTGTTTTATTTTTTATAAAAAAAAAAGGGAAAAAGTCAATGATCCAAAGATAACTTTTTTTAAAGATCTTTATCCGATCTAGTTCTCTACAAGGATCTTTTGTGAAAACTAATCGGAGATTTGGAAAGAGGGGAACAAGAGCTTTCGAATTGTGTAAAAAAAATTATTTCGCCACCGATGAACGGTGACCGGCGAGGTGGCGCACAGCCGAAATCTGGGTTGGTATGAACTCCGGTGGAGTGTTCTTCATAAAATGAAGAACACGATGAACATTTTCAAAGAAAAGAAATAAAGGGGTTTTGATCTATTTTGGGGAAGGAAAAATGATTTTTGTTTGTAAAATTTGGGCTTTAGAGCCAACCCGAAACCTGACCATTTCACCCTAGGATCCGCGTCTTTTCACACGGGTAGGTTCCAATTGCCTAACAGATCCTCATGTTATTTTTTAAAACTCACTTTGTGCTTTAAATTTAATTTTAATTTCGATTTTTGTCTTAAATTTACCACTCATTTTATTAATTCTTCAATTTGGTCATTCTTTTATTTAATTCGTGTTTTCATTTAACTATTTTTTAAAGGTTATTATATTTTATGAGTTTTTGATTCAACATTTTATTTATTTATTTTATTTTTATTTTTATTTTTTATTCATTTTATTTTCTTTGTGTTAATTTAATTAATTTTCATCTTTGTTTGTATTTAATTTTGCAATTAACGTTTTTTTTATTTAATTGGCTTTTTTTGACATTATTTTTTATTACTTTGTGTCTTCAATATGTGTGATTTCAAGTTTCCACTCAGTTAATTCCTTATTTCCCATCATGTATATATTTCTTTTTTCTGTTTTGTCTAAAATATTATAATTTAACTTTTGCTTCTTTTTCTTTTGATCAATTCAATACTTCGATTTTTTAAACATCTTTTTTGACTTTTTAGGGATATTTTAAATCGATTAAAGGTAAGTAATGTGAATTATATTCAAATGAACAGTTTGGTTATTAGATTTTAAAAGTTATAAAAATTTTATTAAATTTATCAAACTATTATAAGTTAAATCTTATTCAATCATTATAAAATGATCATTAATTTTTATTGATCTATTTTATAATAGTCATTAAGTTTATTAAACTTCTACTCTTATTATTATTATGTTATATTAACTATAATATAATAATTTAATAAATTTAATGATTATTTTATAATTTTTGAAAGTTTAATGATTAAATACTCATCATATGAAATAATGGAATATTTATAGTTAAATTTATCAGTTTGTATTTAAAAATTTAGTAGTGAGTTTTAATTTTTCTTATTAATTTAATGGTAATTAGAACCATCCTAATATACGTTGTACTCAAACTTGGGACTTCTAGGTATATAACTATCCATTTAACTAATTAAAATTAAAATTAAAATTATTTGTTTTATAATACCATTAATATTACTCATCATTTATTATCGATTTTTTAATTAAATTAAAATGTTTCAATTGAAATAATATTCAATTAACCAATGGTACCAATTCAAATAAAGAAATATATACATATTTGTAAAATTATCTTCATTCCATCAAATGTCTTCCTATATATTACCAAATATTATACATGACTTCATCATTAATTTTTAATAAAAAATTATGGAACTTTTATATAAACCCAGATAATAACATATTTAACTCTGAAAGTTTACACTTAATCTAATTTTAAAAAATTAACTCAAATAATTTGAACATTCTATCTATTTAACCCTAAATCTCAAACTTCATTTCTTAATCCTAAAAAATGATAGTGTTAGGAAAACTTTCAAGATCCATATGTAAAAATAAAAATCCATCAAATGAAAGAGAGAAAAAAACATAACACTAGAATTCAAAATTAAACCTCAAATCAAAATTAAATGGTCTCCAACTATAGGGTACTATTTTGTTGAGTCTCAAAACTATTAAAAGTTATAAAATAGTCTTCCGACATTAGGGCGTTGTTTTGTTGAATTCCTCGACTATCTACAAAATGGTTACCTAACTATTCTCATGTTCCAAACTTGTCCGTTTCCATTAAAAGATTGAAGGTCGTCTGAGCTGGATGGTTAATCTATGACTCACATATGATAAAAAATTTATCTCAGCCGTTTCAGTAGTATTTTTGTGGATAGACTCTTCGTTTTACATTATATCGTTGAGCCAGTGCATGAAACATTATGTCACACCCCAAAAAAATTATAAGTTTTTGAAACTTATAGTTAGTTTTAGAATGTGCAAGAAATTTAGGGACACATTCCTGAAATTACCCATTTTTCTTATATATTGAAAAATAAATTCCCCTCTCTCGTGCAATTTACTTTCCCAGAATGTTTTCCCCAATTTCCTTCCCCATTAACCTTCCTTTTTAGCTCAGATACCACTAAATGTAACCCCCTCAGACCGATGCAGGTGATCCGATTCGATTCGGGGTGTCACATTAGGGCCACCGGAGCGACCCACTGTAAAAATCTCATAATATTTAAAACTTTTATTAAAATATGTAACCTCATAAAATGATTTATGAATACAAAATAAAATTTATCAGTAATAAGAAATAAAACAGATTTTCAGACCCGTATATAAAACAAAATACAACCTACATGCCCCCTAATCACATGTACCATACTCTACCAGCAATGCTGGAATAATTCCCTTACTGATGTCGATAGATGCACTGATACTATTCTTGTATCCTGAAAAGGTGAGTAACAGAGTGAGCTTTGGAAAGCTCAGTAATACAGAACTACCAGATGATGCTGAACAACGTGGAGATAACAAATAAGCATATATTTCCTTATTGGTTCAGACATCTACAGATTATTAGGCTAAGTTGAGGTCCCACTGATATCTCAAGTAGTAACACAGTAAGATTTTAGTTCAGAGAAATATTTCGGATGACTGAGTTCAGGAGATCAGAATGGGTTATCTAGTGTATTCTCGTAAAACCAGTGAAAAGATACAAGTCTTTTTAAATCTATAATTTTCTATACAAAGACAGGATTTTAACAATTAAATCTGTAATTTATCGGGTTAGGTTCGAATTCTCAGGGTACTTTCTCATATAGAGTCAACTCGGACTATTTTTACCTCTCAAGGGAATTTTTGTAATTCCTTAACCAGGTAACTTTGGTGTTAAAACTTTTAACAAGGATAAATAGAATTTAGAGATCCTAGAGTTAACTCACCATTTGTCGATCTGAAACCACCAGTAGACTCGCCATCGAACGGTGAACAAAACCCGACCTTTATTCTATTGTGAATCGACGTCGTTCGTTGTAAAACTCAACCGGAAGCTTCGTCAGTTTTAATTCAATCGCCGTTCATCACACCTCCTACTCCATCGGACTCACCATCACCGTACGCTCAAAACCAGACCAATCTCGTCACGTCGTTGTTGCTCTGTCGTCCTCACTCGCCAATCATCGTCGGATAAGTTGGTACGTTTTAAAATTATATAATCCGTTATGTTTTGACGAAAAATAAAACTTACATGAGACTCCTGAGGTGTTGATCTAAAAATTTGGAAAATTTCATGCCGAACCGACGACCAGTGCCGCCGCACGCGCCGCCTCTGCGTACGGGTGTCGTCTGTCAGCAGTTGACCGGCTGGACAGGTGTGGGACCGAGCAGTCCGAGTTGAGTCGAGCCACTGATCCGCTTAGCCGTTGATCGTTAACCATGGATCAGACCGTTGACATTTTCAGCTACACATATCCTGTCATTTTTTCGATTCCCTGAGTCCTTTTTTAGGTTTATTTGCCAATTTCGAACCCGGTAAGTTATTTTCACTGATTAATCACCTGATTCGATCCGTTTCTTGGCAAGTAAGCTTTGTTTTTTATGAAATTTATGTTGTTATGTATTTTAGGAATTATTGGAGGTTGAATTAAATATCGAAGGCGTTCAAATGGAATTTAAATGGTCGATCAGTATGACACAAAAATAGAGGTAATACATTACTACCTTTTCATGCTTTATGAAACATGTTGGTATTGGTAAATGCATGAATAACAAAATGTTTGATCTCATTTGTATAGTTAGGTAATTCCTACACTCGATACGAATGCGGTAAAAAGTCGGTAAGTGAATAAAATTCTGATGGCTTGTACCTGAAATTAGAAGTTTGATAATGAATAATTTCAAGTTCAAGATTATTCGAAAAAAGAATTTAACTCTAGGATGTCTAAATTCTATTTATCCTTGTTAAGAGTTTTAATATCGAAGTTACCTGGTTATGGAATTACGAAATTACCCTTGAGAGGTAAAAATAGTCCGAGTTGACTCTGAATGAGAAAGTACCCTGAGAATTCGTACCTAACTCGATAAATTACAGATTTAGTTGTTAAGATCATGTCTATGTACAGAAAATTCCTAATAACTTGGTTGTAATATCTGAGAAGGCACTTAACCCTAAAATCTCCGAGTTATAAGTAAATACTTGAATAATAATTTATCAAGGGTACTCTTTTGTTAAAACTGTTCGAAAGGACTGAAATAAATGATAAGTTTGAATTAAATAATAAGATCGGCTGGAAGAAAATGATTGAAACGTCATATATCTGTAAAATAACCAAAATACCCCTATAATAGAAATGAATCAAGAATATCACCAAGCCCAGGAATGATTGGATATCCTCAAGCTCTAAAAGGACTAAATTAACATTGAGCACCAAAATGACCAAAATAGCCTTATGGCCTAGAATAAGTAAATGTCTTGGATTAATTAAGAAATTCAAATAAACATGGATGTTCTACTGCTCTTAAAAGTTATGGAACACAGATTAAGCCGGTCAACCAATGCTAGTGCTATATCAGTACTTGAATGGCATATATACCACTTGAATCCTTGTTCATCTCCTCAAGTTTGGATCGATGATAATTCGAGAAGTACTTAGGTTAAGTCAACTCTAGAGTGCATTTGGTACTAAGAAATGGATATTCGTTAGACAAATCAACCACAAATACCAAATTGAACTGAACAAAAGTATAATATGTATCCAAAATTTAGAAACATCTGAATTACTCTGGAAAACTCTGAAGTAATCGGGACAGACTTGACTGCTAAATGAACTAAGTAACCTCGAATACTAAGGATTAAATAATTGATTTAGACGAGTCTGGGAAAGCTAATGAACTTAAATGATGTACTATCTTTATGTGTCATGAATCACGAAACAAGTACGTTAGCTTTTCCTGATATAGTTGAAACGTGGAAATGAAATAAAGACCATTGGAAGATATATTCAATGATGATTCCGAAGTTGATCTATGGAAAAGAATTTTTAGTATTAAAGAGTGAATACCTTGGAAGGGTAATGAATTGACCAGTCGACAAGTAACACTTATGGGAAGCTATTCATCTAGAGTAATTCAATAATCCAATCAATCAACATATATTGTAAATGTTCTGAATCTTTTTTCCCCTTATCAGTTCAAATCACTCTAGTCATATCTGGAAATACAAGTAACTCAGATGCAAAAGATTCTGAATACCCTTCAGATTACGTAGAGATTCCAAAAAATGTCCAAATAAGATATGATCCTGAAAAATTACATTTTGAATAACTGATGATTTCGTTAGTTAATGAACTCTTCCAAAAGTGATTTGAACTTCTGACATTCTATTGGTATATTGATGATCCGTGTTTCTCTACCTGATAAGATTATCCAGTATCTCTGAAAAATATCTGGAAACACTAGTGTGTTCCCTAATCACATGAATGTTTTATCTGATTTCCGATTTGAATTCTGTTCTGATACCTTATCTAGATTATGTTCTGATATCTAACCTGAATTATGTTTTGATTTCTGATATCTCTATTTACTGATGGAAAAATGTTTTATTTGGAGGGTATTATTGGAGGAAGTATATCTGCAGGCTCCTCAGTATTTTGCTAAGGGCCTAAACTACAATTGTGCCTCTCTAAGCCGGAACTCCAAGATCGAGTCCCTCTCTGTAACGAGCTAACCTAAGTTTTCTATTCGTTAGGGCTTTATCGTTGCATAAAGGAATACTAGTAACGTCTGTCCAAATTCTGTAAAATACCTCATGAGTAATGTGAGAATTACTTATCCGAGAAATTATGTCTGACTCCATAAATAAAATTGAGATTTGTTAAACTCTATGAACCTATTTTCGTAACCAAGGTTGAATTAATTCCACAATGATAAATTTATTCTGGTTATTTTATTGGAATGAGGGAGAGTTCTGATGAAAATGTATGCTCAGCTGGTTAAGGATTAATAGAGGACACGTACTTTTGTAAAAGCTAATTGAAGATATGAAAAAACTAATGGAAGTTTCATTCTGTAATTTTGTGACATGAATGAAATTCAATGACGAAATTATTTTAAAGATGGGAGAATTGTCACACCCCAATTTAGGGGTCAAATTATAAGTTTTGGAAACTTATAGTTAATTTTAGAATGTACACAAAATTTGGGGACCCATTCTTAAATTTACCCATTTTTCTTATATATTGAAAAATAAATTCCCCTCCCTCGTGTAATCTATTTTCCCAAAATGTTTTCCCCAATTTCCTTCCTAATTAACCCTCATTTCTAGCTTTGATACCACTAAATGTAGCCCCCTCAAACCGATGCGGATGACCCGATCCGATCCGGGTGACCCGATCCGATCAGGGGTGTCTCATTAGGGCCATTGGAGAAAACCACAGTAAAAATCTAGAAAATTTTAAAACTTTTATTAAAACATGTAATCTCATAAAATGATTTATGAATACAAAATAAAATTTATAAGTATTCAGAAATAAAACAGATTTTCATACTCATATATAAAAAAATAAAACTTACATGCCCCTAATCACATGTATCATACTATGCCAGCAATGCCAGAAGAATTCTCTTACTGATGTCGATGGATGCACTGATACGATTCTCTTAACCTAATAATATGAGTAACAGAGTGAGCTTTGGAAAGCTCAGTAATACAGAACTACTAGATGATGCTAAAGAACGTGCAGATAACAGATAAGCATATATTTCCTTATTGGTTCAGAGATCTACAGATTTTTAGGCTAAGCTGAGATCTCACTGATATCTCAGGTAGTAACAGACAGTAAGATTTTAGTTGAGAGAAATATTTCAGATGACTGAGGTCAGGATATTAGAATGGGTTATCTACTGTATTCCCGTAAACCGATGAAAATATACATATCATTTTAAAATATATTTTTAAAAACATGAACACTACCCCCATACTTTCACAATCAAAATATGTAGGTTCCCCATAACCATACACCCATTCGCACAACCAGTAAGGCCTTGAGCACAAAGCCGATGAGCCTGTACTTCCTTTAGCATTACCCCCCCCAAATAAAACATTTTCCATCAATAAATGAAGATATTAGAAATCAAAATAGAAATCAGATCAGATATCAAACAAAATCCAGATCAGAAATCAAAACAAAATTCAGATCAGAAATCATAACAGAATTCATATAAAAAATCAGAACATAAATCAGATAAAACATTTATATGATTAGGGAATACACTAAAGTTTCCAGATATTATTCAGAGATGCTAGAAAATCTTATTAGGCAGAGAAATAGGGATCTTCAGTATACCGATAGAATGTCAGACGTTAGAATCACTATCGGAAGAGTTCATTAACTAACAGAATCATCAGTTATTCAGAATGTGATTTATCATGATTATATATTATTTGGAAAAGCACTTAACTCTAGGATTTCTAAATTCTATTTATCCTTGTTATGAGTTTTAATACCAAGTTAACTGGTTAAAGAATTACAAAAATACCCTTGAGAGGTAAAAATAGTCCGAGTTGACTCTGAATGAGAAAGTACCCTGAGAATTTGTACCTAACCCGAGAAATTACAAATTTAATTGTTAAGATCCTATCTTTGTACAAAAAAATTCCTTATAACTTGTTTGTAACATCTGAGGAGGCACTTGACCCAGAAATCTCTGAGTTATGAGTAAATACCTGAAGAATAATTTATCGAGGGTGCTCTTTTGTCAGAATTATGCGAAAGGATTAAAATTAATGATAAGTTTGAATTAAATAATAAGATTGGATGAAAGGAAAGAATTGAAATACCATGTATCTGTAAAATGACCAAAATACCCCTAGAATGGAAATGAATTAAGAATATCACCAAGCCCATGAATGATTGGATATCCTCAATCTCTAAAAAGACTGAATTAACATTGAACACCAAAATAACCAAAATACCCTTATGGCCTAGAATAAGTAAATGTCTTGGATTAATTAATTAATTCAAATAAACATGGATGTTGTACTACTTTTAAAAGTTATGGAACACAGATTAAGTCAGTCAACCAATGCTAGTGCTATATTAGTACCTGAATGGCATATATACCACTTAAATCCTTGTTCGTCTCTTCAAGTTTGGATCGATGATAATTCTAGAAGTACTCAGATCATCTCAAGTCTAGAGCGCATTCGGTACTAATAAGTGGATATTCATTAGACAAATCAACCATGAATACCAAATTGAACAGAACAGAAGTATAATATGTATCCGAAATTCATAAACATCTGAATTGCTCTGGAAAACTCTGAAGTAATCGGGATAAACTTGACTGCTAAATGAACTAAGTAAAATCAATGACTGAGGATTAAATAATTGATTTGGATGAGTCCGGAAAGCTAATGAACTTTAATGATGTAATGTCTTTATGGGTCATGAATCACGAAACAGATATGTCAGTATTTCCTGATATTGTTGAAACATGAAAATGAAATAAAGACCATTAGAAGATCTATTCAGTAATGATTCTGAAGATGATCTATGAACAAGAATTTTTGGTATTAAAGAGTAAATACCCTAGAAGGACAATGAACTGACCAGTCGACAAGTATTAGTTCTGGGAGCTGTTAATCTCAAGTTGTTCGATAATCCGATGAATCGATATAGATTGTAAAGGTCTTGAATCTTGTTCTCCATTATTAGCTCAAATCACTCTAGTCATATTTGAAAACACAAGTAACTCAGATGTAAAGGATTCTGAATACCCTTCTAATTACGTAGAGCTTCCGAAAAATGTCCAAATAAGATATAATCTTGATAAATCACATTCTGAATAACTGATGATTCCCTCAGTTAATGAACTCTTTTGATAGTGATTCTAACTTCCGAAATTCTTTGGGTATACTGAAAATCTGTATTTATCAGCCCGATAAGATTATCCAGTATCTCTAAATAATATCTAGAAACTCTAGTGTGTTCCCTGATCACATGAATGTTTTATCTAATTTCTATTTTAAACTCTTTTATTATTTCTGATCTTAATTTTGTTCTGATTTCTAATCTAGATTCTGTTCTGATATCTGATCTGAATTCTGTTTTGATTTATGATATCTCCGTTTACTGACAGTAAATATTTTATATGTTGGAGGAAGTATATCTGCAGGCTCCTCAGCTTTATGCTCAAGCCTTATGGTTGTGTGGTTGGGTGTATGGTTTTGGGGAACCTACACATTTTGATTGTGAAATGATGAGGGTAGTGTTCATGTTTTTAAAAATATGTTTTAAAAAGATCTGTACCTTTTCACTGGTTTTACGGGAATACATTAGATAACCCATTATGATCTCCTGAACTCAGTCATCTGAAATATTTCTTTGAATTGAAATCTTACTGTCTGTTACTACCTGAGATATCAGTGGGACCTCAGCTTAGCCTGTAGATGTCAGAACCAAAAAGGAAATATATGTTTATTTGTTATTTTATGTTTTTCAACATCATTTGGTAGTTCTGTATTACTGAGCTTTCCAAAGCTCACTCTGTTACGCACCTTTTTTTGTTACATGAATCGTATAGTGCATCAATCGACATGAGTAAGGGAATTCTTTTGCCGTTGCTGGCAAAGTATGGTACATATGATTAGAGGGAATGTAGGTTGTATTTTGCTTTATATACGAGTCTGAAAATCTGTTTATTTCTAAATACTGATAAATTTTATTTTGTATTCATAAATCATTTTATGAGTTTACATGTTTTAATAAAATTTTAAATTTTTTGAGATTTTTATGATAGGTCACTTCTATGGCTCTAATGTGAGACCCCGGATCGGATCGGGTCACCCGTATCGGTAGAGGGGGTTACACATTATGTCATCGACCCAATACTTAAAAGTAATAGTGGTGCCTGTAGACATCATTAAAATATAATTTTATTATATCTAATTAGTAGGTTAACGTCCAGCTCAGGCAATCGTCAAATTTTTAACGAAAAAGAACGCTTTGGAATATATGAATTATCAAATGACCATTTTGTAACTTTTAATAGTTGATGAATTCAATAAAATAACAACCTATAGTTAGGTGATCATTTTGTAACTTTTAAGTCATTTTTGTTAACGAGGAAGCTTGCTATTCTTTGTCAGACTTGAGCGTCAGTACTCTGATACTAATTAAATGTAACCTCCTAGACCCGGTCTATGTATTTCGACTAAGTCCAACAGGTTACATTCATGGATCTTAAAGACATTTTTCTAAAAACGTTATTCGATAATTAAAATCATGATACAAATGACATTTATAAAATTATAATAATTTAACAATAAAAACCCAACTAATGATTATAAAACTAATAAGTAATAAAATAAATTTAAAATATTTCGTAAAATCTAAATCACGATAAACCAAATATCAATAACAGAAAAGTAGTAGTTAAAAATCAAATACTTCAAAATAAAGGCCTGTGTTTTGATAATAACGTCAACTTGTAAGATAAAAGCATTACATTCAGATGAACTATATGAAATATGCCAATCCTCCAAGTGCTTGATCCTGGGTATCTAACCAACAATATCTGAAAGGGGAAAAACATTTCAAAAAGTGAGCTAGGCTCAATGTGTCCCAACATTATGATAAAACCATGATAGGTACACTAAACAAATAATAGTTCAGTAAATCTCATAAATCATACTGTAGTGGAGCTTTTTAAACTAATAGTTTAAACCCATTGTATAAGGAGTCAACCTAAGGGAACATATTAGGGCCTGAGAGCTTACCTAAGAAAGTTTTGGGGCCACGGGGCCTATATAAGAACACATCTTAGGGCCGCAGGGCCTACCCTAGAATGATCTTAGGGCCGCATAGCCTACCTAAAAGTCACATTAGGTCTATAAAAATTTTCCAGCTTGATCAAAGATGTACTTTATAAATCAGTATCTCAAAAATACAATTGCACCGTGACATAATTTCCATAAATCCTTAATCATTGTAATCATATACCAATGAAAACCAATAATCAGATAGCAGACATAATCCATAAGCCATCACATTAAGTTGGTGCATCAATAAAACCGTAACCATAGATTTAAGTGTACCATATGTTAAAACAAAAAAACAATTAAGTAATATATAGGGAACACACCTCGATAATAGGGTCAAATTGTAGATTTATTGAGCATTGGCCTCACCACGCTCTACTACAATTTTTTAACCTAATTTATAATAACACTATATTACTAATGGGTAACATAATTGATTTATAAAATAATAAGATTTACGGGTCATACGAGTGAATACTGGCACACGCGGTCTAATGGATATGGAGGAGCTGGGTCGAGTTGTCGAGCGATCAGGAGAGTCTCTTATACCTTCAAATAACAGTAACTACTCAGCCTCAAGTCTTAATTTAATCATTCAAATCTAAAACTCTTAAGTGCATATGCATTTTCCGGGTTGACTGACAATTTGGAGGCTTTCGACTTCGAATTTGGCAATTGACTGCGGAATCGAACTCAGGACGTCCAAAAACATAAAATGTCTTTTAAAAAAGTTTGACTTTTTGGCCAAAGTCAATGGGTTTGATTGACGATTTCGAGGCTTTCGGGTTCGAATTTGGAAAAAATGACTTCGGATTCGGACTCAGGACGTCGGAAAACATTTAATATGACTTTTCAAAAAATTTGACTTTTTGGTCAAAGTCAACGGTCAATGGATCTGGTCAATGGGTCGGGTCGGGTTAAACCGGGTCAAAATCGGATCAAACCAGTCGGGTCAAAAATGGGTCAAACTGCCCCAACAGATTTTGAAGCTCCCCCACGAGTAGGGTCGGCGCGTGGGGGCGCGTGAACAGTCCAATCGAGTCTGAAAAATTCCTAAAATTATTTTAAGTGATTTTGAGACACTTACCAAGCTCGGTTCAAAATTTTGAATGGTGGAGAGCTCGATTTCAACACATCAGAAACTTCGACTTCCTCACCTCCCTCACGCGCCAGTGTCGGCGACGACAAAGACCCGATGGACACCAGTGAACTCGGAATGACGCAAGGAACATGATGGTGCGGGAGGTGTCAAAAACGGAGCAACGATCGGTGATGAATTGACAATTTTCATGGAGGTTGACAACGTTTTGCTACGATCGGTTTATGGGGTTTTGTTCATCGGTCAACGACGAAGACGATGGTGGTTTCAGATCGATGATCGGTGGTCGGACGAGTCGGGATCGAGTTTGAAAGGAGGGTGCGGGGGAGGTAATTTGAGCAATTGTTTTTGTTTTAAAAACAGAAAACCAATTGCACGTATATAACAAGTTTTCTGTCGACACTAAAAGGGGGAATTCAGGGTTTGGTCTCTGAATTTCCTTCAATTCCTTAAAATGGCCTTCAAGTTCTGAAAAGTTTTAATTCGACCCTCAATTTGTATTTAAATATTTTTATTCAATGTTAAATTTAATATTTGTATTTAAATAAAACAAAATTTAATTATTAAATAAAATTTAAATTTATCGGAATAATCTAATTTTTTTTATTAAGTTAAGGTGATTACAAAGTAATATATGTTCTAAATATTTTCAATTATTTGACAATGAGCAGTCCAATCACTCTACTGCAGTTGATGGTCCTCGAACTTGTGATCTGTAAAAAACGATTTCGTTGACCACTGAGATAAGTTGGTTGGTGCTAAAATTATATATATATATATATGGTAAACAAATTTGCATTTTCTAAAAATTTATTACATTGTACAATTATACTAATGGTTCATTTTATTATCCTAATCGCTTTTGGAAGTTAATCTAATTTGCATTTCATACAAATTCACAACTTTCCTTTTCTGTTTCCCAATTTTAATAGATTTATTCTGACCATATTATGGCTTAAGTTTGATAGGGAGATATACCCAATTTTTATTCTTTAACTTTTTAAAAATAGAAATGTATAATACCAAAATTATCCCAAAAATATTTATTAAAATGATCATTTTAAAATGCTCATTTTTTTGGAGCATTTTAATCCCAACATTTCATTTTGAGGGAAAAGGCTCATCTATTGATGAGAACTGTTGATTAACAAATAATTAAAACTATAAAATATGAGTCTTTTTACACTAAAATGAAACGTTGATGGCTAAAATGTTCCAAAAAAAAAAGAATAAGGGTCATAGTGACTATTCAATCACATATTAAGGATCTTTTGTCCTAAAATAAAACATTGTGGACAAAATTTATCCTAAAAACATAAATGATTATTATAATAAACAAGACTAATTTTCGCATTTTATAAAATAAAAAATGTACAAAACTTAGAAGGTAATAACATAACTATATTTCTAATATAGTTTCTAAAACGTGCCAATACAGCTTACTGCAAAAACATGATTATATTTAATGCAAAATCCTTGTATGAACTTATATTTAGTATGGGATATTAATGTAGATGTATTACCTAAATATGTTGTAATACCCCAAAAATTTAGACAATGACCAAAATGTAAATTTTGAAAGTTTGATGGTCAAAGTTAAAACTTGGGAAAAGTTTAGGGAATTAAGTGATAAATTTTAAAAAAGATTTTTATTCCATAAATATATGGTTTACTCTTGAGATTGGAGTTTTATGGAAATCATATTGTTGGATTTGGAATTTAGTAAAGAAAGAGTTAAAGCCGGTAAGAAATCGGTAAATTCTGATCGAATCGGAATTTTACAAAAAATTGAAGGATGTTATAAAATGGTTGGAAATATTATTTTAATATTTTTGATCAGAGAAATTTGGTTTGGAATTGTGCAATTTTTTAGATTAAAGCGAAACTGTGGAATTTAGTGACTAAAACGTAAATTTTGAAAATTTCAGGGCATTTTCGTAGGTCAAAGTCAAATTAAATTATATTTGACTTTGTAATATCAGATGGCTTGGTTTTATGGTGATTTTGGAGATTCATTAAGGGTGATTTGGTCTTATCCCAATTAAATGAATTTTATTTTCATTTAAAGTAAGATATTATGTTAATTAAGATGAAATGTTTCCTAAATTTCATCTAAATTTGCTTTCTTCTTCTTCAAACCAAACGTGGGCTTCTTCAAAGGGTGAGAAATCTTCAACTCATTTTTCAAGCAATTTCTTTAGGATTATGAGTATGATGAAAATAGAAAATGGTTATTTGCCAAAAAATGCTATCATTTGATATCAATATTGCATGATAATCTTACTTGATTCAAATATCCCCAAATCTGGAAATTTGGGTTTATACTATGGTTGTTAACTTGATGAGAATTATTGATGATTTTGAGGTTGTAAGAATTGATGAAGAACATAAGGATGAGGTTAAAAAAATAGTGTAGATTTTGGGAATTACAGTAGGTTCGAAAATTTACCAGAAAATATATAAAAATAATTTGGAGGTAATTTTTATATATTGTGTTCATATATGGATCTAGTTTCGTTTAAAACAAACGGAGATCAATTTCAAGTTGTATACAAATAGATTTGAATTGTTAACTGAGGAAAGGTCAGAAAAGTCGGACAGCAGAATTCTGTAACAAAACAGATTCTGTTGGTGAACTTTGAAAATTCACCATAAATTGTACAGAATGAATTAGAATGATTTCTTTATATGGATAGATTCGTATTCGAGTCTAGTTTTCAATAGAAAAACGTAATTAAATTCCAGTGTGTGTATCAATACATTTTAATGGTTCTTTAAAGGTAGTACGAGTTGTCTGAATTTTGGAAAATTGATGGGTTATTGTATAAGTGTTGTATAATTGATGTACTATGCTGGAATTGTTGTTTGAGAATTGAAATGAGTGTTAAATGTGAAATTGATTATTTTGGGAAGATTGAAATGATTGGTGATTTAAGTACAACAATTGCATAGTTGGGGTACTTAAATGTATTTATGCTTTTGTAAAAGCATTTGAATGGAAATAATTTCAATGTTGGAATTATTGGTATTAAGAATTTAAGTGGTAAAATGGTGAAGACCATTTTGAGTAAATGGGAAAAGTTGGTTCCAATGTTATAAGGAATTATTAAGAGTAAATATTTTGATAGATGATGAATTTCAAATATAGTATGGAGATATGGTGGAATGTATTTATGTTAGTAAAATACTAACATATGGATTATTATGAATTGATGATTTATACAGATTGTGATTGATTTGTAATCGAAGCAAATCAAATATAAAAGGGTTTATGGTGGACAATAGTGAGGCTTATATATTATGAAAGACATAAAGTGTCAAGGTGAGTGCAATACATGCATGAAATTATACATGGATGTTTTATACATCATAAGGAAGACTTGCGATAAGTCGACCTTGTTTATATCGGCATGATTTTATATCATTTTTTATAAATTGACATTGAGATGTCAGAGTATGAAATTAAAATGCCTTGATCATGAAAAAAAATGTGATATTTTACCATGAGTGTTTTCGGGTATGAACTGCCCAATGTTAAATTTGATAATATACTTTTCCATGGATGGATCGAATAAAATAGACTATATGCCCAAATAAGTCATTGAGGGACAGGGTATAGTTGGCATGCCATAGAGTATAGCAGCTGCAGGTTTATATTAGCACTATAGTGTGTAAGGACACTAAGTGCAGGTTTATATCCGGATTAGCACTATAGCGTAAGCTTAGTGTAGGTGGTGGGCACGACCTTATGTGTATTATCCGGATTAGCACTATGGCGTAAGCTTAGTGCAGGTTTAGCACTACGGTGCAGGTATTTTACTCGTATACCCAGGGTCCTCAGGGTGTTATATTGGGTTATTGTCTACGGTTTATTGGCTATTGATTATGTTTTATTGGTTAATAAATGGTAACCATACAAATAAGCTTATGAGCTTATAGAATAATGGCAAGTATATTGAAAAAAAAATAAGCTTACGAGCTTATGGAATTTAAATGGAAAGTATTTTGGTAAAAATAAGCTTATGAGCTTATGGGATAAAAGGTAAGAAATTTATATTATTTTGATCATGGTAAAATATTGAAGATGCTATTAGCATGGTTTTATGGCATTGGATTTGAAATCTAAATTCATGCATGAATTGTATTGCACTATATATTGTTTTAATTGCCTCACTAAGTTTATACTTAGCATGTGATGATTTTCACGCGTAGGTAAAAAGCAAAGAATGAGAATAAAGAGTTCATAACGACATCAAGCATCGAGAGGTATATTTCAATATCAGTAAGACATCCTATTGTAAAATTTGATTTTAGATAGTGGCATGTAATTTGAAAATGTTCAATTTATTTGTTGAATTAATTTTGGAAATTTTTATAGTGATTAAAGGTTAATTTTTATGAATTTATATGTAAATTTTCGGAAGTTACTGTAGCATGAACAGTAACCATGATTTTTAAGCTAAAATTCCAGATTGTTAAAGGAGTACCGATTCCCCTGCTACAGGGAATCGATTCCCCCACTGTTCACTGTTCGGGTACTATTCACTATTCATAAATAAAAATATTTTGAATTAAATTGGTTACAACGAAACGAAATTTTTATGATATGATAATTTTATAATATCATTTACCATTTTAAGAAAATAAATCTTAAATTGCTCTCAAATTTTGAAATGGTTTTGGAAAAATACGGGTGACATCTATAATCTGTATAGGTATAATTATACGGGTTATGGGTGTTACATTTATTGGCATCAGAGCTACAGGTTTAGCCGATTCTAGTACTAAACCGAGGTTGTTTTTGAGTTAAAAAGTGTATACATGCCACTAGGATGTCAAAAGTTACTGATATTTGTATATATACTGTGATGATGTTTATTGGGAGTAAAGTTACTTTTAATAATGTATGATGATTCTGACTATGTTCAGATGTTGAAATTAAATACAAAGGTAATAAAGTCAAAATGGTTGAAAAGAATGTCGAGATTGAAATCGACAAAAAGGGAACATATATGACTTATATAAAACACCTTAGAAGGGTGGATGTTATAAAGGATTTTTCTCCATTTTGTGGAAAGAATCGATTAAAAAGTTTGAATGACTTACAAGAAAAGGCTTCCTATCGTTGACTTCTTGTATCATTCTCTCCACTTTTAAATTTAGTCGGGTCTTACGTTTCTGTCTATATACAGAGATTTTTTCGCAGGGATTTTTGTTTTTTTTTTGCAGGGATATCTGCCCAGTACAGACGCGCATATGATATTAATGATATTAATGACTGCATATGAATACTGTTCAACTATGTATTTAT
Source organism: Hibiscus syriacus (assembly GCF_006381635.1). NCBI lineage: Eukaryota > Viridiplantae > Streptophyta > Magnoliopsida > Malvales > Malvaceae > Hibiscus > Hibiscus syriacus. Next base: position 911,035 of record NW_024062761.1, read on the forward strand.
GTATTTATGTATACATGCATTGCATTTTATCTATATTTTTAATTTTCTGACTGTCGGAGGTCTTCCACGGAAGCTACTCTCAACCTGGCGTTGGGGGCAGCCTACTACCCTACCTCCCCCTTACCCCATTGCATATGGGAATTGGGTTTTGTTGTTGTTGTTGTTGAATAATTGTTAAAAGCATTGTTGATTTGAGCAAGAGGAAATACATAAGCGGTAATATGATTTCCGCTAAATGTTAAAGAAAGTTGAATTATTAGTAAATCAAATGGTTATGAGTTGGTTTGAAAATGGATATCAAGTCCATAAAATTGGATAGAGTTACCTTGTGAAGGTAAATATGTGAAAATGGATTGTCTAACTTTCCATTCTGGAATGAATTATTGTTTAGATTGAGATGGATTCTCAAGAACTTGAAAAGTGTCAGATTCCTAATGAGAAAAAAATAGTAAATTACTTGATAGTGTGATTTTAGCATTAACTGTTATGGAGTTATTGCTACAAATTTATCAATTTTTCTTATTGAATGATGTGAACATTGAGATTTTCATTTAAGATGGAAAATGTTTCAATTGTTCGAAAATATTATCTTTGGATTTGGAAAAGTTATACAAATTTCCTTAAGAATGAATTAAGGAATTATAAAGTAGAAATATTCAATTCTACTTGATATCGAGTGATATTATAACGGAAGACCCATAGGTCATGGTCATGGTCATGGTCATGGTCATGGTCATGATACAAGTGTTAGTCGGACAAATAGTAAATGTTCGATAAAGATTCATGAGCTTATGTTATTGATGAATCTGATGGGATTATCATTAACGAGTTTTAGACCATTTTGATCATAAGTTGGTGGTCTCTGTAATAAGGTTGGGTTAATGGTCGTAAGAAGTGAAAAAAAATACAGAGAAATTAAAAATTTTAATGATTGATGAAAAAGTGAAATCATCAATAAGTGATATCACAATGGTTACGATTAAGATGATGTAAAAAGGATGCATAGCTTTTCTAGCTAAGGTAATAGATACTCAAGTATCTGAAGTAAGATTATATGCTATTTCCATAACTTGGGAATTTCCATAAGTCTTTTTAGATTTATTATTATGGGTTACCTCCAGATTGAGAGGTGGAATTCAATATTAAGGGTTATTAAGGCATTGATCTTGTATCTATGGATTCATATTGAATGATTGCGATTGAGCTAAAAGAATAAATAAACAAATGCAAGAGCTGATAAATGGAGGATGCATTAGACTGAATATTTTATACCTTGGGGTAAACAGGTATTGGTTATAAAAAAATGGATATATGCAATTATGCATATATTATTGAAAATATTATTGATAGTTAAACAGAGTAACTATCAAGAACAAATATCCTATTCTGAGGATTAATGACTTGTTTTATCAGCTTAAAAGGAGCAATAATGTTTCTAAAATTAATATTTGAATGGGATATCACCGGTTAAATTTTAAAGAGGAAGATGTTCCAAATATAGTTTTCAAGAAACGGTATAGACACTACGAGTTCGTAGTAAAGCCGTTTGGTTTGAAAAATGCTCAGGTAGCATTCATAGACTTGATGAATCAAGTATTTTAATTTTACTTGGATTAATTTGAGGTGGTTGTATTGATGACATTCGGGTATACTCGAATACAAAGATAGAGCATGATGCTTATATTCGTGCTGTATTCGAAATACTTAAGGATATAAAGGTATATACTAAACTGTCAAAGAGTGAGTTTTGGCTATCAGAAGTTGATTTTCTTAGTCATTTGTCTCGGCATATGGCATAAGAGCTAAAAAAATATATATATTATAAGAAGAAGAAAAAAAAAGAAGAAAAAAAGAAGAAAAAAATATAGAAAAAGAAAATGAAAACGAAGAAGAAAAAAATGAGAGATGAAAAAAAAATATTTCACTTGTGGAAAAAAAATGCGAGACTAAAGACTTTGAATTCAACTTTGATGGAAATTATTGAGGAAGAATTTGTATTCCTCATAATGATGAGTTAAAGAAAGATATTCTTTCTAAGGCACATTATAGTCTACTGACTATGCATACAAGTAGGAACGAAATGTATCAGGATGTAAAGAGTTATTTTGGTGGCCAGGTATGAAAAGAAGCATTACTGAGTTTGTTGTTACATGTTTGACATGTCAACAAATAAAAGCTGAGAATCAAGTGATTTCGGAATTATTACAACTGATTTCTATTCCAAAGTGGAAGTAGTAAAGAGTCACTATGGATTTTGTTAGAAGACTACCTTTGACATCAAATAAAAAGGATTCCATTTGGGTGATAGTGACCAGTTAAATAAATCGGCACATTTTATTCTGATGTGAATGGACTATGCATTGGATAAATATACAGAGTTGTATATCAAGGAGATAGATCGATTACAAGGAATACAAGTATCCATTATATCCAACAGAGATCCAAAGTTCACTTTAAGACTTTGGAAATATTTGCATAAAGTGTTGAGTATTTGATTTAATTTCAGTATGATCTTTAATCCACAGACGGATGGTAAATTAAAAAAAATCTATTCAGATATTAAAAGATATGCTGAGAGCATGTGTGATTGATTCTAAGGAATCATGGGAAAAGAAAAGTAATAGTTTTTAGTAGAATTTTTCTACAATGACATTATTAAATTAAGCATCAAGATAACTCCGTGTGAAGTTTTATATGGGAGAAAATGTCGAACACCATTGAATGGGTTCAAATTAAAAGATTGAAATTTTGTTAGCCTAGATTTATTGAAAGAGGTTTATGATAAAGTACAGATAATTCAAGAAAATCTCAAGATGATATGTAATTGGCAAAAGTCTTATGCAGACTTGAAGTGATAAGAGATTGAATTTTATAAGGTGATAAAGTAGTTCTCAAGGTATCATTTTGGAAAAAAATATTGTGCGCTCAAAAAGGCAAAGAAGAACTAAGCTTAAGATTCATTGGATCTTATGAGATAAAAAAAATTTAGACTGATGGATTATCAGTTAGCATTTATTATGGAGGTAATGGAGAACCAGAGTTGGACAAAGTACACAATGTTTTTCATGTGTCGATACCTAGAAAGTATTGATTGGATCTTTCACATGTTATTTCATCAAAGGAAATTAAGAGCCGACCAGATTTGATTAAAAAAAATCAGTTTGGATATTAGCTCGAGAAATCAAAGAACTGCGTAACAAGATGATTTCTCTAGTTAAAGTGATTCAGAAAAATCATAATGTAGAGGACGTTACTTGGGATAGAGAGGATGATATGAAAATGTGTAGATATTTTTAAATTCTGGATGATATGAAAATGTGTAGATATTTTTAAATCAGATTGAAGAATTTGATTAAACAAGTTCAAAATATAATAATGTGCACGATCTTTAAAAAATTCTCAAAGTAAAGAAGAAAAAAATTTGGAATTCAAGAAGTTGACAGAAGAGGTTTTTGTATGAGACGAGATTATGTCTTACCAGTTCGCACAACCCTAAACTAGGGTTATGAATCTACAATAGAAAGTGCAATCCTCATAAAAGAGAAGTTATGGTTTTCATAGAAAGTTTAAAATTCGAGGACGAATTTTCTTAAGGAGGGGAGAATTGTAATACCCCAAAAATTTAGACAATGACCAAAATGTAAATTTTGAAAGTTTGATGGTCAAAGTTAAAACTTGGGAAAAGTTTAGGGAATTAAGTGATAAATTTCCTAAAAAGATTTTTATTCCATAAATATATGGTTTACTCTTGAGATTGGAGTTTTATGGAAATCATATTGTTGGATTTGGAATTTAGTAAAGAAAGAGTTAAAGCCGGTAAGAAATCGGTAAATTCTGATCGAATCGGAATTTTACAAAAATTTGAAGGATGTTATAAAATGGTTGGAAATATTATTTAATATTTTGGATCAGAGAAATTTGGTTTGGAATTGTGCAATTTTTTAGATTAAAGCGAAACTGTGGAATTTAGTGACTAAAACATAAGTTTTGAAAATTTCAGGGCATTTTCGTAGGTCAAAGTCAAATTAAATTATATTTGACTTTGTAATATCAGATGGCTTGGTTTTATGGTGATTTTGGAGATTCATTAAGGGTGATTTGGTCTTATCCCAATTAAATGAATTTTATTTTCATTTAAAGTGAGATATTATGTTAATTAAGATGAAATGTTTCCTAAATTTCATCTAAATTTGCTTTCTTCTTCTTCAAACCAGACGTGGGCTTCTTCAAAGGGTGAGAAATCTTCAACTCATTTTTCAAGCAATTTCTTTAGGATTATGATTATGATGAAAATAGAAAATGGTTATTTGCAAAAAATGCTATCATTTGATATCAATATTGCATGATAATCTTACTTGATTCAAATATCCCCAAATCTGGAAATTTGGGTTTATACTATGGTTGTTAACTTGATGAGAATTATTGATGATTTTGAGGTTGTAAGAATTGATGAACATAAGGATGAGGTTAAAAAAAACAGTGTAGATTTTGGGAATTACAGTAGGTTCGAAAATTCACCAGAAAATATATAAAAATAATTTGGAGGTTATTTTTATATATTGTGTTCATATATGGATTTAGTTTCGTTTAAAACAAACGGAGATCAATTTCAAGTTGTATACAAATAGATATGAATTGTTAACTGAGGAAAGGTCAGAAAAGTCGGACAGCAGAATTCTGTAACAAAACAGATTCTGTTGGTGAACTTTGAAAATTCACCATAAATTGTACAGAATGAATTAGAATGATTTCTTTATATGGATAGATTTGTATTCGAGTCTAGTTTTCAATGGAAAAACGTAATTAAATTCAGTGTGTTTATCAATACAGTTTAATGATTCTTTAAAGGTAGTATGAGTTGTCTGAATTCTGGAAAATTGATGGGTTATTGTATAAGTGTTGTATAATTGATGTACTATGCTGGAATTGTTGTTTGAGAATTGAAATGTGTGTTAAATGTGAAATTGATTATTTTGGGAAGATTGAAATGATTGGTGATTTAAGTACAACAATTGCATAGTTGGGGTACTTAAATGTATTTATGCTTTTGTAAAAGCATTTGAATGGAAATAATTTCAATGTTGGAATTATTGGTATTAAGAATTTAAGTGGTAAAATGGTGAAGACCATTTTGAGTAAATGGGAAAAGTTGGTTCCAATGTTATAAGGAATTATTAAGAGTAAATATTTTGATAGATGATGAATTTCAAATATAGTATGGAGATATGGTGGAATGTATTTATGTTAGTAAAATACTAACATATGGATTATTATGAATTGATGATTTATACAGATTGTGATTGATTTGTAATCGAAGCAAATCAAATATAAAAGGGTTTATGGTGGACAATAGCGAGGCTTATATATTTTGAAAGACATAAAGTGTCAAGGTGAGTGCAATACATGCATGAAATTATACATGGATGTTTTATACATCATAAGGAAGACTTGCGATAAGTCGACCTTGTTTATATCGGCATAATTTTATATCATTTTTTATAAATTGACATTGAGATGTCATAGTATGAAATTAAAATGTATTGATCATGAAAAAAAAATGTGGTATTTTACCATGAATGTTTTCGGGTATGAACTGCCCAATGTTAAATTTGATAATATACTTTGCCATGGATGGATCGAATAAAATAGACTATATGCCCAAATCAGTCATTGAGGGACAGGGTATAGTTGGCATGCCATAGAGTATAGTAGCTACAGGTTTATATTAGCACTATAGTGTGTAAGGACAGTAAGTGCAGGTTTATATCCGGATTAGCACTATAGCGTAAGCTTAGTGTAGGTGGTGGGCACGACCTTATGTGTATTGTCCGGATTAGCACTATGGCGTAAGCTTAGTGCAGGTTTAGCACTACGGTGCAGGTATTTTACTCGTATACCCAGGGTCCTCAGGGTGTTATATTGGGTTATTGTCTACGGTTTATTGGCTATGGATTATGTTTTATTGGTTAATAAATGGTAACCATACAAATAAGCTTATGAGCTTATAGAATAATGGCAAGTATATTGAAAAAAAATTAGCTTACGAGCTTATGGAATTTAAATGGTAAGTATTTTGGTAAAAATAAGCTTATGAGCTTATGGGATAAAAGGTAAGAAATTTATATTATTTTGATCATGGTAAAATATTGAAGATGCTATTAGCATGGTTTTATGGCATTGGATTTGAAATCTAAATTCATGCATGAATTGTATTGCACTATATATTGTTTTAATTGCCTTACTAAGTTTATACTTAGCGTATGATGATTTTCACGCGTAGGTAAAAAGCAAAGAATAAGAATAAAGAGTTCAGAACGACATCAAGCATCGAGAGGTATATTTCAATATCAGTAAGACATCCTATTGTGAAATTTGATTTTAGATAGTGGCATGTAATTTGAAAATGTTCAATTTATTTGTTGAATTAATTTTGGAAATTTTTATAGTGATTAAAGGTTAATTTTTATGAATTTATATGTAAATTTTCGGAAGTTACTGTAGCATGAACAGTAACCACGATTTTTAAGCTAAAATTCCAGATTGTTAAAGGAGTACCGATTCCCCTGCTATAGGGAATCGATTCCCCTACTGTTCACTATTCGGGTACTATTCACTATTCATAAATAAATATATTTTGAATTAAATTGGTTACAACGAAACGAAATTTTTATGATATGATAATTTTATAATATCATTTACCATTTTAAGAAAATAAATCTTAAATTGCTCTCAAATTTTGAAATGGTTTTGGAAAAATACGGGTGACATCTATAATCTGTATAGGTATAATTATACGGGTTATGGGTGTTACATATGTATTTTGCATTTAATGATGCATTTGTATTAAATTATTATTATGGTTTAATTTGTATATATATTACAATTGATTAATTTATTTATTTTATTAATCTCGTATAAGTAGAAGACAATATATTTTTAAATATAATTATCAATCATTTGACATTGAACGCTTACACTCCTAGCACTCTGTCGACACTCATTTTTCATCCCATCTTTTAATATATCATTATAATTATTATTAATATTATTATTAACTATTTATTTTATTTATTTGTTGGCAGGTTGCAACAGCCCAAGTTGGCCCCAAATTACAAAGGGCCAATCGACCCAATTACAAAAACCCAACCCAAGACCTGTTTGGGGTCCAAAACTGATCTAGGCCTAAGGGGAAACCCTAAACCCTCTTAAGGTTTATACTAGGGTTTCCAGAACCCTTCAACTGCGCCTTGATGCTCAACCGTCGGATCTCGACCCATCCAATGGTCCAGATCGCGTCCTATTATCAACTCATTTCGACCAATAAGCAGCCACCGTCGTTGGAGCCAATCACAATTGTCAGCCATCCCACTTGATTATCCGCCATGTTAAGAAAAAGCACAAGCAACCAAAAACCAACGCAAACTCGTGAACAATATTATATCTTAGTGGAGTCACGGGTTTGCAGAGAAAAGCGAAAAACATAAAAAATATTGTAAATCAGGGTCTATATAAACCCGAATCAAAAACGTGGTAAAGGGGTCAAAACCTCTAGATTTCAAATAAAAGCAATACAAAAAATAGATTCGAAAGGTATTTTGTTTTTTGTTTTTTCATATGTTCCAATGAAATGAAAAATATGTGAATGATAAAAATCATTGCATGTAAAAAAAGAGTAGATCGAGAGTTTAAGAGAGAAAGAAACGTACTTGAGTCGGAGAGAACCATCACGGTGGTCGGAGGTTTAAGAAGTCAAATGGTCGGGGATCGATTTGGGGTTATTTAAGGCTGTTTAGGGTATGTTTAGCCTAGAATAACTACATAGGAGGATAGATATAAGCCTAGAGAGTGATTTGGGTAAATTTGGGGACTCCGGCCACCATATGCGGCGGTCAGAATGGCAGCTGGGACGGCGACAAGAGCTGGCCAGCAGTGGGCTGGCTGAGACACTTTGGGAGAATTTCTCCCTATCTCTCTCTTTTTTTTAGAAACTATGCTTCAAATGAAAAAAAAGAAATAAGTGGTATTTATAAGGGGTAATTCGACTAAATTACATCATAAGTCCCCCATACTTTACGCGTGTTTTACAAAATGGTCACGGGAGGACCTTTTAGTTATTTTTCCCTTTTTACTTACGTGATTATAATTCTTGGTCAAATATCATTTTAGTCCTTGTCTTAGTTTATGTAAATTACGTTATGATCTTAATTTATGCCTTGTTTTAAATACCACCATTTTTGTCATGTATAAAATTTGGGTTTATTTTTAATTATAATAAATTTGAAATCATTATAATATTTGTCTCTCCACTTGTTTCCTTAATTTAAGCTATAGTGGTTTAGTTTTTAATTATAATATATATAGAATCATTATAATATTTGTTTTCCATTTTTTCCTTAATTTAAGCTATAGTGGTTTAGTTATTATTGATTATAAAATATATGGAATCACTCCACTTGTTTCCCTAATTCAAGCTACGTATAGTGTGTAGTTTTTATTGATTATAATACATATGGAATAATTATACTATTTTTTTTTATATTCACAATATGGTTCCTTATTATGTATATGTGTATTGTGCCAAAATATATGGAATTTTTCTTATTGTTGGTTCATTTTTTACTAATTGGATTTAAATAGTCAAGTATGTTTTGGTGTATATGTCCTATTTTATTTATCGTTAATTAAATATTTGGATGTATTTTCATTTTCGTTTAAATGCATTTATGTATACATATGATTTGCATGACGTTTATATAATTTTACATAATACCCTCATAAGCGTCACTTGACTTGAATCGAAATAAATTGACTAAGGGTGATATTCAATAATTTTAAAATTATCGAAAGAAACTGTCTATTACGTGAATATTTACTTCATTTTAATATATAGCATTAAGCTTTAATACTAGAACTTACATTTTAAATTTGAGATCCTAGGTTCCTTAATTTTCATAATTTGACACTTTAAGTTAGAAAAAGCCTTAATTTACTTTTAGTTTAATTAGGAAAAATAAAATTTTGTTTGATTGCATTGTTTTTACAAATCTAAGCACTATTCACTTATTAAGGAATTAATAGAATATCTCTCGCGATCGTGCTCATGGGGTGACTACTGGTAATTCCTTGAATAAGTTGACATCCTTTTCAAAAACACATCATGTTTTCTAAAAATGAGGCAATATTCAGTTATTAGGCACAATGGTTGATCTCCCGTATTTACGCTTGGGGGCGAATGTTATCGGTCTCGATAAATGAATACCCTTTTTAACTTTGTATCCTAAATGATTTTTAAATTAAATAATGATCAAACTTCAAATTTTTGATTTTAAATATATGGTAATCAACTAGGTACCAATTTTTGGGCACTTGTGGGGGTGCTAATCATTCCCCACTCATAACCGACTCCCGAACCTGATTTTTGGATTTTCGCAGACCTCAAAACTTAGTATTTTGATAAAAATACAAAATGTTTTATTAAAATCATTATGTTTTTATGGTGTTTCAATCGCACCTCAAATGATTAGTGGCGACTCCTTACCTTTCAAAATGATTTTCAAAGAGAAAACCCTGTTGGTATTGGTCTTTCCCCCTCCGGGCGTAAAACGGTTACGACAGCTTGGCGACTCCGCTGGGGACTTTTGTTTTTTAAACAAATTGAGAGTCAAGCCATGAGTTGGTTACCCTATATTTATTATTTGAAAATTATGAGTTCGATCTTGTTTAATTTACGGTTCATTATGTTATTTCAAAAAAAGAAAAAAATATATTTCTCTCTGGTTAATGCTTACACTTTTGTGAAATTATTTAGGATTATTGCATATCATAGCTGAACCCAAGCTCAAACCCGATTTACCTAAGTAGAGAGAAACGTCACACCTCATGAGGAGCATTGGGCTTCCTTGTGTGGGTTTGACAAAGTATCTCTGGAAAGCACCCTAAGTTGTCTATTTGGATATCAGTTCCGAGGTACGCTTTTAGTGGTGTGATTCCCTGAGCTGAACTCGATTCGTAAGTCTGTAATGGGCCATAATCAGGGGCAACCTTAGCAGGTTGTAAAATGGCTTGAGAACTCTTTGCTAGAATCCAACTTCATATAGAGAATTTAGTAAGCATACCCCGCTAGAGCCATATGGATAACCTAGGAGAACTATAACGCATGCGGTTAGGACCATTAATTTCCTTTGTATGCTTTATTTTTTAGTCTCAACTTTAAGTCATATTTTTTTGACTAATTATTTCAACTAACTTGATATTTGTTGTCTTGTTTCTACTAACATTGATTTTCTTTTGTACGCTCTTATTGTATTTTTGCATGTATCATTGTCATGTCACATCATTTCATAAATGGTATTGATTCCCAGATTGCCTAGTTATTATAAAAAGAGATTAAGGCAGTAATATCTTCCGATAGGACTGAGAATGCAATCAGTGTTCAGACCTGGTTTGAGTACGGGCAGATGCAATTTAGAGATAGCCTTGTCACTACCGATGAATCAGTTTTGCCAGAGAAGGTAATTATCTGAGCCTGGTAGCACTGAGAGAGAAAAGAGAAGAGGCTAATTAGGAATTGGCGCAGAGGTGAGCACAATTGAGCAGCTCGAAGCATATCTGTTTAGTTTCGATGAGACTTTTCAGAACCCTTACAACAGCAATGATTTCCATCTTAAAAAAGGAAATGAGATGTTAAAGAAGCGGATAATGGAGCTAGAAGGATCAAGGTTTATCCACTCATCTGCACAATAGATGGCCAGACAAGAAAATGAGGCCTTAAAAGCCAAGATTATTGAGCTAGAAGTTACAGTACATAGATACCATCGGCGAATCATAAGAAGAACGGTGTATCATGGGATTGATGATAAAGCTCGAGAGATTAGGGAATATGGCAAGATTCTACGCTTAATTTCCATATTGATGTATTCTCTTTGCCTAAGTGCTTAGACGTTGTGTGTTGTTGAGTACTTTTTATATAAACTAAGTTATTTTGGAATCAATATCGGATTTATTGCATTTGCATTTTCATGTCATCCAAAGGTGTTAATTTTCAAGTGATTGACTAATAAGAAGACTGGTCATAATGAGACAAGAACTTCTTAATCATGTAGTCAAAACTAGGAGATCCAAAGATGTTTAAACGATCCATGAAGAATGACATCCGATGAAGAAAGAAATTTGAAGCTGGTTGAAGACTTTCTTTAAAGAAGTGAAGGCCAATATATTCCCTCAAGAGATAAATATAGTCATACCAATGATGAGAAGACCCTTTACAAAGATATAAAGATCACTTTGCATTGAAAGTAAAGATGGGGGCATCCGACGTTGTCAAAGTTGATAGAATGCACCGACAACTTTAGGGTGTAATGTTAGATTCCATGAAGAGTAAGGTACAAGGAAATGAAGAAATAAAGAATCACAATTATATTTTGACCACATGGTGTAATGAAATCTTGTTGTCTAAATGAAGGTTGTTCTATGGTGGTCACTTTTTGAATTAACACCTTTTGCATGTGCATTCGGCATCCACATTTGCATACACACTGCTTTAATTTAAGCATTTTTACATGCATCAATCATAAAAACATGAGAATAACTCGTGAAAGATAATGTGACAGAAGCTCTAAAAGAAAATTAAAGTTACCCGAGGTGTGTTTCTGAAAAATTGAAAGAAATGAATGAAATATTAGCACGTGTTAGTAGGATCGAGAGAATCCAAGAGTAACTCTTAAGGACCCAGCAAGAAATGACTGAGGAAGAAAGAAAGTTCCAAGTTGAGTCTATGGAACAGATGTCCAAGTTGATGAGCATGATGGTTACAGTAATACATGGAGAGAAATCTTTAGAGGACCTATTATGCAAGGAAATATGAAGACTTCGAGTAAGAATATGAATGTTAGTGGTGCAGCCAATGCGATGACAACAAGTGATCAAGAACCTGTTAGGGAGTGTGGTAATCTAGGTAAACTCAAAGAATCGACCATAATTCTAGGAAATATGACAGATATCATGCGTGGAAAAGAAAAAGTTTAAGGTGAAACTGTTAACACAAAAGTTGAGTTTGACTCAAAGAAGAGAGGCATAGAGGAGGTTCAAATGCCAGTAAAGAAGGCCAAAAAGAATAAAAAAAGAAGAAGATGATACCTTTGATTCCGATTATCTCATACTCATACTTGTTACCCTTTCTCTTTGAAAGTGGTCTCCTAACGCCTTTTCCTCTGAGGTACAATACTTGTTCGCGTCCAGACTGACAAGATGTCAAAAATTCATGCGACTATCATATTAGAGAGTTTACCACTCTATAGTACGATCCTGAGATTTAAACTTCAAAACCTCATCACGGAAGGACTATTATGCTTTGAAAATAGAAAACGTAATCTCCCTGGAAGCTCAAAACTTGTCGATGAAAGGAGATCTGCAATCCAATGTCTCGCTCAGGATGTTGGTCAAACGTTAAAACTTCAAAGTGAGTGTTTCAGTGATCAATCACGAGGTCTTCAATCTGGTCATAATAATGGCAAGGAGAAAGTGAGGTCAAAAGAGCTTTCATACAACTAGTTATATCCTAAGTTGCTCAAGCCTAGTTGATTGCTCCACGCTTGGATAAGCCTCTATTGCCCCCTTATCCGAGCTGGTATAATGAGAAAGTTTCTTGTGAATATCATGTTGGAGCCCAAGGACACTCCATCGAGAATTGCAGTAACTTCAAACGATAAGTACAAGATCTTTTAACTTATGGAGTTATAGAGGTGGATGGTAACAATCGGTATGTTTCAGTCAAACAGTTGAAAGTCAACCCTTAGAATGAATTTGATAGGGTCGAAATAAGTGAAGTACATGCAGAAAAGGAGAAGCGCGAAATCAAGGAAAACATGGTATGTGAGGCAGAGATAAAGGACTCAACTCTCGAGACATATCTAATGCTAAAACAAAAGATAGAGGTGGGAAGTGATGAGAAAAAAGTCAAAGGAGAGGTAATTCGAGACTGGCCGCAAAAGATGCCTTGGGAAAATATGACCCTCAAGGTTTTTCAAGTGCCCATTTTTGACTTGTTATCTTCTTTAATCGAGAATCTGTACCTCACTCCAAGACCTTTAAGAATGAAAACTAGCTCATCCGCTTATGGCTATGACCTGAATAGTGCTTGCGATTATTATCTAGGGGCATTTGGCCATCACACTGATAAGTGCATACCATTGATGGAAGAGATAGAAAGGCTCGTTGATAAGGGAGTCCTGACAAGAGACATAATTGAGAAATGGGGAGTAATAAGGGTAAAAACCCTAATTCGACTGGGCACCCATCATTCTAGGGAAAATAGGGCATTCTGGCTGAAAAAATGAAGGTTATGCTCCACCACAATCACATGTTCCATTTGCGGCATCTTGTTTGAACTTGTTTTTTTGTACTTTCTCATCTTTCTATTTGTAAGGATATTTAAATGAATCTATGTTACTTTAAGGATGGTGAGCATTGAATAGAATTTACGACTTGAAATTCTTTGAATATCAACTGAATTAAAAACTCTTTAAATGACTATAGTTATAAATCTTTGACAAAATGACAAGGTTGAAACCTGATAAAACAAGGACCTTGACCTTATCCCCAGAAGATACAATCGAACACCATACATTTTTATTGCAGGGACCAATACTACCTTCTTTTATCATAAGGGAATGAATAATAGGCTTGGTATCCAGGTATGCATAGGAGCAGACAACATGGGGAATCTCTTGTGTATGATATTACAAAACTGACTATCACACTTTTTTTATGACGTTCAATGATGATTATGATCTTTATGGATGGAATGGTCGAGTAGGTGAATCTAGTTTAGGTCAGTTGCTTGGAAATTGAACTCTAACGATGAGATTTTATGACTTTCAACAACACCTAGACTATAACAGGTTCTTCTTGACGAGCTTAAGAAATTGGATCCGTATACACAAATTATAATATCATATGTATACAATAAAGCTTGAGTTGTCCCTCTAGTGCAATTGGTTAAATGCCTCGGCTTTATGGATATAATTTCACTAGCATGATAAAAGTGATTATATTATATGTATACAATAAAGCTGAGCTATTCCGCTAAGGCAATTGGTTATAGAGGAAACTTGAAAGCCCTAGCTTTATGAATATATTATATTCAAACCAAGACCTTGATTGGGTACTTGGCAATTCGGTGTATGCTCCACTGTGATTGTCAAGTCGAAGACTTTGTGATGGGATGAACTCTTCAGCTAGCCTGATAAAGGCAAATTACAATAAAGCTGATTTCAGCTAGCCATACAATGGCAAATTAAATAAATTTTATAAATAAGGAGTATCGGTAAAGATGGACTAAGGGAGTTAAGAAACACCTGTTATAGTCAATTTCACACGAGCACTAAGGAATTTTATTTTTAGACCAATATTTTTGTACTGCCTTTGTTAGAGGAGTCTACGAAGCTTGAACAAATGCAAGATTCCCGAGAACTGAAATAGAAGTGTTCTAGAAAATCTAGTAATTGATTATGCTAGTTGCGCCATTTTGTCCGCATCCGATTAAAATACCATGCCAAGAAATAAGGGCATGTTGAGATGTTCACATTGATCAAGAAAGAAATGACATTTTGGTGGTTGAAACCTTAGAAAATACGAATCCAACCTGAAGCCAACCCCTCAATTTTGACATTTGTCAAAGAGCTATAACCCTGAAAACATTAAAGAGCTATTGATTCTTTTGATATTCTGTGAACTCATGTTTATACTTTGATTCAATTATAAGTATAAGTTAAGGGGCAATGTTTTATAAAATTCTTTCATTATTTGATCCCTAAAATAAGAGAAAGAAAAAACATTTTCAAACATGATAGTTTCAAATGTGAAAGGTTCTTAAAGCTGGTGAGGCTCATTGTGCCTCTATTGGAGAAGAAGAATAAGCAATGCCAGAACATGAAGCATTCCACAATCTTGAAGCAGATGGTCTAAGAGATCATAAAGAATGAATAATAAGAGCTCGTAACACCCCTTTGTGATATTATCGGTAACCCATCAAGAAACAAATGATCACCTTGTTTGAAAATGGTACATATCCCAGCATATAGCAAAAATGCAAGAATGCGACCAGTCAAGGATGAATTTTGGCACCTAAGTGGGGAAGAGCCATGAAAATGCCCACTTTGGAGCATGACCAGAAACCCAGATCATGTTGGGATAACAAGGTTTAGACCAAGAAGACATGGAAAAAATGTCTCACAATTTGAAGTGTCAGGGGAAAATATTGAATTTGAGCAGAGCTTAACTCGTAAGGCAAATCAGTTGAGCATAAATCAGTGACAGAGTCTTGAAAGAACAACTTTGAAACGTAATTGAGCCAAGGACGAAAAGGGTGCATCAAGATCATATTACTGATTGCAGCAAGAATTCGAGAGAGAAAACACTTTCTCCCAAATGAAGACAAAAAACAAATACCACAAGATGATTGGACAGATCTTCAGAAGTTGCAATTTGTTACATCGATATATGAGTAAACCCTAGAGAAGAGCAATCAAGAGGAAGAAAATTTGGTTCCCGTTTGGAGTCAAAGGAAAATTAAATCAGCATTTATGCATGCATGAGAACATCATTTGCATAAAAGAAAATGCATTGCATTGCATTCGCATTTCATACATAAACATTTGGTTTTTACAGATCTTCTAGGGAAAAAAGATTCATGGTATTAAAAACCCAACAAGTGGAAACTAGAATTTAAACCTCAAATACAGGTTATCATGTTTAAGAGGGCAGAACCTGAAGAATAGTGTGGGTCCAATCCACGGAGGAAGCATTACTTTAAAGTGGAGCATGTTTCCCCAACCATTAAGTTGTTTTATAAGTAAAAAATGAAATGAAAAAGGTTTCTCGTTTAAATATGAAAATTGAAATTTTTGAAAATAAGAAAGGTTTTTTACCTAGTAAAATATTTTCCAAATTTATAAATCCTTCGGACCATCAGTAAGTCTTTCGAGCATGATACTTAAATCCTTTGGGTCATCTGTAAGCCTTTCGAGCAAAATGATAAGTCCTTCAGATCATCCATAAGACCTTTGGGCAGGATGTTTTCACATATCAATCAAAACATGAGAAAGTTTTCTCATGTAAATCTTAAATTTGAGATTTTTGAAAAGTAAGAAAGTTTCTTACCTAGTAAACTATTTCCCAAATTTAGAAGTCATTCAGATCATTTGTAAGTCTTTCGGGAAGGATGTTTTCAAATGTCTATTAAAATATGAGAAAAGTTTCTCATTTAAATCTGAGATTTGAAATTTTTGAAAAGTAAGAAAGGTTTCTTACCTAGTAAACTATTTCCAAAATTTATAAGTCCTTCGGGCCATTATAAGTCTTCCTAGCATGATGATTAAGTCCTCCAGGCCATCTTAATCCTTCACCAAAGAGTAGTCAAGCAAATCCATCTTAAGCCTTCAACAAAGAGTAGTGAAGCAAATCAATTTTAAGCCTTCACCAAAGAGTAGTGAAGCAAATCCATTTTAAGCCTTCACCAAAGAGTAATGAAGCAAATAAATCTTAAGCCTTCACGAAAGAGTAGTGAAGGAAATCTAAGATTTGATATTCCCTTCAGAGTAAGCGGAACAAGTCTTTTTTCTCCAAAATTTGATATTCCCTTCCGAGTAAGCGGAACATATCTCTCTTCTCAAGATTTGATATTTCCTTCAGAATAAGCGAAACAGGTCTCTCTTCTCAAATATTTGATATTCCCTTCAGAGTAAGTAGAACAAGTCTGCCCCGATTGAATGGATCAACTTCCCCATATCTGATATTCCCTTCAGAGTAAGCGGAATATGTCTCTCTTCTTCGAGAATTGGTATTCCCTTCAGAAAGAAGCGGAACATCTCTCTCCTTCAAGATTTGATATTTATATTCCATGAGTGACAGCGAAAAAGTATACCCCGATTCAATCTTCCTTGAAGAACAATAGAGTGGATCAACAACCCCAGATCTGATATTCCCTAAGTGACAGCGGAACAAATTCCTTATCATATTTCAAACTATAAGTTTACTGGACGAAAAATGCATTGTCTCTTCTGTCGACACTCATTTTTCGACCCGTCTTTTAATATATCATTATAATTATATTTAATAATATTATTATTAACTATTTAATTTATTTATTTGTTTGTAGGTTACAACAACCCAGGTTGGGCCCAAATTACAAAGGGTCACTCGACCCAATTCCAATAACCCAACCCAAGACCCGTTTGGGGCCCATAACTGATCCAGTACCAAGAGGAAACCCTAAACTCATTTAAGGTTTATACTAGGGTTTCTAGAACCCTTTAGCTACCGCCTTGATGCTTAACCGTTGGATCTGGACCCAACGGTCCAGATCGCGTCCTGCTGTCAACTCATTTCGACCAATAAGCAACCACTGTCGTTGGAGCCAATCACAATTGTCAGCCATCCCACTTGATTACCTGCCATGTTAAGAAAAAACACAAGCAACCAAAAACCAACACAAGCTCATGAACAATATTATATCTTAGTGGAGTCACGGATTTTCAGAGAAAAATGAAAAACATAAAAAAATAATGTGAATCAGGGTCTATATAAACCCGAATCAAAAACGTTGTAAATGGGTCAAAACCTCTGGATTTCAAATAAAAGCAATACAAAAAACATATTCAAAAGGTATTTTTTTTTTCATATGTTCAAATGAAATGAAAAATATGTGAATGATAAAAATCATTGCATGTAAAAAAAGAGTAGATCGAGAGTTTAAGAGAGAAAGAAAAGTACCTGAGTCGGAGAGAACCATCACGGTGGCTGGAGGTTTAAGAAGTTGAATGGTCAGGGATTGATTTGGGGTTATTTAAGGTTGTTTAGGATATTTTTAGCCTAGAATAACTACTTAGAGTGTGTTTGGATCATGGATTTTATCATTTTCGGCCGTCATTTTTTTTCCTGATTAAAGATGCCCATGTTTGGTTATGAAAGATTCCCAAGTGAGGGTAATCTTTCAATACCAACAGTATATATTGGGGTGTTTATTCCTGGTAAGGGCTAAAATACCCTTCTTTTCATGTTTTTCTCTGCATATCTTCTTCTTCCCGCGAGCTTGACACTGCAAAAAATTTTGTTTTCCCAGAGAGATTCTCCTGGTAAGATTACTTCTTACTCCCTTTGTTTTATTTTCTTAGCAGTGAAATTCATCGTTTTATATAAAATCTGGGTTTGTTCTGTTTTCTATTTTCGTTAGTATTATATGACTCTATGGCTTCAGCAAACGCGTTCTGATTCATCACCACCTTCTTTTTTTTCCTAATCTCTTATAATATTCACCTTCTAGATGTAGACTCAAAATCAAATCTTTTGCATATAAAACCGAAGAAAAATGCTTGTGCTTTCCCATCCTCAAAGTAAAGAAACAACCCATTCATTGTACGAACTGCTCTCTCCATGGTTCTTCCAGTTTGATTTCGATAAAAATGGTGGAAGAAACTAACCAACCCGAATTTCAATCCTCTGCATCAACCACCGTAGTCAAACGAAAGTCCTCATGGCCGTCCGTTCTCTGTTGGATTCCGATATCTACCGATCAAATCATCGCTGCTGAGAAACGCCTTCTCTCCCTCGTCAAGTATGTAAACCTTCAATTCCGTTTGCTTATCAATTTACTTTGGATTCCTAAGCTTACGTTTTAAAAAGCTGGAAACTTCGATTGCACATTAATTAAATTCTCATAGTATTTCATATAATTCTTTTGTTCTTTTTAATTTAGATTATCATAGTTATACTTTTAATAATGAAAGCTTTATACTGAGAAAGAGATATGTTAATCAAGAATAAGACAAGAAAACATATGCCCATGGTAGAAGTTCAATCTATTTTGTACAAAATAAATGAAAGTGATTGAATTTCATTATCAACATATTTGCTATGTATTTTTTAGGCTTTTGTAATGATATACATTCTACCTTTTTAATATGCTGCAACCCGCCATGTGGGAATTTGATTACCAAATAACTTAAGGTGGTTTATATTGTAATGATGCGTGTTCTAGTTTCTGTAAAATATTAGCCAAGACAATGATTTGTTAAGCTTTGGGCATTGCTTTCTTGATGGGAAGCTTTGGAGCAGGGAGTGAATATCCTATGTTCATTTATCTGTAATGATGCATGTTCTACTGCCTGTAAAATATTAGCCAAGACAATGAAAATAGATCAGTATGAACCTGCTGTCTGAAGAAGAATCTGCAAAGTTAAAGGGTAATTTTTTTTACAGTTATGATATTTATGCTTGTATAAAGGGGAATTGAGGGCTAAGGGTTAGAATAATGCAGGAATTAGGATGGACATGGAGATGGAGAGTTGGGTTTTAGAGTGTAACAGATTGTTAGAGGTGGTGATGGTGGAGTTCTTAGGGAGATTTCTCGGCACAGCTCCGTTGAACACATTGATATATGTGAAATAGATAAGATGGTTATAGATGTATGTTGTATTTTAGTATCTATTCTTGTTTCATTTTCCTTTTATCTTTTGTATGAAAACGCTCATTTAGTATCCATATGTAACTTTTTTATAAGTTTCCAAGAAGTTCTTTCCAGAATTAGCTGTTGGATTTGAGGACCCTCGTGTTCATCTTCATGTTGGTGATGGTATGTGAAAGCAATATTGAATATTTTATGTGTTTTATTTATACTCTTTTTTTATGTGAATTTTCTGTTGAGTGGTCAAGCAAGATGCTTTAATTCCCAAACTGATGTTTTGCTTGCATATAATCTTAACAGCTATGGAGTTTCTTCATCATGTTCCAAAAGCAAAGTATGATGCAATCATTGTTGATTCATCAGATCCTGTAGGTACGTTGTAATGTATGATCTGATAAAATTTTATTTTCAGCATTGATGGTTTCTTAAAGAACATTTACATGGTATTTTTGCTTTTAAGACTCAACATCATTCAAGCTTTTACTCCTTCGGTTTGCAATTTAGGTCCTGCTTAAGAGCTTGTAGAAAAACCATTTTTTGAGACTATAGCTCAAGCATTAAGGCCTGGTGGTGTCCTCTATAACATGGACAAGTGTTCCAACTTATCCTAGGCATTTAATTAAGCTGTTGTTTCCCCTTGGTTCTCTTTTAGATATTAATGATGCTTTTGACAGTGGTAATTTTATATGGTATCATTTACCAATTATAGACCTGTCTTTGAATCATAGCCTATCTCATTTCCAACTTCTGACTTATGTTTTCCTTTTCTTTTGCAATTCAGTGGTGTGATTGGTTTCCTGTAATGCTCCACAGAGGACTAGCGGTTGATTTTTTGAATCTCATAAACCCTATTAAGAAGCTAGATGGAGCTTACCATCATAAGAGATAACTTAGATTTTACAACTCTGAGGTGAGAACTCATTCCATCAAGTTCAGTTTTCACTCTTTCACTCTTCTGCAGAGTACCTGGTATTCACTTTTGTTATGAACATTGACTCCTTGAAGCTATTATAGTTTGTTTCGTGCAAGGAAATGAACCCTATCGAGTTAGAGTGATGGTCCATTTTATTTCTCGATGGCTTAGCATCTTGGCCTGCAAAGTCTGATCTCTTTTACTGTAATTTCTTTTGTGATCTAACCATTTTATGGTAGAAATAAAATATTTATTCTCTATTGATAGATGTATAGGGCTGCTTTTGCATTGCCTCTATTCCTGAAGAGAGAGGTGAGGCTACTTCGAGACTGATGCGGTGGAACAAGGAACTTGCCTCTCTTGAAGCAAATATGTAGACTTGCGATTAGTTAACTTATTCCCATAAACTGAAATACTTTCATTCAGGACATAGGCAGTAAATAAATGTTTTCAACATGTAGGTGCAACTGGAGCCATTCTAGTATGTATTATGGTTTTATTTCAAGGAACCTCTATCTAACTTTGTTAAAATGGCATCTACAATCCCTATCTCAACATTACTAGATCGAGTATTCTTGACATGCCACATTTATTTGCCTAAAACCAACAGATCATACTGGAAAATAACCTCTAAGCTACAGAAAACATGCTAGTATTTGAACATTGCACTTGACTTGCCAACTTCTACAAACGGTATTACCGGTTTATGAATAAAAGGCAAAACAAACACATGCATTTCATATCACCTAAAGCAAAACATATCCTAACATACCTCAATTCCAATCATTGGGATGTCATGAGCACTGCTTTCCTACAATGATTGTTGAAGCATCATATCATCAACCATTGTTACCAAAGTTAATTTTTCTATAGAAAATAAGGTCTCTAGCACAAAACTGAACAGGGGAAAGTTGAGTTTATTTACTTAATGAATCGATTAAACAAATCCATAAAAAATCATTCCCTATTATCAACTAATACATTATTTATATACCTCAATTTCAGTTTTTGGGATGTCCAAAGAATATTGCTGAGCTCGACTTGAAAATTCTGAAATGGAGCTCGAATTGACTCGAAAATTCTTAGATACCAAAAATCATTTACATATTTTTATTATTATGAATATCTATGAAGAATTTTCACAATGTAAACATTTAGTTAAATGTTTATGTAAAATTTTAATATATTTTTACATAAATTATGTAAAATTTAATATTAATTAAAATTAAAATAATACATGATATATTTAAATACTCAAGTAATATATTATCAACAAATAGAATTTTTATATAAAAAATTTTTATTTAAATATTTAGAATTTCACTTGTTAAAAACTATAGAACAAGGATAATTTGGTAAAATATACATTCCAGTAATCTTTTATTCCTTCAACCAAACACTGTAATCTTACATACCTGCCAAACCAACCAAACAAAGTAATGTAACATTCACAGTAATCTTATTCCCTAGTAATCTTTTATTCCCACTGGTAATCTTACATTCCGTGAACCAAACGCATCCTTAGGGGGATAGATCTAAGCCTATAGAGTATTTGGGTAAATTTGGGAACTTCGACCACCACATGCGGCGGTCAAAATAGCGGCTGGACGGCGACAAGTGCTGGCCGGCAGTGGGCCGGCCAAGCCACTTTGGGAGAATTTCTCCCTATCCCTCTCTTTTTTTTTTAGAAACTATGCTTCAAATGAAAAAAAAGAAATAAATGGTATTTATAAGGGGTAATTCGGGCTAAATTACATCATAAGTCCCCCATACTTTATGTGTTTTACAAAATGGTCACGAAAGGACCTTTTAGTTATTTTTCCATTTTTACTTGATTATAATTCTTGGTCAAATATCATTTTAGTCCTTGTATTAGTTTATGTAAATTACGTTATGATCTTAATTTAAGACTAGTTTTAAATACCACCATTTTTGTCATGTATAATATTTGGGTTTATTTTTAATTATATTAAATATGAAATCATTATAATATTTGTTTCTCCACTTGTTTCCTTAATTTAAGCTATAGTGGTTTAATTTTTAATTATAATATATATAGAATCATTACAATATTTGTTTTCCACTTTTTCCTTAATTTAAGCTATAGTGGTTTAGTTTTTATTGATTATAAAATATATGGAATCACTCCACTTGTTTCCCTAATTCAAGCTACGTATAGTGTGTAGTTTTTATTGATTATAATACATATGGAATAATTATACTATTATTTTTTATGTTCACATTATGGTTCCTTATTATGTATATGTGTATTGTGCCAAAAAGTATGGAATTTTTCTTATTGTTGGTTCATTTTTTACCATTTGGATTTAATTAGTTAAGTATGTTTTGGTGCATATGTCCTATTTTATTTATCGTTAATTAAATATTTGGATGTATTTTTATTTTCGTTTAAATGCATTTATGTATACATATAATTTGCATGACGTCTTAATTAATTTTACATAATACCCTCATAAGCATCACTTGACTTGAATCGAAATAAATTGACTAAGGGTGATATTCAATCATTTTAAAATTATTGAAAGAAATTTTCTAATACGTGAATATTTACTTCATTTTAATATATAGCATTAAGCTTTAATACTAGATCTTACATTTTAAATTTGAGCTCCTAGGTTCCTTAATTTTCATAATTTGACAATTTAAGTTAGAAAAAGCCTTAATTTACTTTTAGTTTAATTAGGACAAATAAAATTTTGTTTGATTACATTGTTTTTACAAATCTAAGTCAATGTTCACTTATTAAGGAATTAATAGTATATCTCCCGCGATCGTGCTCAGGGGTGACTACTGGTAATTTCTTGAATAAGTCGACATCCTTTTCAAAAACACATCATGTTTTCTAAAAATGAGGCAATATTCGGTTATTTGGCACAATAATTGATCTCCCGCATTTACGCTCGGGGGCAAATACTATTGGTCTCGATAAACGAATACCCTTTTTAACTTTACATCCTTAATGATTTTTAAATTAAATAAAGATCGAACTCCAAATTTCTGATTTTAAATATAGGGTAATCAATTAGGTATCAATTTTTGGGCGCTTGTAGGGGTGTTAATCCTTCCCCACACGTAACCGACTCCCGAACCTGATTTCTGGATTTTTGTAGACCTCAAAACTCAGTATTTTGATTAAAAAAACAAAATGTTTTATTAAAATCATCCGGTTTTTATGTGTTTCAATCACACCTCAAATAATTGGTGGCAACTCCCCACCTTTCAAAACGATTTTCAAAGAGAAAACCCCGTCGGTATTGGTCTTTCTCCCTCCGGGCGAAAAACGGTTACGACATACTCATGATGCTCAAACTCGGAACTTGAAGAAATAACAACAATTCATTTACCATCGAACACAATTTAGATAGAATATTATAGATATCTAGTACTAGACGACTCCTCAAACTCAATTTATTACGTCACAATTTTGAGATTCAAATTTTTAATCATATTTAAAAATAATTAAATGTGTTGTTTTGGTAAACCAACTAATTATTGGTGTAGTATATCAAGAATGGAAATTGTAATTTAATATTTTTTAAAATATATATATATATAAATTTATTTAGTTATTAAAGATAAAATTAACTCTACTATAAAAGAATATTGAATAATTTACACTGCAATCTAAATAACTTTACACAAATGTTAAAATTTAATGGAAAAAACAGGAACAAATTAGTTTACACAAATGCACAAATGCACAAAGTTTTTCACTTATATAAATTGGACGAATGGTCCTTAACATTTCCCACCATTTTCATAAGAGTTGTTCAGCCAAATTTCCTACACTCCAACTGATTCTCCATGAATAGCTCAGTTGCTCCGGCCACCATCGGCAATGACCATCGAAAGCTCTCCAAAGCAGGATGGAACGCTGCCGTTTTCGTCATCTGTAAGCAAATCTTTTCTTCCCCTTTTCGTTTACCTCTTCACGGATTCAATCTAGGGTGTTTAGTTTGACAAGTGTTTGATTGATGCAGTTGTGGAGATGGTAGAGCGATTTTCTTATTACGGTTTGGCCGGAAACCTGATCACATATCTAACGAACAATCTCGGCGAACCGGTGGCCACCGCTGCCAAGAACGTTACGTTGGTCAGTGTCTCCGCTATATTCCCTTTGCTCGGCGCGTTCGTGGCCGATTCGTACCTCGGTCGCTTCAAGACCATCCTGGCATCCTCCTCGATCTACTTCTGGGTATAACATTTATGATATCCGGTCGTGTTGAGTTTTTCACGATTCTCAATACGTTTTGTTTTAAAGCATTTCTTTTTGGTGGTAATAGGGATTGGTGTTGTTGATTTTATCAGTGTCCGTAGTCCCTATGCATTCCCGCAAAGCAGTGTTCTTCACTGCGCTCTACGTATTAGCCATAGGCGAAGGAGGCCACATGCCATGCGTTCAGACCTTCGCAGCCGATCAATTCGATGAGGATAATCCACAAGAGAGAGCAGCAAAAGCTCATTTTTCAACTGGTGGTACCTTGCCATCGTTACGGGAGCCTCTGTCGCCAATATCGTCGTCATTTATCTCCACGTGAAATTAGAAGTTTCACTTCTCAAAATACCTGCGTGCTAATCCGGGTTTAATTCATATGATTCTCAAGGTCAAAATCTTCTCTTAATCCTTCTACTGTGCTTAAATTCAAGATCCCTTCCCTACACTTTAATTTAATATAATTGGATTCTTCTATTTAATAATATTATTCTTGGTATGGGTAATTATTCGATCGAGTAGAGTCAAATTAGTCGAGTTGACTAGTCCTATTTTATAACTTAAGATTTTATTTGAATTTTTTTCGAGTCAATACTAGTTTATGAAATTTGAGTCGAATTATGTTTAAATTTAATTGTAAATATTATAATGTTTTGATATTAATATTTAAATGATTTTCTATATTCATATATAATATACATATATATTATGCAGAGTTGAGAGACTCTACTCGAACTTGAAAACTAATCCACTAATTAACAAAAATTTTGAGTTATTTAAGTCTTATTTTATAACTCAAAATTTATTTGAAAATTTTTCCATTCAAATTTATGAAATTACGAGTCAAGTTTAGTAGAATATAGTTTTTTGACATCAAATCGAGTAAAAAAATTCTATTTTTTCAAATTGAGTCGATTTTTGCTCACCTATAATGTCAAGTTATATAATTATATAAGACTTAAATCATGAAATTTGAAGTTCCAGTGTAATCCTCCACACCCCTTTTTCTTGCTTTTTAAGCACAACTTTTGTATTAAAAGATAATGATAATTTCAACGTAAAAGTGAGATCATTTTCACTTTCCTTCACATTCTCTTACAATTAATTCGAATTTAAATATATTGAGTCCTACAATTAAAAAATATAAAATTCTAACAACATAATTTAAAGCATTTCCTTTTATTTTTAAATTTTAACGTGAAGGCGATGTTTGATGTCGTGTATGCTAATGTTAGTCGGGCAGCAGGATTTGGGGTGTTAGCAGGGACATTGGCGGTGGTGTTGGCAGTGTTTTTAATCGGAATCAAGAGGTACCGAAAGCAGAGGCCGACGGGGAGCCCCTTCACCACCATGGCTCAGGTCTTAGTCGCTGCCGTGAAGAAGTGGCGCGTGAGTGAAACCCACGGTGGCGGGGGGATTTGTTATGAAGATGATAGAGTCAGTGGGAGCAACACCAATGGCCAAACCAGGAGCCACAATTTGGCCCGTACCGAACAGTTAAGGTAAATATCTTAAAAAATCTTATATACAATCAAAAAAATCAAGAGTTAATTGCACAACAAATCCATCAAACTACAAACTTTATTCTAAATTAGTCCATAAACTTTTAAATATTCTGATTTCATCCCAAATTATGACTAATTCTAACTTCATCCTCAAGCTTTTGAATGTTTCAAATTCATTTCCAAACTATGACTTTCATTCTAAATTGGACTCTAAACTTTTGAACTTTCCAATAACATCTCTTAAAATCATTCAAAAGTTTGGGGATAAAATTGGAATATTTAAACGTTTAGGGCCAATATAGAATGAGGATCATAGTTTGTGATGAATCATAATAAATTATTGAATAATAATAATAAAATAGTTGGCAATACTTGAATTTTAGAAGCAGAGAAACATCAAAAGTAAAATTTTCTCCGAAGAAGTTTGTTTAAAATTAGTATATTTATATAAAAAAAAGAGTTTATTACAGAGAGTAAACGGATGATGCATGTATATTTTGCTATTTAGAGCATATTAAAAGGTTTTAGCTTAAGAAATGTATTTACTATATTTGATATAGTTACCATTTAAAATATTTTAATTAATTGTACTTAAAAAATGGGTAACGTATAGGATGAATGAAAAAAGCTAAAGAATCAGAAGCAAACATAGTCTTTAAGGATAGACCCCAAATATAGAAGGTTAATTTTTATTTTTAAATAATCTTATATAATTATAAGATATGATATGTTTGTAATTTTTATTAATCATTCATCATGTATACACATCCTATTTGAATCCAATCAAAGGCGGATACATATGACCCCATAAGGGGTCAAATACATACTCATTATTTTATATTAGTTAGAAAATATATTTAAATATATTAAGAGAAGAAGAAAAAAATGCATACCCATCATGTTGAAAAAATAGTATTAAAATTTGTTGACCCCATTTATATATTTGTAGATTCGTCATAGAACTCAAAATCTTAAAAAAAAAAATCCCTTTAATAACTCAGGTTACTTAATAGGCTTGGCATGTTAACTTTTGAGTCATAAATTATATTAATAACCAATCTCATACGATAAAAGTAATTTTATAATCGAATTAAAAAATCTCAAGTCTCGATTGAAGTTCGAATCATTTATGATATAACTTGAAATTGAAGATTTTTGGACTAGGCAATGATCATTGACAACAAAAATGCCTTGAGCAAAACCAAGGATCCATGGCGGCTTTGTTCATTGAACAAAGTTGAAGGAGTTAAGCTTGTATTTCGCCTCATCCCTATATGGCTTGCTTGCTTAATGTTCAGTGCCGTGATAACTCAAATGCACACATTTTTCACCAATCAAGGCAGCACAATGTCTCGATCAATAGGTCCCGATTTCCAAGTTCCTCCCTCAGCACTCTAAAGTCTCGTTGGCATCACAATCCTCATCGTCGTCCCCGTTTATGATCGGGTCTTCATCCCCATCGCTCGGAATGTAACGGGACATCCCCGCGGAATCATAATGCTACAAAGAATCGGTACTGGTCAATTCGTTTCCATATTGAACATGCCTGTTGCAGGCCTAGTAGAGACGGCTAGAGTAAACACCGCAAGCAAACACGGCCTACTTGGCACCCTGAAAGCCATATTGCCGATGACCGTACGGTGGTTAGTTCCACAATACGTACTCACAAGAATCGGAGACGCCTTCACGGTCTTCGGGTTACAAGAGTTGTTCTACGATCAAATGCCAGAAGAAATGAGAAGCATCGGAGAAGCTGCATATATAAGAGTAGTGAGAATTGGGAGCTTCGTAAACACAGTTATAATCTCAGTGGTGCAAGCCATTACTTCAAAGCACGGGCGTGAATGGCTAGGAGAATCTCAACCGTTCAAATCTTAATTACTTTCATTTGGTATTGGCAGGGTTTAGTGGGATTAATTTGAGTGTTTATTTGTGGACTACTAAGAGTTTTGTGTATAAAAAGTTGAAAACAATGATCAAACAATTAGTACTGAGGTAACCAGTTGGAAACAGGAGGGTATTTGGAGGAAAGAGTATGAAATATGGGGATTTTTGGATGTAAAATCCATGTCTACGACTTAGCTATATTATCTTTCTTCGGAAGTACAATTTTAAATTTTTTCAAAGTAATCTAGATTGAATATAAGTGATAGTTTATGCTCTAAAGATTTTTCATCATTTGATAATAAACGTTCAAATTCCTTACAGTCGATAGTGCTATAACTCATAACCTTTTGGATAACAACTTTAAAAATTTAAATACAAAAATAGTTCAATTTTCAATTTTATTTGATAATGAAGTATATAGTCAAGAAATATTGACAAGGTTAAAAATTAAAGCATTTGATCGGTTTGACAGGTTTAATTTATATTTATTTGCATAGTTTGGGTGATTATAAGATAATATCTACTCAGAAGATATTTTTACTTATTGACAACGCACATACATCATACAGACGTGACTGCTTATACTCAATACCTATAAGAAGATTAACAATCCCTTCTACGATTGAGCCAATTAATGAACGTGGTTTAACTTATATATATTTTACTTATTTTGGTCATTTTTCCTATAATTGATATGCAAAATCTTTGGCACTTAAGCCGAGTTCTAGTTCTATTAAAAGCTACATTCGCTTAATTCTCGTCTAAGCATTTTTTTCATTGTATTAAGCTAAGTTCCTCGTACTGTTTATTTTCCATGAATGAATTATCTACATTTCGATACTCATGTTTGACATTTGAGTATGAGAATATGACATTTAAGAATCTTTCAAATACATGAAAAAGCTGAAAAAAAATATTCGTGTTGGATACATGCTCATGCAAAAAATATATATATTGGATTGAATCGAGACAAAGCTAAGAGTTTAACTAATTTGATACATGTATTAGACATTATCTTTAAGAATATTTTTTATAACGTATCATCTAGGACTCAATAAGCTTTTCTGTTATTAAAACGAGACTCGAGAACAAGAATAGTTTTCTTTTCTGTCATAAAATTGGACTCAAAAACAATAATAGTTTTTGATAAGAATATTCAGCAAACTTAAGAGGGGTAAAGAAAACAGATAAGAGAAAAGATCTTCAAAAATTTTTGGTGTGTTTAGAATGAAAAAGAAGCTTAAAATTTATAGGAGTAGTGGTTAGTGATGGCAAACGGGTGGGGTGGATGTGAATACCCCTTCCTCATCCCCATTGTCATACTCACCTAATATTTTCGTATCCACCACCTACCTACTATTCACAATGGGAAAAATTTATAAATCTACAACCACTCACGTGAATACATTCGCAAATTTACCCCACCCCTACTACCCAACTGAATACCCACCAACCATCCCATATTCGTTTGTACCAGTCTATACCCGTCTATACCTGTCAATTTGAGATAGGAGAAACAACAGTCTTCGATTTTAAAAATGTTTATACCCTAACATCAGGTTAAATTACAAGTCATGTTCTATAAAATCTTAAAATTTACATAATAGTCTCTAAAATTATATCTAAATTATAATGGTCCAAAATTTATATGGTGAGTAGTTAGTTTTCGGGCGAATGTGGGGCGGGTGGATGCAGGGCGGTTAAGGTCTCAAACCCATCACCTACCCATTACCCACGGTGGGTATGACTTTTTACATCCACACCTGCCCATTACTCTCTAAACTTATACCCATCCCCAACCCAATAGAACATGATACAGTGCGAAACGCACGAAATTGTACCCATCTGTCATCCCTGTAGTGGTGCCTAAAAATAGTAAAAAAAAAAAGGGGGTAAACTACTTGAATGATAACCAACTATGGGATTGGTATAAAAATGACCACCATTTTCAAATTGAAGTCAATATGACCACTGAACTATTTAAGTAGTATCATTTAAGTCACTACCGTTAAAATCTAACGGAGAGGTGACGTGACAATTAACAGAAATTTGTATAATTTAAATTTAATTTTATAAATTAACCATTCAATCAAGAGGTGACACATGTTGAGCCGAGCATAGTCGAGCTGGGAGTTGAGTTGAGTCGAGCCGAGCCATCTATCCAAGTCAACCGTTGACTGCTGACCATAGTTGATTGACTGTTGACCAAAGTTGACTTTTTATAAACCACCTATCCTGATTTTTTTAACATTCTAAGTTTGTTTTTGGGGTCTGATTTGATCCGATTTTTACATCTAAGTTCTGTTTATGATATAATTCGTTTTGTATCCGAGATATTATGAGATGTCAAATACAAGTTTGAGTGTCACACCCCTAATTTTTATCTAATTGTATTAAATTTATTTAATTAAATACTTTTAGGACTAAATTGTAAGATCTTAAAACTATTAGGGCAGTATTTTGGAAATTTTAAAAATTAAAAGACCTAAGCTGGAATTTGTCCCTCCTTTGTATGCAAAGAAGAAAAGAGTGTTTAGGTGAGATTTGAACCGACATGATGAAACATGATCACCCTTTCCCTAGCCACTAGGTTGGGTACTATTTTATTATTATTTTAAATCAGATTTTTTAAGCTTTTAGATTGGATTTAAATCCCAAGATTGAGTTCTTAGTTCGAAAATGCCCTAATACCTAAAATTTAAACTCTCAATTGTCTAACTTTTCATCGTCGTCTCCTCAACATTCAAGCTCCGTCCTATTTCCGTGAAGTGCACTGTTGATACCATCGTGACTGTCGTCCACCCACGACCAAAAGCCCCATCGTCCCACATCAGAAACTATCACTGTTCACCGTGAATCGATATTTGTTTACTTGCCAAAACCAAACAACTGCCACCTCAGTTTTCTTCAAATTCTCGCTGATCCTGAGCTCCGATGACCACAACGCCCTCATCGCTGAGCCCTTCACTCGATTCGACCAAAACCCGACCCTCTTGATCCCTCACCACCATCGTATCCTCCGTTGCACCGTGGGTTAGTTTCTTTTCCCTTTTCTAGTTATTTCGTAGCATTTTAGGTCAAGTATTGATTTGTAATTGCGTTGAAATGGTGAGTAAAAGCTTTCAGAGTGATTGAACTATCAAAATCGACTATGTCACAATCGCACACGCCACCGTCGCACATGGGTTTCGCTTTCCCAGTCGAATATTCTGGAACGGTTCGAGTTAACTCAGATCGGGCTGAGTTAACTCGGACCAAATCGAGTCAACTCGAACCAGTCTGAATCAATTTGAACCGGTCAAACTATTGACTTTGATTGAATCATTGACCTTGACCGTTAACCTTGACAAAAAAGTCAAAATTTGCATAAAAGTCGCATTTTATGTTTTTTTACTTATTGAATCCAAATTTGCAGTCTGTTTTACAAAATTCTAATCCAAAAATAATCGAAAGAGTGTTAAACCCCAAACATGCATATACGTTTAATTATTTTATTTAAGTGCATTTAATTTTTGGTCAAGGACTAATTTATGGTTTTGATTATTGAAAATATTGGAGACTCTCCGACCGCACATCAGCTTGACCCAGCTCACTTGATCCGTTCGATCGTATGAGCTCGAGATTACTCGTATAATTTTGTAAACCATACAAATAATTAGATTTAAATATTATGTCAGTAGTAACTTGAATTCGTTATGGTTTAGGTTCGAGCGCTGATATAGAGAGTAGTAAGGTTGGTGCTTTGTAGACCTCCTTGGATTGATCCTTATTTAGGTGTATTCCTTGTGTGCTATATGATTTCTTTATCTGTTTTGAAATATGATTTGATAACTGAACTTATTTATGAATATTTTATCTGATTGATATCTTGATTTCCTGAATTACTGTTTATGAACTATGTTTGCCCAATATATGCTCTATGGTTACCATTTTGACTGAAAAATATAAATATGCCTACGTAAAAAGTTCTTAATTATTTCATAGTCCATATTTAGGTGGTTTATGTTCAGATAAACCTGATGAAATAACCTAAGTAAGTGAGAAGGATTAGCCACCTTCTATGACAAGTGTTGGGATGTTTTCTTACATTTTCTAGAATCCTGAGGAAAGAGATATATATATATATGGGGTAGGATCTTCTTACATAATGTAAAACTCTTTTAGTTTTACATAGATTAAGATCGTTTGATGAGTGAAAACGAATGGTTGAGATTAAAAGTAGGAAATATGAAGATATTTACTAGAAAAAAAACAAGTAGTCAATTACAGTGATCTATTTTCACTCATCCAATAGTCCTACATCTTTGTAAAACTAAAGAGTTTTACAATGTGTAAGTTGATCCGAACGTTATATATAGGATCATAATATACTTTGTAGACACATTGAGGACTTTGGTGGATGAAGGAGTTAGTTATGTGTTATTAGTTCACCTTGATCTTAGAAAATTTAAGATTCGTTCACTTATCTAAGAGGAGAATTACTCATCATCACTATGTACAAGTTCCAGATACATTCACTAGTGCTTAAGTATATAATCTCGCTATTGCTATTCTCATGGTTTACGTTAAAATACTCTCAATTTTTATAAAAGAATTCTTTCGCATTAGTAGAAGAATGTTGTTAGTGTTTGGATTTAATATCATTTTTAATGCTATTGAATTTGGTTTAAATAACATTTTAATGTTGTTGAATGAAATGATGTTTTTTCCCTAACCATTTAGCTTATAAATTGTGGCCAAGTCTTCCCATTTCAATCATCCCAAGTAAATATTTTCTTTGAAACACTCTCCTTCTTCATAGTGTTTTCATGATGCTTCTGAGTTCTAATTCTGAGTTTCGAGAGAAAATTAGTACCATAAAAATCCATTCCACTTTTCGGGAATATAAAATTAGAGAGTCGTGCTAACTTTAGGGGTTATTCGTCAATTGTAGCGGTTACACACATCAGGATGAGTTCACTTCTAAGGCAATGGATTACCACGACACAATTATCATTCTATTTAAATATTTTATTTAATATTTTTAGTCAATGTCTCGTTTTGTAATATTCTATTTTTCCATCACCATGTAGGAGTATATTTGAGCTGGTGCAATGGTCAAATGTTGTTTCATCCTCAAATCCTAAGTACAATTATTTAGGAGTACATTTGATTCAGTTTGGTTCCATTTTTCAATAAATTATAAACTAAATTGTACGTTACTGGATTTTAGAATTTGAAACTGAATGTCACAAAAATCATCGATTTCAGTTAAATTCTCTTTTGCTATTTTTGACTGTCTCTATTTTCCAAACTCAACATTTAAATAAAACAAGTTTAAAACTAAAATAGAATATAAATATACAAATTTAAATCCATAAAAAATGTTATTAGTATAGAGTAAAAAAAACTCTAATCAAATTGAATCACATGCTTCAGTTCTAATCAATTTTTCGCTTTTCTCAATTTCTTGGCTCAATCCAAAAATTATTTAGTCCACATAAACAAAGTCATATTTAAGCTTTCAGGTAAATTATTTATTTAGTATCTAAATTATTAATTTTATTTTGTTTTAGTACCTAAACTTTCTTTGTTTCAAAATCATACTAATTTTTTTTATTTTATTTTAGTATCTCGTCATTAAAACTTAACAGCGTTATATTTTTATGGTTAAATTATATCTTTTTCATTCCTACTTTGGTATCTAAAATTTAAATTTTTTCAATTTAACTATTCAACTTTTCAATTGCTTTCATTTTAATAATTCTAATTTATCTTGTTCATAATTTTTGTGACATAACAGTTTTTATTATTACTTTATTAATATATAATCAAAATAAAAAAATCTAAAAGTTAGAGTAATTAAATTAAGAGTAACTTGAAAGTTAAATAATTAAATTAAAAAATAAACTTTAGTGAGCTCAAAATGTAATTTATTCATAGAAAAGATAGCACGTATAACTCACCCATGTTTTTAATGATGAGAAATAAAAAAACGAAACAAAAAATAAACGTTAAATATAATTTTGAAATAAATTAAAATTTAGATACTAAAACAAAACAAAAATAATAGATTAAGTACTAAATGTGTAGTGTACCCTAAGCCTTTTCGCCAACATAAATAAAGAAGAATACTAATGAGCCAATGTCCCATTAATTAAACTCCATTAAAAACATATATATGAGCTTAATAGTACTTGAAAATAAGCTTTTTTAATAACATTGAAACATTAAAGACCTAAATGAACAATACAATCAACCTCAAAACAGCTACGGAACGGCATGGATGACATCACCGTCCTCCATCTCTAAATCATTGGGAGTTTGGTCAAGCTTCAAACGAGAACCATCAAAACGGAACCTCATATATTCGTAAACAACTCCAATTCGTTGGAAGTAATCAAGCATCAGATAACGCATCTTCGTGTCCCGCCTAAACCCTAAACCCGTGCCTTGACATTAACAACAATTGTGTCCTCTTCTTTCACCCCAGATAGACTTCCCGATGTCAATCCAGTGCCTGCCATGAATTCGTCACGCCGAATAGCATCAATGGAATCACCGTCTTCCATTTGCAATTCAGTGGGTAAAGAGGATGGGTTGATAGCTGAGCCATCGAAGAGAAATCGAACGGAGTTTGGAGAAATAGCAATGCGTGGGGTGTAATCATTCATCAGTTCCCTCAACGGTGTGTTTCGGCCCATCCAGTAGTGTATCTGCTCGGCTTCTTTTCGACCAAACCGCACCTTCACAAGACTCCTCTTTTCTTCTTTCCTACTACAAGAAAGAGTGATATAAATTGATTAAGTTGCTGCTATCACACACTTGCCGTTTGAACCCATTTTTTATGAACTGGCTTATCTGATTGACTAAGAAGCTTCATATATAGTATTCGAATTGCAAGAAGCAAAAGCGTCTCTTTGGGAGATGGAAACTTGAAATGAATATGGGGAAATAACTACAATTTGCTTTGGAAACATATATACACGCATTCTTATAATATAATGAAAAGTCATTCTTTGAAATATATAATTATTATTTTGTCCACGTTCATATTAGTATCGTTTCCAACTCAATCAATTTTAATTAATTTTTTGTTCATATTTATTATATTCAACGAGTTCTAGTTAAATTATTTAAATAACAAATAATTAAAACTTGAAAATAATAAAAAAAACACTTAACAATTGAAATTTACCATCGTGAGAAAAAAATAAGTTAGGCTTTTTTTTCTCAGATGAAAAGGCTTTACTAAAACAAATAAGGATAAATTATCCTACAGATCACTAGATTGTAGGTTGATTCTATTCCGAATTTCTTATTGTTGAAAAAAAAAAATTGTCAATGAAGTCGTTAAATTTTTATTATGATTTCATTCAAAATATTTTCCGTTAAATTAATAATGACAAGGTTAATGATACCATTTTAAAACATGGTATTCATTTTAACACTCAATATTAACATATTATTTTAAACTAGTCCTAAATTAGAATTAATTTAATAAATTTAACTTTAATACTTACAAATTGTTTCTACATAGTCCTCATTTAATTTTAGCTTAATATAAAAATAAATGCTTAAATTATACATTCTTTCTCATTTAAGTGTCTAAACTATTTTTTGGTCAATCTAAGTGCCTATCGTTACAAACATTATTATTTTAAGTGTCTCTACCATCGATGTCGCCCTAGTCATCGTCATCTGTCGACAAACAACAACCTTGGTCCTCATCGACCACCCAGTAACCGATCGTCGCCCCACTCCCCTAAATCCCCAACCATAAATCCTTAAACTCCTAATATCCAAACATTCAAATCCCTAAAAAAATATAAATCTAAATGCCTGAGTGTGACAATCGACCGTTTGGTTGTTTGCCCAAATGTGATAGTCGGTCATTCCTTTGACCGTTCGACAATTTGAAAAAAGGGTAGGGACGACGCAATTGGGTTTTTGCAAGGGATGACATGGGTTTGTGGATTTTGTTTTTTAATTTAAGGTAAATACAAGGAAGTATTTATTCATAGATGACTCTCCAAACCACAATAATGAGGTCCTCTTCTTTCACTCGAGACAGACTTATCAATGACGACTCAGTTGTTGCTCTCATTGTTTCTTTTTTATTCATAATTTCAGTTGTTGTTCTCATTTAGTAACACCCACAGACGACTCAGTTGTTGCTCTCATTGTTTCTTTTTTATTCATAATTTCAGTTGTTGTTCTCATTTAGTAACACCCACAGACTGATGCGAGTGACCTGATCCAATCCGGGGTATCACATTAGGGCCACTGGAGCGACCCACAATAAAAATCCGGGAAAATTTAAATTTTTATTAAAACACGTAAAATCATAAAACAATTTATAAATAATACAAATTCAGAAAAACCATTCATATGTTATAAACAGGATTAAAATCATACAAGTTTCAGACTCTGATATAAAAACAGAATACAACCTACATGACCCTAATCACTTGCACCATACTTCGCAATCAACACCGGTGGAACTCCTTTACTGATGCTGATAGCTGAATTGGTATGATTCTTTTAACTTGAAATGGTGAGTAAAAGAGTGAGCATTAGGAAGCTCAATAATACATAACTACCAAGTGATACTAAAGGACATGCAGATAAAAGGAACATCATAAATTTTCCTTATTGACTCAGCTGTCTGTAGATTTTCGTAATGAGCTGAGGTTCCACTGATATTTCATCAAGTAAAAGTCATATAGATTTCAGTTCATAGGACACATGTAACCCCCTAAACCCAACCTGGACGTTATGCCTATGTCTAGGTAATTACGTATCACATTCATAAATTCTTTTTATTTTTAAAACAACGTTGAAATCCACATTTCATTAATATGAAATTTATCCATAATAAAGATTTATACGATAAACATATATGAATACATATTTTAGAAAACCATATAAAATATTTACGGAACAAAATATCAGTAATATGATTATATCCAAAAACGATAGCAAAATACATGTCACCAAATATAATTGAAAAACATATAGATAAATACGTTCGTACAAAGTAAAAGTAGTTGATCTCCCCTGATGCCAAATCTGCTAGTTTACGGTTTGCTGTTATCTGAAAAGGATAAAATTTACAAAATGAGCTAAAAAGCCCAGTGTGCTCCATACGGTGTATAAAAACATACTAATAAAATATTCCAGTAAAATTGGTTTATCCAACATGTTTTAAAAAACATGAACAGTACCCCCATGCTTTCACAATCTGTTTGTGTAGGTTACCCATAACCATACACCTTGCACAACCAGTAAGGCCCTCAGCACAAAGCTGAGGAGCCTGCAGATAATCTTCCTCCAAAAATACCCCCCAGTGACAGTAATGAACATGAATGAATTCGAGTGAAAACAATGAATAATCCTTTAAAAACATAAGAATGTTCCATGCTTGGAAACTATAAGCAGAAATATAGAAATCAAAAATCAAATCAGTAATATACGATAATTCTGATGTCGGATATCAGTATTCAGAAATCGATATAAAATACCGTTACCAGAAATCATATCAGAAATATGCGGTAAATCATATATAAAATACACAGTGTTCAGACATATATTTTAAAACAGTAATGTAACACTGTCAGGAAACACACCTGTAACAGTCTGAGAAATCAGATATGGAAGTCTACTACTGAGTCTGTCGATCACTCTCTGCTGTAACGCTAGATCCTATGAATCGGAAAAATCCATATTGGAATCCTAATATGAATAATCTTAACCTTTATTTAAATAATTTACGGAAGCATACGGGTAATTCTCGTAGTACGCATTTCGGGCGGATTTGAAAAAAACGGACAATACCGGACCTAACTGATTCTCGCTCAGGTGAAACACGAGTACCTTCATAAATATCTTATTGGATTAATTCCATAACCATATCTCAAATAAAGAATAAAAAATGCTAAAAATACTAAGCATTTTTGGGTTAACGAGCTTGATTTTGGGATTTCGGGTTAGAATTTGGCAAAACTGACTTCAGAATCAGATTCAGGACGTCGAAAATCATAAAATAAGACTTTTTGGTCAAGGTCAAAGTCAACAGGTTTGACTGACGATTGAAGGTTTTTGGGTTCGAATTTCAAAAAAATGGACTTCAAATTCAGACTCAGGACGTCAAAAAACCTAAAATATGACTTTTCAAAAAATTTGACTTTTTGGTCAAAGCAACGATCAAAGTTAACGGTCAACGGTCAATAGTCGGTCAAAGTCAACAATCAACGGGTCAGGTCAACGGGTCGGGTTGGGTCAACGGGTCAAACCGGTTTGGATCGATCAAATCGGTTCAAACCTGTCGAATCGGTCAAACTGCTTATAACATATTTCGAAGCTCCCCCACGTGCAGGGGCGGCGCGTAGAACCTCCACCGGTGTTGGAAAAATTTCCTAAAATTATTTTAAGCGATTTTAAGGCACTTACAAATCTCGATTCACAATTTTGAACGGTGGAGAGCTCGATTTCAACACGTCAAAAACTTTGACCGCTTCACATCCCTCACGCGCCAGTGACGAAGGAGACACGACGGATACCGGTGGACTCGGAACGACACAAGGAATACGATGGTGCAGGAGGTGTCAAAATCGGAGCAACGATCGGAGATTAATTGAAGATTTTCTCGGCGGTGGTACTAAAAAACATCGAGACTTTGAATCGAAATTCACGGTGTTTGATAATGTTTCACTTTAATTATTTTACGGGGTTTGTTCATCAGTCGATGACGAACACGATGGTGGTTTCAAATCGACGATCAGTGGTCGGACGACGTCGGGATCAGGTTTGGAAGTTGGGTATTGGAGGAGGTAATTTGAGCAATTGGTTTCTGTTTTACAGAAACAAAAACAGAAACCAATTGCACGGATATATAACCAAAATTCTGCCGACACTCCAAGGGTAAATTCAGGGCTTGGTCCCTGAATTTCCATCACTTCTAAAATGGCCTACGAGTTTTGAAAACTTTTAATTTAATCCTCAATTTTCGCCAATTTACACAATGATAAATTTTTCCCACTTTTCCGGGTTGTTACAATTCTGAGGGGCCACGGTTACTCCACTAAACTTTGACCATTGGAATACGCCTATTCCGAAGAACACGCTCATCTCTTTCTAAAATCTGAACGGGCTCCTCCTCGTATGACAAATCAGGTCTCGGCTCTACCTCATTAACCTGAATGATGTGATCTAAATCTGGAC
Organism: Hibiscus syriacus; assembly: GCF_006381635.1. Lineage (NCBI taxonomy): Eukaryota > Viridiplantae > Streptophyta > Magnoliopsida > Malvales > Malvaceae > Hibiscus > Hibiscus syriacus. The sequence continues at coordinate 950,235 of NW_024062761.1, forward strand.
GGTATCGCCTCAACATAGACACATGAAAAATATTATGAATACGACTGAGCTAGGGAGGCAACTCAAGCTTATAAGCAACATGTCTGACTTTCTTCAGAATACAATATAACCCAATAAATCTCGAATTCAGTTTACCCTTACGTCCAAATCTCAATACTTTCTTCCATGGAGATACCTTGAGAAAAACATGATCTACAACCTCAAACTCGATATCCTTCTGTCGCTTATATGCGTATGATTTTTGCCTCAAATGCCTCTTTTAACCGATCACGAATCAATCTGACAATATCTTCAGTTTCTCAAACCAAGTCTGGACCCAAAGTTTTTCTATCATGTAACTCTTTCCAACATATAGGAGTACGAAATCTACGTCCATACAGAGCCTCATACGGTGCCATACGAATACTTGCCTGGTAACTATTATTGTAAGCAAACTCAGCTAATGGCAAGAAATCTTCCCAACTACCACGGAAATCAATCACACAACCCCCTAACATATCCTCCAACACCTGAATAACTCGCTCAGACTGACCATCAGTCAATGGATGAAAAGTTGTACTGAAATTCAAACGAGTACCCAGAGCCTTGTGCAATGCCTTCCAGAACCTGGAAGTAAACCTCGGATCTCGGTCAGATATGATAGACAACGGAACACCATGAAGTCTAACAATCACAGAAATGTACAATCTAGCCAGTTTGTCTAGAGAATAATTAACATGGATAGGGATAAAGTGCGCTAAGTTGGTGAGTCGATCAACAATCACCTAAACAGAATCATTTTTGGAAGGAGTCAGAGGAAGACCAGTAACAAAATCCATCGTAATACGCTCCCATTTCTACTCAGGAATCTTAATTGACTGTAACAATCTAGACGAATGTTGGTTCTCTGCCTTAACCTGCTGACAAGTTAAACACCTTGCCACAAAATCTGAAATATTCTTCTTCATACCAGTCCAAAAGTAGCGCTCTTTGAGATTATTGTACATTTTGTCCCCGCCATAATGCATAGCAAAAGGACTACTATGAGCCTCCTGAAGAATAACCCACCCAAGCTCATCATCTTTAGGGACACAATAACGATCGTGAAAGCAAAAAATACCATTATGGTCTATAGTATACTCTGAACTCGATCCCTACTTAACTTGTTCAATAATGGGAAACAATGAGCTATCAAGGAGCTGTTTGGCCTTAATATCCTCGGCCAAAGTGGGTTTAACCTGCAATTCTGCTAACAGACTATTATCATCAAATAAACTCAAGTTGGCGAATAAGGCTCTGAGATCTGATATCGCCTTACGACTTAAGGCATCGGCCACTACATTAGCCTTCCCTGGATGATAATCTATGTCAAAATCATAGTCCTTTAGAAGCTCCAACCAGTGACGCTGTCTTAAATTCAATTCCTTCTGAGTAAGCAGATACTTTAGACTCTTCTGATCGGTATAGATATAACATTTTCTCCGTATAGGTAGTGTCTCCAGATCTTTAAAGCAAAAACCACGACAGCTAACTCCAGATCGTGAGTAGGATAATTACGCTTATATGGCTTTAACTGACGTGACGCATAAGCGACAACCTTCCCATCTTGCATCAAAACACATCCTAATCCAGAGTGAGAAGCATCACTATATACAAAAAAATCTTTTCCAGACTCAGGGTGAATCAGCATTGGGGCTTGAGTTAAAACAATCTTCAGTTTCTCAAAGCTAGCTTGTTGGTTCTCAGACCAGAAAAATGGAACATCTTTTCTCAATAGTTTCGTCAGAGGAGCTGCAATAAGGGAGAACCCCTCAAAGAAACGACAGTAGTAACCAGCTAAGCCCAAGAAACTACATATCTCAGAAACGTTTCTGGGTTGCTTCCAGTTCATAATAACCTCTACTTTGCTCGGATCCACCCGAATACAATCAGCATAAATGATATGTCCAAGAAAAGTCACTTCGTTGAGCCATAACTCACACTTGCTCAACTTAGCATATAACTTATTTTCCCTTGGAGTCTATAGAACAATCCTTAAATGCTCCTTATGTTCTGCTTCAGTTCGAGAATACCCTAGTATGTCATCGGTGAACACAACTACAAACTGGTCCAAATAAGGTCGAAACACCCGATGCATCAAATCCATAAAAGCAGCAGGGGCATTAGTTAACCCGAATGACATCATTAAAAACTTATAATACCCATACCGAGTACGAAAAGTAGTATTCGGAATATCAGAATCTTTCAATTTAAGTTGGTAATAACCAGACCTCAAGTCTATTTTTGAAAAGATAGAAGCCCCTCGAAATTGGTCAAATAGATCATCGATCCTGGGCAGAGGATATTTTTTTTTAACCGTGAGCTTGTTTTAGTTTCCTATAATCAATACAGAATCTCAATGTCCCATCTTTCTTCTTGACAAAGAGAACTGGGGCTCTCCACGGTGATACACTAGGTCGGATAAATCCCCTATCCAACAACTCCTGGAGTTGGACTTTAAGTTCCTTAAGCTCTTTTGGGGCCATACGATAAGGAGCCATTGAAACCGGGGTGAAACCAGAATAGTCTTCAATCTCAAACTCAACTTCTCTATCTAGCGGTAATCTATGAAACTGTTCAGGAAAAACATCGAGAAATTCTTGACAATCTGGATGTCTTCAATATCAAATTGAGAACCCCTAGTGGCCAAAATATAAGAAAGAAACGCCTCAGAACCCTTTCTGATCATCTTCTCAGCTACCAAAATAGACACAACATTTGTTAGAAATCCACGACGTTCCCCAATCAGTACAATCTTTTGGATAACTAGGGTCTTCAGAACAGCTCTCTTGGTCTCACAATCAAGATTAACTCGATGTTTGTCCAACCAATCTATGCCGAGAATCAAATCAAACTCTTCCAAAGGTAACTCCATCAAGTCGGCCAGAAAAATATCCCCATTGATCTCTATAGGACACTCTCTAAAAATACGATCCAACACTATAGACTTGCCTAAGGGACTTTTAATTGTCACTGAATTCTTAGTATTCTCAACAGGAATATTCAAACCCTCAGAAATAGAATGTGATACATAGGAATTTGTAGAACCACTATCAAACAATGCAAAGTAGGGAACTGATTGAATAGTAACAGTACCTGCAATCACATTAGGCCCATCGCGATCCTGTCGAAGTCTAGCAGTGTAAACCAATGCAGGTTGTCTGGCCTCATATCTGAATAGACCACTACTCTGAGATGCTCGACCTCTACTAGCCGATCCTGATGATCTCTCTTGAGTACGACCACCTGCATGAGTATGAATAGTACTCTGAGTACAAATGGGAGTACGAGCTGGTGTCTGAATTGAATGAGTTAACTCTGGACAATCCTTTACAATATGGTCACCTGAACCACATCTAAAACAAGTTCCCAATTTCCTCCTGTATTCCCCAAAATGAGGTCTCTCACAATAATTACATGTCTGTAAAGGTTGAGACCCAAAATATCCACCATGTCTAGAAGGATGAACAACTGAAGAATCGAATGTCACAGGCCTGACACTCACACCGCCTCTCTGAAAAGACTCACCCCTACGTCTCTTGCTGGGGTGTACAGAAGAATCAACAGAACCAGAAGGCCTCCTGAATCGATCTTGAGCTCGATCTCTATCTCTCCTGCGTTCCATACCCAATCGCTCTATTTCCTTTACAGTCTTGGCTATCTCAACCAAGGCATCAAAATTCCTCTCCCGATGGGTAGAAACTCGACTCTTGATCTCATACCTGAGTCTATTCTCGAACCTCAACCATCGATCTGTCTGAGTGTCAACAGGTCTAGGAGCATAGTGGCTCAATCGGATGAACTCAACCTCATAGTCCATAACAAATATATTACTCTACTCCAGATTCTAAAACTCCTAGTGTCTCTCCTGCAAATCTCTCTCTCCGATATAGCGACTTCAAAAATGTGTCTTAAAAAGATCCCATGTTAACTGGTTCCTTTGAAAACTACCAGAAATTGATTGCCACCATCTGAAACTCTTTTTTTAGCATAGTCAGGGCTCCCTTTAACTTCTTCTCAGGCCTCAGATCCATCTCATCCATAATTATCTCTGTATCCTCCAGCCAATACTCAGCGTCTGTCGGAGGTCCACCAGTAATACCCTCAAATGTAACTACTCCAGCAGCTACCAAGGAATTAGAAATCTCAACTGTAATCATATTACTAGGGACTCTAGCAGCTCTCTAAAATATGCGAAAGACAACTCTATTAATGGCATCTTTATTCATGTCAGTATCCTCATCTTCAATGAAGGGAGGGTCTCTCACAGGAGTAATCGGATCATCCTGAGAAATGGTTGGATCAACATGCGAAATAGGAGGATCACGTGGTGACATCAGACCATTTATTGTAATAGAAGGTCGAGCGACTTGACCTCAACCACAGCCACGTCCTGTCCTACGACCTTTAGTAGTGCTCATCATTGGATCTATAAGGCTCTACAGAAAGAATTTGAAACATAAGTCAGATTAGCATCAGGTATCTCGGATAAAAATAATTCATAAAATAAGGTGACAGGTTTTTGAAAATATCAAAATTCTTAAAAATCTAGAGTTTAGGACTCATCCACAGTCCGAGTGTTTAAAACCGAAAGCTCTGTTACACCAAATATAACCCTCTAAACCCGACCTGGACGTTATGCCTATGTCTAGGTAATTACGTATCACATTCAGAAATTCTTTTTATTTTTAAAACAACGTTGAAATCCACATTTCATTAATATATGAAATTTATCCATAATAAAGATTTATACGATAAACATATATGAATATCAGTAATACGGTTATATCCAAAAATGATAGCATTATACATGTCACCAAATATAACTGAAAAACATTTAGAGAAATACGTTCGTACAATGTAAAAGTAGTTTATATCCCCTGATGCCAAATCTACTAGTTTACGATCTGCTGTTATCTGAAAAGGGTAAAATTTACAAAATGAACTAAAAAGCCTTGTTTGCTCCATACAGTGTATAAAAACATACTAATAAAATATTCCAGTAAAATTGGTTTATGCAACATGTTTTAAAAACATGAACACTACCCCCATCCTTTCACAATCTGTTTGTGTAGGTTCCCCATAATCATACACCTTGCACAACCAGTAAGGCCTTGAGCACAAAGCTAAGGAGTCTGCAGATAATGTTCCTCCAAAAATACCCCCCAGTGACAGTAATGAACATGAATGTATTCGAGTGAAAACAATGAATAATCCTTTAAAAACATAAGCATATTCCATGCTTGGAAACCATAAGCAGAAATACAGAAATCAGAAATCAAATCAGTAATATATGATAATTCAGATGTCGGATATCAGTATTCAGAAATCGGTATAAAATACCGTAACCATAAATCATATCAGAAATATGCGGTAAATCATATATCAAATACACAGTGTTAAGACGTATATTTTAAAACAGTAATGTAACATTTTCAGGAAACACACCTGTAACAGTATGAGAAATCAGATATGGAAGCCTACTACTGAGTCTATCGATCACGCTCTGCTGCAGCGCTAGATCCTACGAATCAAAAAAATCCATATTGGAATCCTAAAATGAAGTAATCTTAACCTTTATTTAAATAATTTATGGAAACCTACGGGTAATTCTCATAGTACGCGGTTCGGACGGATTTGACAAACTGGTTCAGACTGGTCAAACTACTTATAACCTATTTCGAAGCTCTCCCACGCGCAAGGGCGGCGCGTGGGACCTCATCCGATGAAGGAAAAATTGCAAAAATATTTCTTAAAATTATTTTATGCGATTTTGAGGAACTTATAAAGCTCGGTTCATAATTTTGAACGATGAAGAGCTCGCTTTCAACACGTCGAAAACTTTGACTGCTTCACCTCCCAAAAGCGCCGATGATGACGGAGACGTGACGGACACTAGTGGACTCGAAACGACACAAGGAATAAGATGGTGCAGGAGGTGTCGAAAAAGGAGCAACGATCGGAGATTAATTGAAAACTTTCTGCGGTGGTGCTAAAAATCGTCAAGATTTTGAATCAAAATTCACGACAGTGTTTCACTTCAATTGTTTTATGGGGTTTATCCATCCATCGATGACGAACAAGATGGTGGTTTCAAATCGATGATCAGTGGTCAGACGGCGTCGGGATCGGGTTTGAAAATTGGACATTGGAGGAGATAATTTGAGCAATTGGTTTCTGTTTTACAAAAACCAATTGCACTCATATATAACAAAAATTCTGCCGATACTCCAAGGGTAAATTCAAGGCTTGATCCCTGTATTTCCTTCACTTCTAAAATGACCTACAAGTTTTGAAAACTTTTAATTTAATCATCAAATTTCACCAATTTACACAATTTTAAATCTTTTTTTCCACTTTTTCGGGTTATTACAAAACATTCAGAGTACCAATTTTTTAGGAGATCGGAAAAGGATGTCTAGTGTGTTCTAACCAAAACCAGTGAAGAGATACATATCTCTTTTAAAACAGTAACAATTAAAAACTGAAAATACCCTAATTTTTCCTAAAATAAAAAAGGAATAAAATATAGGGACCAACCATGTAATTTTACCTTATTAATATTTGTGTGGCTTTAAAATCCAAAAACAAAGCTGGAAACAACCCCCCTCTTTCCCCCCGTTTTCTGTAAGTTGAAGAAAAAACAAATAAAGCTTGTTCTCCCTCTCTTTCATGTTTATGTTTTTTATATATATTGTTTTTTTCTTTTTCTAGCTTTAACGTGTAAGGGTACGGTGAGAGTGAATAGGGGTGAGGGGTCTATTATCGGAGTCAGCCCTCTTCAACTTTGGGGGCGATGGTTGGTAGTCGGTGGCCATTTGGCCATTGTCGGAGGTTTGGGTCGTGGGAGTTGATGTTGAGGGAAGAGCAAGATTAGAATAGAAGTAAAGGCCTCGGTTTGGTCTCACTAGTGTTTTGCGAGTCGTCGATGTCGAAAAACGTGAGGAACGACCACCAAATCGGTGGCCGATAATGTAGAGCCACCACCATTCGTTTAGAGAGGGTGGAGAGTGATCGTGCGTTATTATTTTCTGAAAAGAAGTATCTTTCGATCTTAGTTGATCGGTGAGGGGGTCGAGCTGCTCTTGTGGTCGTCAGCGTCGTTCGGCAAAGGGGGTGGCCACCATCTTTATGTGGTCGGCTGTAGTTTGGTTAATAGGTTACACGGGCAGAAAAGGGTGAAAGTTGTATTTGCTTTCACGTGGTTTATACTTAGGTGGGGGTAGGTATTTTTAATTTTTAGGTAAATTACGTATAAGCCCCTATATTTTAGTCCTTTTTGCTCTGGTCACTCTTTATTTATTTATTCTAAATATACATGCTGGTTATGCTTTACTTTAATTTGGTCACTATTTTGATATGTTATTTATTTCAAGTTAACCACTAACTTTTTAATTTATTGCATTTTAACCATTGTTTATTTATTTATTTATTTATTATTTCTAATATTTGATTCAACCTTGTGGTAGCCCGATGGTTTGGACCCTGCTAACTACTAACTTATTTTATTTTTATATATTTGCTTACATTATTCGATTCGACCATGTGGTAACCCGGAACTGTGTAAGATCCATATTATTATGGTTCGGACTCTCCTAACCACTAATTTTTTTATTTTATTTTATTTATTTTTAATATATATATATATATATATATTTGTTTGCATTATTTGATTCAACCATGTGGTGACCCGATCCGAGGTAAGACCCACATTAATATGGTCCAGACCCTGCTAACTCCTAACTGCTAACTTACTAACATTTTATTTTATTTCATAAACTAACCCCCTAACTTTTAAATTTATGCAATTTATTTTTGTTTTTATTTTATTTTATTTATTTTTCAGCACTTTAAATTCCAACATTTTATTTTTCTTCCCTTTAATTTTGCTGTATTTTATTTCAGTCCTTTTTATTATTCCCAATATTTTTTTTGTATTTGCATTTAAGCATATTAACTTACACTTCATTTTTTTAATTTTTTTACTGTTTTTGTTATTATACTTTTTTAATTAAGTTTGTTAGTAATTGTATGGTTTCATGATTTATTTTCTTAGATTTAGTTTTAAATTGAATTAATATTCGAATCAAATTTAAAAATTAGGAGGACACTCTATTTTAATTAGGGAGCAATTCGAATTGAGTTTTCGCATTATACATTTGATTACTCGAATCGATTGTTCAATTCTAAAATTAATTAATAAATAATATTTTCTAAATTTTTTTGCAATAATTTAGGTAATAATTAGATTTTAATTAGCCCCTTAACTTTAGAAATTATTAATTTAGGTCCCAAACTTCTAAATCTTTTAGAACTCGGTACATTAGACCTTGACCTTTTTAGTCCCTGAAATTAAATTAGACTCTTAATATTGATATAATTAAATAGGTTAGATAGAGCCTTTAGTTTAACTTAGATTTCAAATTAGTCTCTTAATTTTGGGGATAATTCGAAGTGGCTCTCGATAAAAGCTCGAGGGACCATTCCGATTATTCGACTCAATAATCGAATAAAATCAAATAGCATTAATATTAGAACCTACGTTTTTAGATTTAAGCCGCTAGGTTCTTTAATTTCCATAATTTGTCACCTTAAGTTAGAAAAAACCTTAATTTATCTTAGATTAATTAGGATTGAATAAAATTTTCTTTAATTGCATTTTATTTGAACTCTAAGGCACTGTTCACTTATTTAAAGAATTAATAGTATATCTCTCGTAATCATGCTCAGGGAGTGACTACCGGTGATTCCCTAAATAGATTGACATCCTTTTTAAAAAACTGCATCATATTTTCTAAAAACGAGACAATATTCGGTTATTAGGTACAATAGTTGATATCCCGCATTTACGCTCGGGGAAAATGCTATCGGTCTCGATAAACGAATATCCTTTTTAACTTTGCATCCATAATGATTTTCAAATTAAATAAAGATCGAACTCAAAATTTCTAATTTTAAATATAGGGTAACCAACTAGGTATCAATTTTTGGGCGCTTATGGGGGTGCTAATCCTTCCCCATGCGTAACCGACTCCCGAACCTGATTTTTGGATTTTCGTAGACCCTAAAACTCGATATTTTATTAAAATAAAATGTTTTATTAAAATCATTCAGTTTTTACAGTGTTCCAATCGCATTTTAAATGATTGGTGGCGACTTCTCACATTTTCAAAATATTTTCAAAGAGAAAGCCCCCTAGTTGGTATCAGTCTTTCCCCGCCCGGGCTAAAAATGGTGTTGACAGCTTGGCGACTCCGCAGGGGACTTTTGTTTTTAAAACAAATTGAGAGTCGAGCCACAAGTTGGTTACCCTATATTTATTATTTTGGAAATTACGAGTTCGATCTTATTTAATTTACAGTTCATTATGTTATTTCGAAAAGAAAAATAGATTTTCTCTATGGTTAATGCTTACACTTTTGTGGAATTATTTAGGATTATTACATATCATAGCTCTAAGCCCGAGATCATACTCGGTTTACCTAAGTAGAGAGAAACGTCACACCTCACGAGGAGCATTGAGCTTCCTTGTGTGGGTCTGATAAAGTATCTCTAGAAAGCATCCTAAGTTGCCTATCCGGATATCAGATCCGAGGTACACTTTAGTGGTGTGATCCTATAAGTTGAACCTGATTTGTAAGTCTGTAATGGGCCAGAATCGGGGTTAACCTTAGCAAATTATAAAAATTACTCGGGAACCTTTGCTAGAACCACAGCCTCATATAGAGAATTTAGTAAGCCTACCTCGCTAGAACCATGTGGATAACCTAGGAGAACTAGAATGCATACGGTTAGGATTATTAATTTTCTTTGTATGCTTTATTTTTCAGTCTCAACTTTGAGTCGTATTTGATTATTTTTGCTATGGTTACATTTCTTGGACCACTCATTTCAACTAACCTGATTTTTTGTTTTTACTAACATTGGTTTCCTTTTGTCTGCTCTTATTGGATTTTTGCATGAACATGCCATATCATTCAAAGGTATTGATCCCTAAGTAACTGATCATTTAGAAGGTTCTTGAAAAAAATACCACATAAATACCTTTCTCTATGATCTGTAGGATTTCAAAGATGCTCTACGAAGATTGAGTAGTGTCAAGAGGGAGCCTACCTACCAAGGAGACGAGCCGGACATCTGTCTGCTGAGGTAACAAGTTTGACTTGAAACGATTCGACGATGAAGCCAACAGTTGAAGATCATGAACCAGCTCGAGTGATTTCTGGAAGTAGTAGATCGAGTAACGTCAAGGGAAAGTCTACCTACTGAGAAGCTAGACGTATACCTACTAAGGTAAAAAGTTGGATTCAAGAATGTTCGACGTTGAAGCCAACATTTCCAGATCATGAACCAGCTCAAAAAACTTCTGAATGTAGGAGATAAAGTAGAAGCTTTGAAGACGATGCAGTATCCGGATGCTCGTAGGAGCTAGGCAACTTTCAGATGGACCAAATCTTCATTTCCCCACTGTACCAAGACATTGTCGGTTTTTCTAGAATTTTTCTAGGAACAGTTATTTTAGGATCAATTCCTTGCTGCATTTGCATCTCACATTTTGACACGCATTTTACATTTGCATATGCATCTTTGCATTAGTATATACACATTATGTATTACATGGTATATATATTGCATCTCAACATGTGCATTAATTACGGGTCCCGAGAGTAACTCAAGAAGAATCTTGTGATAAAGGTTTTGATGTGAGATGAAGTCATCCCATTCGTTCCTAGAAAAGAATTGAAAGTTATGGACATGATGCTATCACCATATGAAGATCAAGGCACCTCATTGAAAATTATGGGGCACTGAAGAACAAGATCTAGAATCTGATTGATTCAGGGGTATGGAAAGTCGATTAATGGTAGGGCATTCCAATCAAGAAGAGATATTTTCATCCACCAAGAGGCATTTTGCAATTGCATTATGAGCATTGTTTTGTTTGAACTCGTTTTTGTTATGACTTTAATATTTGCTTAAATATTTTAAATCTTTTGATGATTGAACTTATGCTACCTTCTAAGGTTGAATAATTGAACGAGTTTTAATCTTTAGTTCTTAGATTATCAAATGAATTATGAATTCTTTTAATTCTTTAAGAATTATAGATTTTTGACATATGGCAAGATTAGACATTTCTTATCCTATCTAAATCCCAAAATAAAATCTCTCGATTCTTTACCCGAAATAATTCATGGTCACTACCAAAGAACCAAATTTTGACATTCATTCTCTTTGAGACTTTAAAACATTATTTTTATCTTTTTCGAGACAAAAAAATCCATACCCTTCACTTTCTTTGAGCAAATAAAGTCACACCATCATCTTCTTAAACGCAAAACCAACATTTTACCAATAAAACCTGAAGATGTTGAATACAAAATGTTCACTTGGACGTAAACCTTCCTACAAGATGGTGCCTTTTGACTCAACTTCCTGAAGATGATCCTGAACAATTGAAACACACTAGAAGGAAGAAGCAGGAAAAAAGGAAGAAATTAATTCAAAATAATTCCATCATGCATTAATTACATTGTTTTCCAATGACTAAAATTAATCCTGAAAATCCATCCCTCTAGGGATACCTCTTTTGCAAGGATTTCTGTGTATGAAATGGTGAACAACATTATTTATTTATCCCTTATAAAAGGATAAAATATATTTCTTATGTCCCCTTTGAGCCTAAATTATGTTTTCTTATGATTCAACTCTAACCAAGGATCACCCTCCACACTAGGGGGCAAGGTGGAGGAAATATGATCGCATGAGTGAAGAACAGCATTCCAAATGAGATACCAGAAGGTGAACCAAATGAAAAGTGCGAAGATCAAATCAAAGCAAAGAAAAAGCAAAAAAAAAAAAAGCAAAGAAAAAAGCAAAGAAAAAATCCAAGAGAAAAAAAGTCAAAGAAAGAAAAAGCAAAGAAAAAAAAAAAGAAAAATAAAAAATAAAAAAACAAATAAAGAAAAAAGCAAAGAGAAAAAAGAAAAAGAAAAAGCAAAGAAAAAAGATAAGAAGCACATGCAAAGAGTCCCTTAAGTCAAATGACGCATCAAGCTTCAAACCATAGGATTTATCAAGCACAATCATTTCAGAATCAGTTCACCAGAAGATCATAGAGCATTAGGAAAATAAAGACACATACGAGCAGATTCAAATTGAGTAAGACAAGATTGAAGGTATCAGAATGAATTGATCCTTGGTTCAATAACCATTAAACACTTGTTTGGGTCTATTTATCACTTTATTTCATAACCATGAACCATAACCTCCATTACGTACCTAAAAAGTCCCTTCTAATCATACATGGATTTCTAAATAGAAGAGATTATCTTTAGATTTCATCCCGTGCATTAGGATTAATCTTTTATTTACAAAAAGGTTTTCTAAAATCTTTAATGCATGATAGAGAAAAAATAGCAAAGGGGGGTTCAATACGTAAATTCTGGATAACGTCTTGAAACCAAAGGAGAATTCGAGTTGAAAACCTGAAAAGACGGCTCGAATATGAAGACGATGCAGTTGTTTTCCCTTGATAAGGCATCGCACAACCCGAGTCTGATCATGAGAGCTGAGAACCATAGAACACTTCCAATAGACAAGCATAGAAGCTACCCTATCAGATCAGTAAACATAAAAAAATAAAAATATCAAACTTTTGACCAAAGACAATAACCTGAGACATTTTATTTTCCTTACTTAACCATACCTCAGAGATAGTATTGATCTTGACACTTGTCAAATAGCTATAATTTATTGAAGGATTAAAAGTGTAATTAATTCTTTAATATCCAATGAACTATTGTTTTATGATATGTCTCAATTGTGAAACCTAGAAAGGGGTAATATTTTCAAAATTGTTTGATTACACATTTTTCAAAACTCTTTTCTAATTTATATTTTTAGACTTTTGCAAATGAAAGAAGAAGAAAAACGTTTTTCAAACAAGACAATCTCTCTGGAGTGGATCTTGGTAGTTGACGAATATCCCTCCGAAGCTCAAGATCGAAGTTGGGTCAAGGGAAACCAATTTTTTAGGGAAAAATTTGATGAGGCAAGGAAAACAAATTGTCTCAGGTCTATGTTTGCAAAAGTACACCTTGGTGGAAATGAAAACAAACTTGAATCAGAGATAGAATAAAGGTTGCTCACACAATCATTCTCCTCATACATATACATACATCTACACATATGTACATGACACATGAAATTTACATCTTTGCATTCATCACCATGTGCAATAAAGACTTTGATTTGCCCTCCCTTGAGGACAAATTCAACAACGCATCAAATAAATTGCATCATGACACCCGTAAGCATACAAGGTAGGCATTCATGAATACATCATGTCGATATTTCAGGAAATAAAAGCTCAAAAATGACCAGATGTCTTCAACCTAAAGGAATAATGACATCCACAATTTAGACTTCCTGAAGTCAATAATTAGATCTTCCAAACATATTTCCTCAACATTCAGGAATAGACGGTCTATAATCCTTTGAGACCACCTCTCTAAAAAAACAAACTATGTCTCGCTTGACACACTTTTCCATAAATTGTAAAACAAATTTTGTCTTGATTGAGGAAGTTTTCTTTAAAACAAATTGTCTCTTGAGATAATTTATCTCAAAACAAAGTTCGTCTCGCTTGAAACATTTTTCCTTTAAAATGCAAATTTCAAGTTTGTTTCACTTAAAACGAAATTAATTTCAGTTGAGATTATTTCCTCTAAAAAATGAATTTTGTCTCACTAGAGACAACTTTTAATCAAACAAATTTTTGTCTCCCTTGAGATAGTTTCTCTTGAAACACAAATATTTGAGATCGTTTCCCTTGAAACGAATTTTGTCACTGTTGACACTGTTTCCCTTGAAACAAGTTTTATCTCTCTTTAGACAGTTTCCCTTGAAACAGAATCTTTGAATATGTTTCCCTTAAAACAAATTTTGTCTCCCTTGAGACAGTTTCTCTTGAAACAAAGTTTCGTCTCACTGGAAACAGTTTCCTTGAAACAAGAAATTTTATCTTACATGATAATCTTTTGCAGGTTTGAAAATCTTCAAAGAGAAGATAAACCAATCAACATTTCTAGTAGAGAATTCATAATGAAGAGATTGTTCAACTTTATGCTCGATTCTATCACAGAAGAAGGTAGTTCAGCACCGACATATCGTTCGATTCCATCACAGAAGGAGGAGGATCAACATTTTATTTCACTCAAATCCATCGCATAAGGAGTTGGATCATCATCAACTTGTTTCTCGATTTTATTGCAAAATGAGGTAGATCAACACCGACATATCATTCGATTCTATCACAGAAGGAGATTGATCGACATTTTTATTTCACTCAAATCCATCGCATAAGGAGTTGGATCATCATTAAGTTTTTGCTCGATTCTATCATAGAAAGAGGTAAATCAACACCAACATCTAGTTCGATTCTATCACAGAAGGAGGTGGATTGAAACTTTCATCCAGCATAAGGAGCTGGATCACACTTCGAATTAGCAACACCTCACTCGAGGGATGAACATCCCCAATGAAGAGTTCATAATGAGAAGAACTCATCTAACGAGGGAGAATAAGTTCATAATGAGAAGAACTTGTTCAAGCTTGCATCAACATTTCCAATTGAGAGTTCATAATGAGAAGAACTCGTCTGATGAAGGAGAAGAAGTTCATAATGAGAAGAACTTGTTCAACCTTTGTTCAATTCCATCACAAAAGGAGGTGGATCAACATTTCGAGTGGAGAGTTCATAATGAGAAGAACTCATCCAATGAGGGAGAGAAAGTTCATATTAGAAGAACTTGTTTAACATTGGTGATTCCATCACAAAAGGAAATGGAGTGACATCCCCAAAGAAGAGTTCATAATGAGAAAAACTCATCCAATCAAAAAAAATACAAATGCGAAACAAACATCGTAGCTAGACAAAATTAGGCTATTATTTATCTTTGCTTTATCATTGTTTACGCAACACCGAGAAAAGAGGGGTAGCTAAAATACCCTAATTTTGTCCTAAAATAAAAAAAGGAACAAAATATAGGGACCAACCATATAATTTTAACCTTTTAATATTTGTGTGGCTTTAAAACCCAAAAACAAATATAGAAACAAACCCCCTATCTCTTCCCCCATTTTCTATAAGTTGAAGAAAAAATAAAGATTGTTCTGTCTCACCTTCATGTTTATGTTTTTTTATATATTATTTTTTTCTTTTTCTAGGTACGGTGAGAGTGAAGAGGGGTGAGAGGTCTGTCGCCAGAGTCAGCCCTCTTCAGCTTTGAGGGCGATGATTGGTAGCCAGTGGTCGTTTGGCCATTGTCGAAGGTTTGGATCGTGGGAGTTTCGGTTAAGGGAAAAGTAAGATTAGAATAGAAGTAGAGGCGTCAGTTTGGTCTCACCAATGTTTTGCGAGTCGCTGACGTCAACGAAAGTGAGGAATGACCACCAAATCGGTGACTGATTGTGGAGAGCCACCACCAATCGTTTAGAGAGGGTGGAGAGTGATCGTGCGTTATTATTTCCACAAAAGAAGTATCTTTCGGTCTTGGTTGATCGGTGAGGGGGTCGAGCTGCTCTTGTGGTTGTCGGCATCTTTCGGCAAAGGGGGTGGCCACCATCTTTTGGTGGCCAGCTGTAGTTTGGTTAGTGGGTGCACCTTAAATGATTGGCTGCGATTCCTCACATTTTCAAATAGAAAACCTCCTAGTCGGTATCGATCTTTCCCCACCCTGGCAAAAAATGATATCGACAAAAATATATTTTAAAAACTATAGTAATATCCTCCAACTGAACACCATTATGTAGTTCCCCATAATTGCATCCATAAGAACTTACCTTAAGGACACAGCAGAGGAGCCACCCTAAGGGAGTACCTTGGGCCTAAGAGTCTACCCAAGAAAGTTTCTCGGGGCCTCGAAGCCTACCCAAGGGTTACCTTAGGTCCATAAGGAATTATTAGCTGGAATGGTTTGAACTATATAAGGAATTACCAGATTGACCGAGCTGGACCTGCATACTCCAACCTACCCATATAGTACCAGTAGAAATCAGATTGAGCAGTAACTTTAGTATCAAAATAATGATCCAATAATATATAGTAAAAGTGATCATGTAGTTATTTAAATCATATAAATACCCTCAACCCATACACCATATGCAATCCCATGATTTACCCAAGGGAGTGCCTTGGGGCCTAAAAACCTAGCCAAGAAAGTTTATTGTGACCTTGGAGCCTACCCAAGGGTTACCTTAGGTTCGTAAGGAATTACTAGCTCGATCATTCTAAGCCTATATATGGAATTACCAGTTTGACGGAGCTGAACCCCCATACTCTAGTATCCTACCCAGATAATGTCCCAATAAAATAGTTCAAGTAGTAACCAATAGATTACATGATCCATAAAACAGGAACTATTATATTTTCCAGTGAAAACAAGAAACCAGATAACACATTTCAGGTAACCATAGTTCATAAACCATTAAATCAAAAAATTAATAATTTTAGAAAATCACATTTTAAAATAGATAAAACATTTACATGTCACAAAAGGAACACAATAGAGGATCCAGATATTATTCGAAGATACTTGGTATTTATCTGGTAGGGAACCATAAAACTTTTGTATTTTAATAGGATTTTATAATCATGATCCCTATAATAGGGGGTTTGATAGCTAATTGATTCATCATTCATTCGGGAAGTGATTTATCAAGATCATACAATATTCAAATATTTTTCGTAGGCAATTGAGTATCAGTAAGACATTCAAAATCTTATGCATCAGAGTACTTAAGATTTCAAGCATGACAGAGTGATTTCGTTACTCAAACAAACAGAGGTATTCCAGACATTTTGGTTCTTGGAGAATTCTCATTTATTTAAGTCAATAAGGATAGAGCGGTGATTTTTGGTATTCAAGATTATGTATAAAATTATCAGGATTTCGAGTCCGATTGAACTACATCTCCCAATATTACGATACTTATCAATCATTAGGACCATGATACTTCACTATTATTCATTTCTTATTACTGACTACACCAGCTGATCTAATCAATATCAGAATCATCCTTGATCAGTTCTTGAGGAGACGAATAGATATTTTGTTGGTATTTATTTCATTTCCACTTTGTAATAGTATCCCAAAATGTCCGACGATTTGGGTCGTGCTCCATAACCTTTAGAGATAATATATCATTTAGGTTCATCGATTTTCCCATAGTCTATCCAACGACATTCACTTAATTCATATCCTAGAGGTATTTAAGTCATCTTGGTATTCGAGGTTATTATAATCATTTTGGGTACAAACACATTAGTTATTTCAAAACTTGAGAATAATCCATCATTTAAATACTTAGTGATGTGTCGCACTTCTAATAATCTAATCTTCAAATGATCATTCAAAACCAGGGGGATTGCCCTATTAAGAATTTCCAAATGTAGAATTTTATTTTTGGCATTTTTCAAATAGATCGAGAATTTAATCAGTGATTCCAAGGTTCAAGAGAATCATAATTTGAGTTCTCAGTTCATTTCCATTATCATAACCATCCACAGTCCCTTTTACATTTTAAGCCTATTAACGTCTTTCCAATCCATTATGCCAGTGGCATTACTTCCAATAAATTAGACTTCAAAATATTCCTTTAGAGTACATGGTACTTTGGTCATTTGAACATTTGAGTTTATTTTGTACCTCGAGGAAATTTCGGTAATTCCTTTCAATCCAAACAATATGTACTTTTATGATAATTGGTCAAGTATGTATTTTCAAGGTTATTCTTCACCATCAGGGGAAGTTGTGGTCTTATATATTACAAGGGCATTTTCATAATTTTAGCCCATATTGTTATTTTTTGTAATTTCATATCCAAATATTTCCAGTATTCAACCTTTAAAGAAATTAATCAAAATTTATGAATCCTGAAGTCAATTCATTTATTAATGAATCATTGAACTTGTAATTATTTCCAATCAATCTTCTGGTTTCTTATACAAGCCATCTGAGTATTATACAATTTACTTTCTTTTTACCAAAATTCTGTTCGAGTCCAAAAATAATTAATTTTACCCAAAGGACAAATCATTTTATCGATCCAGTTACCAATTATCAACAAGTTCCAGAAAGCATACATAAGGTATTTAAATATTATCTCAATTTTTGTGCTCCATCGATTGAATATTTAAACTCCATTATATAACTCTCCAACCTGAATTCAAAATCTAATAATTCCTTGAATACATAACAATCGAATTTATATCAGAACTGAACTTAATTGAGAAACCATATTGAATCCAAAGGTAAAACACTGAAAAATGACTTACCGAGTGCGAATTTGGAAAAACGAACTTCAGATTCGGACTCACGACGTCGAAAACATAAAATACAACTTTTTGAAAAATTTAACTTTTTGGGTTAAACTTAATGGTCAACATTCAAAGTCAACTATCAAAGTCAACGGGTTAACTCAGACGACTTGACTCGGACGAGTTGACTCGATTGGGTCAAACAAACTTGGTTCAGACCGGGTTGACAAGTTTGGGCCAGTTCTATAATGTTTCAAGGGTAGGGGAGGATGCCCACGCGCATGTAGAGGCGCGTTGCAGTGGCGAAGGCTCAGAGTGGTCGGCCGAGTACTCCAATAGCAGCTACACACCATTTTTAACCAAAATCAAACAACAAAAATCAACCAAACAGAGCCAAAATAACTAGAAACATTCGGGACTTACCCACGTCGACGATGGAGGGAAATCGGCTGCGACAAGCTCACCCCACTGGTCGGGTTTTGATCTCACGGAGCTGAGGAGTCTTCCTAGAGTGGCAGTGAGGCGAGACAGCGATAGAGGCGGCCAGATAACTCGAAAGAAAAACTGATGCGATGAGGGGGGTATTCGGTGCAGCTTCAACCTCTCACCCACGAAAAACAACGATCAATCTGGAGCCTTCGATAGTTGGGGTTTGGTTAGGGTGGGATGCTAGTTCGATTGGGATGGCGGTGACTGCACTGCTGGTCGAAGGAGGAAGAATTGAGGAGGGAGGTATGATGGCTAGGTTTGGGAATTGGGGATTTTCAGTTTTTTGAAATCGGGGGGGTTTAACCGAGTTTACTATTCATAACCAACAGAAAATGGGTAAATTCAAGGTTGGGTCATTAAATTTCCTACAACTTTCTAAAACTGACTATAAGTTTCAAAAACTTATAATTTGACCCCTAAATTGGGGTGTGACAATTCTCCTCACCTTAAAAGAATTTGTCCTCAAAATTCACTCAAGTCACAAAAATACATAAGTGAAACTTTTAGCAATTCATCATTATCTTCAGGTAGCTTTTAAAGAAGTATGGGTCCTTTACTAATCTTTAACTATGGGTCCTTTACTAATCTTTAACTAGTTAAATATACATTCTCATCAAGACTCTCCCTCATCCAAATAAAAGAATTTAAACAGAATTATCCTTGTAGAATCAGTTCGATCTTAACTACGAGGTTAGGTTCATAGAGCGGTAATATATCCCAATTTCATTTATGGTGTCAGGTCAAAATTTCTCAGATGAAAACTCTCACATTATTCGTGAGACACTTTACAGAATCTGGAAAAACATTACTGTATTCCTTTATGTATAGGTCGAGCCCTAACGGATAGAAAACTTAGGGTTAGATCGTTACAGAAAGAGACTCAACCTTGGAGTTCCGGCTTAGAGAAGTACAATTATAGTATAAGGGCATGTACTGACCATACATCCAATGACATTTGACCGACTGGTCTACACATAAAACTTGACTCAACCTATGCTCTGATACCACTAATTGTAACACCCACAAACCGATGTGGGTGACCCGATCCGATCCGGGATGACACATTAGGACTACTGGAGCGACACACGATAAAAATCTGGGAAAATTTAAATTTTCTATTAAAACACATAAAATCATAAAATAATTTATAAATAATACAAATTTAGAAAAACCATTCATATATTAAAAATAGGATTAAAATCATACAAGTTTCAGACTATGATATAAAAATAGAAAACAACATATATGCCCCCTAATCACATGCATCGTACTTCGCAAGCAATTCTGGTGGAACTCCTTTATTGATGTCAATAGTTGAATTGATACGATTGTTTTAACCTGAAATGGTGAGTAAAAGAGTATGCTTTGGGAAACTCAGTAATACAGAACTACCAAGTGATACTAAAGGACATGTAGATAAAAGGAACATCATAAATTTTCCTTATTGACTTAGCCGTCTACAGATTTTCATAATGAGCAGACGTTCCACTGATATTTCATCAAGTAAAAGCCATAAAGATTTAAGTTCATAAGAAACATTCAGAGTACCAAGTTTTAAGGAGATCAGAAAAGGATTTCTAGTGTCTTCCAACCAAAACCAGTGAAGAGATACATATCTCTTTTAAAACAATAACAGTTTAAAACATATTTTTAAAAACCATAGTAATACCCTCTAACCGAACACCGTAATGTAATTTCCTAGTTTTGCATCCATAAGGACTTACCCTAAGCATATAGTAGAGGAGCCATCCTAAGGGAGTACCTTGGGGCCTGAGAGCCTATCCAAAAAAGTTTCTCGGGGACTCAGTGCCTACCCAAGGGTCAAATTCGGTCTTTAAGAAATTACCAGCTCGATCGGTTTGAACTTATATAAGGAATTACCAGTTTGATTTAGTTGGACCGCATACTCCAACCTACCCATACAATACCCATTAGAAATCAGATTGAGCAATAACTTTAATATCAAAATAATGATCCATTGTATATAGTAAAAATGATCATGTAGTTATTTAAATCACAAAAATGTCCTCCACCCATACACCATATGCAGTCCAATAATTTACCTAAGGGAGTGCCTTGGGGATTGAGACCTTACCCGAGAAAGTTTATTGGGGTCTCGGAGCCTACCCAAGGGTCACCTTAGGTCCGTAAGGAATTACCAGTTCGATCGGTCTGAACCTATATAAGGAATTACTAATTTGACTGAGCTGAACCTCCATACTCCAGTATCCTACCCAGATAATGTCCCAATAAAACAGTTCAAGTAGCAACCAATAGATTCCATGATCCATAAATCAGAAACTATTATATTTTCCAGTGAAACCAAGAAACCAGATAACACATTTCAGGTAACCATAGTTCATAAACAAGTAAATCAAAATGTCAAATGCAATCGACCATACAAGAGAATCAAAGCAAGTTTTAAGCAACTTCTCACGAATAGACTAACATAGATCAAACTCAGCAGTAGTTTCGAAACAGATAATTACAGACAACCCAAACCAAGGGCAAATCTCCGCTTTCAACCCCTCCGAATACAGAAAATCTTGGACAAAATCTACATTATTCATAGTTTCATACATTTGATTCGAGCCACCATACAATTGTTAACCCAAGACATTTCACCTTCAGGGATGTCTTTAGTTGAGAATTCCAGTAAAGGGATATCACTATATCCCCTTTTTATATTTGGATTACCTGAATAAGCTTGATCATGGAATCTTTCAGTATCGTGCTCCGATTGGTTTTCCTGGTCAAGAGAATTAACTAATGAAGCATATGGTCTTTCCAGATCTAAGTTATCTGCAACGCCAGTATTGATCTCAGTGTCCCTTGCGATTCCCAGGCCCTCGACTTCTTTAAAGGTTCTGCCATCTCTCAGCGAAGATTTACGAACGACCGGTCTCCAAGACTCAACGTCAGACTTCAACGCGACTGGCTTGGTTCTGTCGAGCTGTACTTTAGCCTCGAAGACCCGAATAAGATATCTATCGATCTTCCTGCCATTACCAGATTTAATGGCATACATAGCACTTTCTTTATCTTCGAACCTAACAAATGCGAAGGTGGTCTTACTCGATTGTCTTATCTTATTTCGATAAGCTATGTAGGTATAGAAAACGGGGCCATAACTCATGAAAGCTTCAGGTAGGGCGGTGGAGTGAATTCTCTTGCTCACATTATCGATGAAGACGGAAAAAGTAATGTTCCTTGACCCTTCATTCCCCTTCGACTGATTAACCGAATACCCCAGGTAACCACGATGACTGTCCACCCCTACAGAGAAGAACTGCAACTGAAGGATCGAAATGTTGATTGCCTGAAGCTTCCGCTTCCCATTTCTCTCTTCGATGTACGTTCTTTCTTTTCAATATTCAATTTTTCTTAATTTATTGACAATGCGATAGTTAGTATAACATACTGCTTGAACATTAAATATCATTTCAAGCATATTAGTTTAAAATGCAATAATTAAAGTTTAAATATATGTGCACATATTGCATGGTAATTTTGATCAAACATTGTAAAATATATAATGTGATATTTGTAAACACTAATTTTTTTCATTTTTGTTTTTATTATTATTATTATTATTATTATTATTATAATATATATTATTATATTATATTATTATTAAATAATTATTACAAGCCCAGATCCTGGGAGACCAAATATAAATCCCAGGCCCAACCATAACCGACCCATACCTAAATGGAAACCCTGAACTGATTTAGGGTTTCAACTAGGGTTTCTAAACCCTAGCACTCCAGCCGCCTCTGATGATTCCAGAAGGCCAGCCGCCACCTCTGCCAGATGGTCCAACGTCCAGCTGCTGACACTCCAGATGCTTCCAGCTGTCCCACAACGACGACACCTTGCTGCCACGACGCCAACAGAGGATTCTAGAAGGCCAGCTGCCCCCCACACGTCGCGGCTATGGGGTGAGTCACCACATACCTCGGTGACTCACCGAACTTCCCCCTCCGGACTGGTCCGAGCATGGCTCTGTGGTGGCTATAAAAGCCTGGTTCCCTACAAACAAAAAGGAGGGAACAGAGACGAGAGAAGGAAAAAAACGAAGGAAGACAGAAAGCTACCAACGATCCCAACCAACAACACAGCAACCAGAAGCCAAAAAAAAGAAGAGAGAGCTTACTCGGTCATTGGAGACTTCGAAACATCACCGGAAACCTTCGAACTTCGAAGGTAAAATCCTAGATCTAGGAAATCCTAAGGGTTTTTAGGATAAATAAAGGCCTTATTCGGAATTAGAAAGTGAAGATCTAAGTTTTGGGGTATTTTGTAAGTTTCCGGTGGCCGGCGGTGGTGACCGGTGCCGGAACACGGCTGTCGGCCAGAATTTATCTCCCTCCGGTGGAGGGTTTAGAGAGAAGACAGAGAGAAATTTTTTTCTCTCTGTTAGAGAAAAAAGAAGAAATGAAGAAATGTGAAGGGTGGCCCTTGGGGCCGGCTTAAATGGGTTAAAATACCCTCATCAAAACGACGCGTTTGGTGAGGGTATCTGTGTAATTTCACATATGGGTAAACCATCCGCAGTCCATCAGTTTTATAACTTTATATTTTAGTCACTAAATTAATTTTAGATTCTTTTAATTCGGTTTTTCGAATTTTATATGTATTTTAGTCTTTAACCGTAATTATAATATTTAGATAAATAACATATTTAGTCCTTTAATTTTAATAATTAATTTTAATCTGAATAGCATGTTTTAATTATTTTAATTTGACATTCGAATTTAATATAATTTTATTTTAGTCCATAAATTAAAAAATGAGTAAAATAACATGTTTAATCCCTGTAATTTTAAATAATTAATTATGAATTAGGTATTTATTCAGGTTATAATTTAGTCACTAATTTCAATTTTTATTTATTTTTACAAGTTTTTTATTTTAAATATAGTTTTAATTTATTTATTGTTTAGTTATATGTTAATTTTATATATTTACTTTTAATTATTATTACTATTATTATATTTAGCCATAAAATATATTATATAATAAATAATATTTATTTTATTTATTAAAATCTTATTTAATTACTTTTAACTTATTTTAATCATGTTTTAATATTTATTTTCAATATAAGAAAGGGCAGTCTTAAAACAACTGGATGTCCATTTTCTGATATTTTTAATAAATAATATCATATTTATAAATGATATATTAATTGTTTTAATTATTTATTTTTTAATATCGAAGAAAAAGAGTTGTCTTAAGGCACCTAGAAGTCATTTTCTGATATTTCTAAATAAATAAATATTTTATTTATAAATTTATATAAATTTATATTTTTTTCATAATTATAATTTTGAAATAAAAGGATTATAAATTAAATATTTGAAAATTTAAATTTCCAATAATAGAGACAATTTATAATTAAAAAGTACCAATTTTGGGCGTTGTAGGGTGTTAATCCTTCCCTAAACGTAACCGACCACGAATCCCTTTTTATTATTAAAGAACAAATTTTTGGTTAAAACACAGATCAGTTTATCTTTTAATCGATGTTTGATTAAAAACTCTTTTAAAGGATATTTTAGGTTCGACCTACCTGACCCAAAAAGCCGATGGTGACTCCCAAATTATTTTAAAAACCATTTATTCACATCACTTTTCCCGCCAAGAAAAAATATTCGTGCCCGGACGAAAAACGGTTACGACAGCTTGGCGACTCCGCTAGGGACCGTCAAACTTTAAAATCAATTATAAATTGTCTCTATTAATTAAAAATTAAAAATTTATATATTTAATTTTTAATTCTTTCTTTTCAAAATTTTATATATACTTATATTTTCATAATATTTATATGTATTATTTATTAATGTTTCATTTTATTTTTCAAGTATTTTATTTCATTATTTATCTGTCAGAGGTTTTGAACATTTCTCACACAACACTTGCATTGCATAATATAAGCTTTCTAATCAAGCTTGTCCCTTTTAAGTGGGAGTGAAAGCGACGTCTTCGTGAGAATTTATTCTCCGTGTTAGACCTAGCAAGTAACTTTCGGGGTTCATATGCTCTATGTCTTCGTGAGAATTATTCTCCGTGACAGGCATAGAGAAATGTGTCCCCTCAAATTAAACTCGATCCGCTTAAGTCTGTAATGGACTAGGATTGAGGGTTTGACAGCCCAAGGGGGCATCAATAAGGACAATTCGAGTACCTTTACTCCTAGAACTGAATCTCTGCATATAATAAACCCTAGAAATTCACCTGATCTAAGACAGTACTGAACCTCTGTTCATAGGTGTACACAAAGGAGAATAAGCTCTAGCTTTTAATTTATTTAATTTATTATTTTCTCTCTGAATAATGCCTGCGAACTAGTAATCATGTTGTTAGGTTAATTTTCCAAACAAAGCATGGAACTAGAAAGAATGAGGTTAGGATATTATATACCATGATAGATAGAATATTTCTTTCCATTAATTGGTACTTACCAATTTATTTATTTCCTTTCTTATTTTTTTTTCATACATTTTGTTTTGCTCTAACTTGTTTATATTGATTTCTTTCGTTTGCATTGCATGATCATAGCATAACCAAAAGGTGTTGACTTAAAAGATTGTTCGTCAAATTGGAAAGAAATCATAAATGGACAAAAAGTTTTATAATCGAACAAAATATGACGCGGCCAAGGAATCGCATCCCGAGGGAACTTTGAGGATAGAATAAGCTATGCACCTAAAGATGTGTCCATTAAAGAGCAAGAGAGATACGAGAAATAAGAGAGCAGATGTCCAAGATGATGGATAAAATATCTGTTTTGGCCAAAGGAGAAGAGATTCCTGCACAAAAGAAAGAAAGCTTAATGAAGATAATCCTGCAATTCAGATATGCAAGGGACTCTGATCCTAATCAATTGGAGAAGTTACAGACAATCATCATTCGTATTCACAAGTCATCTGGAGATACCAAGGAAATGGTGACAACTGTAAAAGCTTCTAGAGATGAGAAGAAATCATATAATCTAAAATCAACAAAGTTTAGTCTGCTCCCGACGTCTAAAACTCAGGTTCAATCCAAGGCAAAAGGCGGTTCTCATGTTGATGCTATACCTATATCATATAAAGAGTTGTATGAAAAGTTACTTGAAGCACGAGAAGTAGCTCCATATTACATAAAACCATTCCAACCTCCGTATCCAAATTGGTATGACATCAACGTTCATTGTGAATATCATGCCGGAGCTCAAGGATATACCATCGAGAATTGTCTTGCCTTCAAATTTCGAGTCCAAAGTCTTTTGGATCATGGAACCTTACCATTTATGATAAATGATCAACCTAGTTTGGTAATTGAAGATCCTTCCAGATCAACACCAAATGTATTCAAAGGTAATAGCATCAGTAGGGACGTCCAGAAGGAAGAAGATTTGCTGAGGTTCAAAGCTCAAATATGTCATTTGAATAATCAAAACGATAAATTGAGCACTGAAATGGAAAGCATACAGGAAGATTTCTAGAAGGTCAGTCAAGCCTTTCAAAATACTGGTATAGGGAACACCCCAGAAGAGTGGATAACAGGGGTCACCAAATTGAAGAAGAACTGTAACATACATGAAGGAGCCAAAAATTTTATCATAATTCACGAGTTGCAGAAGAAAGATGCAATACGTCTGTTAGTGAATTGAAAAGATGTCAAGTCAAAAATCAAATGTTGAATAGTGCTATGACCAACATGGAAATTTCATATCAGATTCATCAGCATGAGATTGATATTGAATTAAAAGCCACTATCGACAAGAATAAGACATTGAAGAAATGTTTAGATGATTATGGAGATCTTGTACGAGAACTCTGTAACCATAAAGATTCCATTACAAGGGAAAATGAGCAACATTGCCTACAACTCCGGGAATTGACACAGAAGATGAAGGAAAAAGACACTGTCATGAAGGAAGCTGTTGTTCAAGCAAACAATGTGGCTCATAAGTTGGTGGATATAGCTGGCTTCGCAAGAGAATTAAAGCAGATTGAGAACTCCACACCTGAGCATGAGTGGAAGTTAGTTTGGCTTTTAAGGGAAATAGAGAAGTTAGGAGTGAAAGCTATCCCCTACATGTAAAAGTTTGTTTGATGTACCGAAGCTTTTGTGTTCAATGAATCTGTTCTAAGATGATCACTCTTGAGTAACACCTTTTCATACATGCATTTACATTTTGTATCTGTGCATTTTCATTTTGTATTCTTACTTTTTACATCTTTGAATTGCACATTTTGCATTCTTATTTTTGTATTTATGCATTTTCACATTTATATTACATTTGTTATTTTAAGTATTGTTAAATACATTAATTATAAAAACATATAAATAATTCATGAAAGGTTTCTGTAATAGTAAAACCAAGATCATTCATTCATTTTACTGTACCATCATCATGAAAACAATGGAGCAATCTTATGAGGGACTACAAGATCAGTGGCTAGAATAATTGACAGAGTTACCTCAGATTAGGAAAGAAGCATCAGATTCAGTACCAGATGGATCAAATCAAATTATTCAGTGTGTGGCATCTGATAAAGAAGAGATAGATGCTAAAGAGAAATCGTGCTATCAGATTAAAAAGTCAAGAAAGATAACATACCCTGGGTATCCCACTCAAACCCAAAGAATAGCCTCATTAATTATTCACAATATGAGGAGAGAGTCAAGAAGATGGATGAAGCAATCAGAAATATGAAAGATGTTAATGCTTCCCACAAAGAACTAGAAGCAAGAGAGCTCAGCTTGGTTCCAGATTTGGTTATTCCCCATGATTTCAAAATGCCTGATTTTGAGAAATATGATGGCACCAGTTGTCCCTTAATCCACCTGAGAATGTTTTGCAGAAAAATGGAAGGATATTTAAGTTCCGATGATCTGTTAATTCACTCTTTCCATGATAGCCTCGTTGGCCCAACAATAGTCTGGTATAATCAGTTGACCCAAGAACAGATCAAGAGATGGGTTGTTTTAGCTAATGCATTTTTGGGACAATATCTGTATGTTAAAGGCTTAGCTCCAACACGTATGGATCTTCGAAGAGTAAAGAAGAAAACCAATGAAAGATTTCATGAATATGCTTTAAGATGGAGAGGAGTGGCAGCACAAGTTCAACCTCCCATATTAGAAGAAGAAATATCATGTATGTTTCGTGATTCCCTTCCAGCGCCTTTCTTCGAGTTAATGCAGGCAAATCCGACAAAGGAATTCGAGAATCTTGTGACAAGTGGAGATTTAATTGAGAATGTAATCAGTGAAGAAAACTCAAAAGTCACATCCAAGAGCCCGACAGATCAAAAAGCGAAAGCGATGATGTAAATGAGTGTGTATCCAGAGTTCCCGCATTTGCAAAAGAAAAAGAGAAGATTTTCGGATCGACCAAGAAAGTTACACGATCAAGAAAAACTTTGGAAGTGTTCCAAACTTCCATTTCAGACTTGTACCCACATTTGATGAAGGTCAATCACACCAAGACCAACGAAAGTGACACCAAACCTTCTGCTCATAGCTATGATCAAGGTGGTGTTTGTAATTTCCACTTGGGGGTATCTGGGCACTCTACTGGAAATTGTAGGCCACTGTTGAAAGAAATAGAGATACTTGTTGACAAGGGAATCTTGACACAAAAATAATCAATAAATGGGGAGCAAATAAGGATGAAAATCCTGGGCCGATTACACCCCAACATTAGAGGAGTAATGATGCATAAACAAGTCGAAGTGTTATCTACTACCGTAATACCTTTTTATTTTCAGCATCTTGTTTGAACTTGTTTTTGTTCCTTTCTCCATTTTGTGCAATAAATAAATTTGTGTTGCTTATTAAGGTTATGAGCATTGATTCAATTTGCAATCTTGCAGTTCTTGAATATCAACTGGATTAAAAAGCTCTTCATGATTAGAGTTATAATCTTTGACAGAATATCAGGATTGAAACCAGAAAAACAAGGACCATTGACCTTACCTCAGAAGAAATACACCCAAACATTATATTACAAATATGAGATAGCCTACTATTGAAAGGAATTACAAAAAGGCTTGGTATTTATATATAGGAGCGTACAACATGGGGCATCATTGGTGTATTACATTACAAAATTGACTAGAGTATTTTTCTATTGATGACATTCGATGATGAACATGATTTTTACAAATAGGTAAATCTAGTTTAAATCAGTTGCTTGAGAATTGAACTCTAACAAAGAGATTTTCTGAATTCCACCAAACACTAGACTATAACAGGTTCTTCTTAACAAGCTTAAGAAGTTGGATTGGATACCCATGTATATTATTATATACAATAAAGCTTGAGTGTCCCACTAGAGAAAACGGTTAATCGCCCCGGCTTTATGGATAATATTCAGCCAACCCATTATTATATGCAATAAAATTGTCCCTCTAGAGCAATTGGTTAATAGCCCTGGCTTTATGGATAAGTTTCAATTAACCTGATAAAGTGATTATAATATATATACATAAAGCTGAATTCAACTAGCCAAATGGCAAATGTGTTAACAAATGGACTAACGGAGTTGTGAAACACCTGTTATAGTCAACTTCACAAGCACTCAGAAATTTCATTTTTAGACCGATATTTTCGCACTACTTTGATTAGATGAGTCTAAATGAAAGATTCCAGAGAATTGAAATGGAAGGACTCTAGAAGGTCTAGTGATTGGCAATCCTAGTTGCGTCATTTTGTACGCACGGTTAAAATACCAAGTCCCAAAGTGACACATGTGACAAAGTTCACAAAGAGCGAGAGATGAGTGACATCTTAAATAGATGTACCATAGAAAATAGGAAGGCCATCCTGAAACCAAACCAATCTGATACTTGTCAAAGAATTATAATTCTCAAACATACAGAGTTTTTGATTCTTTTGATTCTTTGATTCATGCTATGATTTGATTTATTGTGAACCTGTGATAAGCAACATTCTACAAATTCTTTCATTCTTCGATAAAGAAAGGAGGAAAAACATTTTCAAACAGGACAGTCTCAAATGAAGAAGGTCCTTGAAGCAAGTTGTTGCCTATTCTACCTCTATTGTAGAAAAAGTGACGCCAGAATGATGAAGCACTTCATTTTTGAAGGAAAGTGGCCCAAGAAGCCAGAAAGTCTAGAGAATTGAACTTGTGACACTCCCTATGACATTATTAGCAACTCATCAAGAAAGATTTCTTTATCTCATGCCGAGGGCGATAAGCATCACCAGACAGATTTTTTCCCCAACCATCAATTCATGTTCTCTAGAAGATTACATAGAGCCATCTAGCAGGGGACTGTCTCTAGCTCCTCATGTATGGTTTTTAGGGAAACCTAGAAGTATTTCCACCTCATCAGGTTCAAGTGGAGTAACTTTATTCCTTCCAACCCATACCAGATTCCATTTTCAGCACTCATCAAGAACATACTTCGTTCATCAGGCAGTTACATTATGATCATGTTGTTGAACAAATATCTACTCAGCAAGTATGGTTTTAAATACCCAATCTTCTTAAACCATGTGTCACATGACAGTGTGTTCGTTGATAAACTACATCATGATTGCATGGATAAAGATGGTCCCAGGTAGATTACTCGATCTAGGGTTCAGTTTTTCAAGATCTCGGCTTTGAATTTTACATTCTCTGTGTCGGTGAAAATTGAAAATATTTCTTTGAGATTCCTGGCAATTAGTTTCAACCATACTGTTGGAATTACGAAGCTGTTTTTCACAATAGTTTTGCTTAATCGATGACATTGGAAAGGGAGACTCGACTCACTTACATTACTATTATTCCCGTTGTTACTGGGGTTATCATTTCCAGCCAGGCTGAACTGAATTTTTATCTATTTTGGGTTTTATCATGTGCGTTTCATCCCCAGCAGCAAGAATTCCACGAATATCTTTCTGTACATAGATCCTATAGCGGAAGTGTTTCTACTTTCTACAATGCTCATTACAGAAGAAAACGTGATCAGTATTACACTTGCCCTTGCCCGAGATGATATCAAGATCAATTAGTGTCTCCTATTCAATTCGACACCAGCACATTTTTTGAATTTGACCAACTTTTTAGTCATACCAGTATTTCACTTGTATTCTCATTGAGTTTTTTTCTCAAGTGGTCTTGTGACATCATACAAAAACTTTGAACACCAGGCAAAGAGCTTTATTGACCAGCAATTCGAGCAGAAGCCACAGGAGATGAAGAATGTGTTGTCAAATGTTTTATGAACCAGTGATTACGGTGTTGAACCAATGTTGTTATCATATGGTTTTCCTTTATTAATACAAGATGAAGTCTGTCTCCTTCAACCCCAAGATTAAAAGTGAGATATAATGAAGATTTCTTTCCACAGAAGGAGAGCTGAAATTTTAACAACAAGAAACTAGTGGCGCCAACTAAGGTTGAACGACAGGTTGTTGTTAAGCATCTCGACATGATATGGTCCAAGTTGCCTTATTCGAGATCTGATTATATGTGGAGACATGAAAGGAATTGGAATAAATCTTCATTGTGATGTGTTTCAAGAGTTAAATTAGAACATACTCTACTCTCCTAATTAATCCCTGCTGAGTCGGACATATCTACATCTACACTCTTCAAAGATGATAGATTCTCTTTTCAAAGATGATAGATTCTATTTTTAAAGATGATAGATTCTCTTTTCAAAGATGAAAGCTTTATTGGATTTCTACACAAGTCCAGACAAAGAAAGCCGGTGTTACCAAAGATAAAATGGGGCATCAAAGTCATAGTTCTGACTATGGCAAGAGTTACACAAATGAAACATTTCTTCTGAGACTTAAATGAAGCAAAGCAAACACAAAGATACAGATTGATCAGATGATTCTATAGAAATGCAAGCTTGATAGCATAAGTTGCTACACTGATATCCAGAGGTGACCCTGGAAATAAATGATGAAGTGAAAGAAGACCTAGTTCACCACTTTGAAGTCAAATGAAGATTGCATCAACATTCATGCATTCATAAGAATATCATTTACACAATAGACAATGCATTACATTGATACATCTAAGTGCATTCAAACATGAAGTTTTACAGATCTTCAGAAGAACAAGAAGATTCATGGAAAAAATACCTTACAAGAATAAGGTATTCAAAACCGCAAATACAGGAATCACGTAAACATCTGAAGAATAGATGGACGTAATCCACAAAAATGAGCATTATCTTGAGATTGGGGCATGTTACCCAATCAACATGTTATTTCAAAAAAAATAATGAGAAAACGATTTCCATAGTTTCTCATTTTATCTTTCCTAAAATGAAATTGTTGAAAAGTAAGAAAACGATTTCCTTAGTTTTTTTACTTAGTAAACTATTTCCAACATCTGTAAGTCCTACAGTGCATGATGTTTCCAAAAAGCCTTCGGGAGCTTTTTGATGTTTTCAAAGCCTTACATCT
Organism: Hibiscus syriacus; assembly: GCF_006381635.1. NCBI lineage: Eukaryota > Viridiplantae > Streptophyta > Magnoliopsida > Malvales > Malvaceae > Hibiscus > Hibiscus syriacus. The sequence continues at coordinate 982,495 of NW_024062761.1, forward strand.
GTAAGTCCTACAGTGCATGATGTTTCCAAAAAGCCTTCGGGAGCTTTTTGATGTTTTCAAAGCCTTAGGGTCATCTGTAAGTCCTACAGTGCATGATGTTTCCAAAAAGCCTTCGGGAGCTTTTTGATGTTTTCAAAGCCTTAGGGTCATCTGTAAGTCCTACAGTGCATGATGTTTCCAAAAAGCCTTCGGGAGCTTTTTGATGTTTTCAAAGCCTTAGGGTCATCTGGAAGTCCTACAGTGCATGATGTTTCCAAAAAGCCTTCGGGAGCTTTTTGATATTTTCAAAGCCTTAGGGTCATCTGTAAGTCCTACAGTGCATGATGTTTCCAAAAAGCCTTCGGGAGCTTTTTGATGTTTTCAAAGCCTTAGGGTCATCTATAAGTCCTACAGTGCATGATGTTTCCAAAAAGCCTTCGGGAGCTTTTTGATGTTTTCAAAGCCTTAGGGTCATCTGTAAGTCCTACAGTGCACGATGTTTCCAAAAAGCCTTTGGGAGCTTTTTGATGTTCTCAAAGCCTTAGGGTCATCTGTAAGTCCTACAGTGCATGATGTTTCCAAAAAGCCTTCGGGAGCTTTTTGATGTTTTCAAAGCCTTAGGGTCATCTGTAAGTCCTTTAGTGCATCATATTTTCAAAACCTTCGGGTCATCTGTAAGCCCTTCAGTGCATTATGTTTTCAACATTTCCATCCTGCTCAAAAGAAGAAAAATGAAAAAATTATTGTTTTTTTCGTCTTTGCTCTATTCTTGTTAACACAAGAATAAACAAAGAGGGGCAGTTGTAAACACTAATTTTTTTCATTTTTGTTTTTATTATTATTATTAAAATTATTATTATTAATAATATTATATATATTATTATATTATATTATTATTAAATAATTATTACAAGCCCAGATCCCGGGAGCCCAAATATAAATCCCAGGCCCAACCAAAACCAGCCCAGACCTAAATGGAAACCCTAAACTGATTTGGGGTTTTAGCTAGGGTTTCTAAACCCTAGCACTCCAGCCGCCTCTGATGATTCCAGAAGGCCAGCCGCCGCCTCTGCCAGGTGGTCCAACGTCCAGCTGTCGACACTCCAGATGCTTCCAGCTGCCCCACAACGACGACACCTTACTGTCACGACGCCAACAGAGGATTCTAGAAGGTCAGTTGCCCCCCATACGTAGCAGCTATGGGGTGAGTCACCACATAGCTCGGTGACTCGCCGAACTTCCACCTCCGGACCGGTATGAGCATGGCTCCGTGGTGGCTATAAAAGCCACTGGTTCCCTGCAAACAAAAAGGAGGGAACAGAGACGAGAGAAGGAAAAAAACGAAGGAAGATAGAAAGCTAGCAACGATCCCAACCAACAACACAGCAACCAGAAGCCAAAAAAAATAAGAAGAGAGAGCTTACTCGGTTATCGGAGACTTCGAAACATCACCGGAAACCTTCGAACTTCGAAGGTAAAATCCTAGATCTAGGAAATACTAAGGGTTTTTAGGATAAATAAAGGCCTTATTCGGAATTAGAAAGTGAAGATCTAAGACGGTGGCCAACGGTGGTGACCGGTGCCGAAACACGGCTGTCAGTCGGAATTTATCTCCCTCCGGTGGAGGGTTTAGAGAGAAGACAGAGAGAAATTTTTTTTCTCTCTGTTAGAGAAAAAAGAAGAAAGGAAGAAATGAGAAGGGTGGCCCTTGGGGCCGGCTTAAATGGGTATAAAACCCTCATCAAAACGACGTCGTTTTGGTGAGGGTATCTGTGTAATTTCATATATGGGTAAACCCCATCCGCAGTCCATCAGTTTTATAACTTTATATTTTAGTCACTAAATTAATTTTTAGATTCTTTTAATTCGGTTTTCGAATTTTACATATATGTATTTTAGTCCTTAACTGTAATTATATATATTTTAGATAAATAACATATTTAGTCCTTTAATTTTAATAATTAATATTTTAATCTGAATAGCATGTTTTAATTTATTTTAATTTGACATTCGAATTTAATATAATTTTATTTTAGTCCATAAATTAATAAATGAGTAAAATAACATGTTTAATCCCTGTAATTTTAAATAATTAATTATGAATTTGGTATTTAATTCTATTAGGTTATAATTTAGTCACTAATTTCAAATTTTATTTATTTTTTACAAGTTTTATTTATTTTAAATATATAGTTTTAATTTTATTTATTGTTTAGTTATATGTTAATTTTATATATTTACTTTTAATTATTATTACTATTATTATTATTTAGCCATAAATATATATATATAATAAATAATATTTATTTTGTTTATTAAAATCTTATTTAATTACTTTTAACTTATTTTAATCATGTTTTAATATTTATTTATTTTTCAATATTAAGAAAGGGCAGTCTTAAAACAACTGGATATCTATTTTCTGATATTTTTAAATAAATAAATATCCTATTTTATAAATTATATATTAATTGTTTTAATTATTTATTTTTTAATATCGAAGAAAAAGAGCTGTCTTAAGGCACCTAAAAGTCCTTTTATGATATTTCTAAATAAATAAATATTTTATTTATAAATATATATAAATTAATATTTTTTCCACAATTATAATTTTGAAATAATAGGATTATAAATTAAATATATTTTGAAATTTTAAATTTCCAATAATAGAGACAATTTATAATTAAAAAGTACCAGTTTTGGGCGTTTTAGGGGTGCTAATCCTTCCCTAAATGTAACCGACCACGAATCCCTTTTTATTATTAAAGAACGAATTTTTGGTTAAAACGCATATCAATTTATCTTTTAATCGATGTTTTATTAAAAACTCTTTTAAAGATGATTTTTAGGTATTTGACCTACCTGACCCAAAAGGCCGATGGCGACTCCCAAATTATTTTAAAACCATTTATTCACATCACTTTTCCCGCCAAGAAAAAAAAATCGTGCCCGGACGAAAAACGGTTACGACAATATTAAAAGATAATATGGTTACTTTTTTTTTCTATACACATATCCAAGTCAATGGTGCCTATTGTTTAAATTGGATTCACGTGTTTTAAATATACTGTGTCATATCCAAGTTAGTATTTAACGCCTAAATTGATGTTAAACAGAGAGAATAAATCAATTAAAATTATATCAATAGTTTGAAGATTGACTTAAGATATTTAGAAGTATGAGGATCAATTTAAAATCTAAGTTATAATTTAGGGACATCTATTGCAGTTAATTCTATTTAAAATTAAGTTATTATTTTTTTGGCTTAATATAAAAGTAAGTGTTGTATACCTAAAGTTAACTTAATGTCTAAAGAAATTTTCGTTCAAAATAAGTATTATCCCTTTCGATGTTACATTTTTAGATGTTTAGATTGTAATGATCAGTAAATTTGATCATTAAATGACACCTGTCAAACTTATAATAATTATTTAAAAAAACTTTAAATTATTATTTTTCAAAATAAAACCAAAATTTTAAAAAATTCTAGAAAAAAAATCTCAAAATCTTGAAGAACACTAATTTCAATCTCTTATCATTGTCGGCCGCCATTAACATCGCCAATTGATTGAAACCTCGAGAACTTGCAACTGCCCGAATCCCTCATCGGACGAACCTCCGTGCTTCACGCGGTGATTACAGTAAAAATTCGACAATCACAATGACTAAATGAATTCAAGGATGCACGTAAATTCCGACGACTCAAGCGACAATTCCTCCTGCCGTGCATTAGACTGTGATTAAATGGGGTGTCTGACGACAAAGAGCGACAACTAGGGCGACATCACCGACAACGGGCTTGAGTAAAGTGGTTTGGAATCAGGATTTGTTTTTTAAATTTAAAAGAAATTTGGATTTGTTCCCTCAACGGTGTGTTTCGTCCGATCCAATAATCTATTTGTTTGGCCTCTTTTGAAGCAAACTGTACCTTCAGAAGAACCCTCTTTTCTTCTTTATTACTAGAAGAAAGAGTGATTAAAATTGATTTAGTTGCTGCTATTACACGCTAGCCGTTGGAATCCGTTTCTCATATTCCCTATCCTCGAACGAAGGGTCTCAAAATTCAAAACAAGCTTCGAAGCTGGATAAAATTGGTGTCTTTTAATTTTTTCCATATTCTAACATGCAACACTGGGTAAAGAGAGGCAAGTCGGCAACTATAGACACTTAATTTTGGCTGTAAGCACCTAATTTTGTCCGAGAACCACTCTTATCTCATTTTATAAACTTTGATAATTATATGTTATATTAGTTATTACCATTAGTTTTATTAGTATTATTATTTCTAATTGTTATTATTATATTATGTCATTATTATAACATTAATTATTATTTAACAACATTATTTATTATTATTATTATTATATTCTTATAATATTATTATGTTATTAGTATGGTATTATTGCGGTACTATTATTACTATATATTTTTATGTTATGTCATCCTGAGACATTCTTTGATTTTTGCTCTATTCGTTTATGCTCAGTCCTTTATAAACTCATCATAAAGCTTGTGATTTGTCTGCTCAAAACGGTCATTCCAATCCTAATCGGACCAAACCATACAACTTTCATAAAATGGAGAAATATAACAGATAACATTATTATCAATTAGGAAGTGATCCACATTATGCAATTAAAGAAAGACAAGAATGGATGGCCATCAAAGCTTATCTCTAGAAGGCCTTCGATAGAGTTTGTTAGAATTTTATTAAAGAAACACTTTATGACGCTGGTCTCTCTCGTTCTCTGATTGATCTAATTATGCATTGAGTCACATCCTCAAAAATGAAAGTGCAATGGTATGGTAGTCTCAGTACTGAATTCTCTCCTGAGCGAGGAATACATCAAGTTGACCCGCTTTCTCTATGTCTTTTAAACCTAACCATGGAGAAACTTAGTCACACCATTGAACTTCGAGTGGCTTATAGAGACTAGTCGACAATTTGAATGTCACGTGATAGCACTCTGATTTCTCATTTATTCTTTACCGATGGCCTTATTCTCTATGTCAAGGCTAATCTGGCAAATGTCGTAGTGATTGAATCGACTCTTCATGTTTTTGGCCACTACTTGGGACATTTGGTTAATAAACAAAAGACAACAATTTCTTTATCACCAAGTACACCGAGGGATTTACGTGTTGCAATCTGTAATAGTTTCGCAAGGTTCCTGATTTAGACAAATATTTAGGGTTCATGTTCGTCACTTGGGTGCCACCAAAGACTTATATCATTTCATCCTTGACAGAATTAAGAACAAACTTGACGGCTGGTCCGCACACACACTTACTTTCACTGGACGAGTTACTCTTGCTAAGATCGTTCTTCAAAGTATACCAACCTATATAAAACGTAAGTCAATAAGCTACCGAAGTCTCTCTATGATGACCAGGGTTTCAAATCGCGGTCGCGGTTGCGTTTTTGGTCATTTCGTTTTTATCGCGATTACGGCCATAGCGAGCGCTATTGCGTATGTAGCGGGCACTATTGTGGGTGTAGCAGAAGGAAGCACTACCGCAAAATCACGGGCGCTATCGCAGTAGCGGGATACTATTTGAAACCCTGATGATGACATTGAACGGACTATCGTCTATTAGACCAAGTCCTTAAGGAATATCGACAAAAGACAAGTAGTGTATCTATGTCCTATACCTTTATCCCTAATAAAATATATACTAACTTATTCATGTCCCTATAGGGCCACACTTTTGTGCAATCTCTAACACCTGAAGGACACTCCACACAAAACATATCACTGGCAATCATGAACCTATTAGGACTATTTCTTTAGAGGTAGTGTTTGAAAAGATTTTAGACACATTATTTATGAAATGTTCAACCACCCCCTTTTCTTCAATTTAACGAATTATTTATATTCTCCATTTTCTAAAATTGTAACAGATACCCTCATCTAGTCTCCAGGTATGCCCCATCGGAGTGAAAATTTGAACACATCAGGCAACTTTTGAGCCACCCTAAGGAACTTCAAACGATCTAAGTTCAGTCCTCGCCCGCTAATCCAACTGGCGACAGGCTCTTCAATTTTGAACGTCTTCTCGCATGATGAGTGCTTGCAAATTATACTTTTTGCTTGTCAATTCTCTTGCTTTATGAACTTTTTCACTACTGATTTGGTTTATTTGGCTTATTTTCTGTGCAGATAACTTATTTACTGGAATTGGAAGCAAAAGGGACTGTTCTGCAAATTTTTGTTGTTTTCTTGTCATGGCTGGAGGCATGGGCACGACGCTAGACACGATGTGAGTCTGATATGGCAGTTTCTAGAAGGTACAGTTAACAGAAAGATTCTAAAAGCCGCCCAGTCAACATTATCCGAGGAGATTTTCTAGGATTTTAGTTTTCAATTTTAAAACTTAAAAACATTTGAATTATTTTGATTTATCTTCTTTTTATTATATTGTTATTTTTAGATTTAAGAAGCCTATAAATAACCTTCATGGTAAGGGCTTGAACATCTCTTGTTTTTACTTTGTTTATTTTTTGACATTTTTAATTTAATTAAAATTCCATTTTCTTTTCACTTTCTTTCATTTTCAAGTTATTTTATTTTACAAATCGATGCTAAGTATGATGATTAATACCATGCTTAGCTAATTTCCTCATGCCAAGAGCTAGTAATTAATCGATTTTATTCATGAGAGTCGAACAAAGCGCTTAAATCCCATCGGGATACATTCCGTTTTTCTAGATAAAAGAATTTGACAATCGGCCTTGTTCATAATTTTTAAATGTTTTCGAATCAAAAAGTCGACGTTGGTCCAAAAATTGTTTGAAAATACCGTTGGGAGGAAGGATCCACATGTGGCACTTCGACTTCATTCGAACACACTTAGGGGCGGTCCACTAAGGGAAAACTAGATCGAAATCGATTCTTAACGAGAAAACATGAGTCGGGCCTTTCAAGTTTTTAATTTGAATGTTTTACGACAATAGAGGTGGTTAATCCACTTAAGAATCATCTTTCAAAGATAGATTTGAGAAGATCGGTTACACAATAAAAGGGCAAGTTACAATGAGTTGAGTCTTGTAGACTGTAACTGACATGAATCCTGAAGCAAAAATACATTTCTATGATCAAAGGAATGGAAACAAAGCTAGCTCGAGGTAGTTTCTCTCATCTTAATTTTCCCCAACTTATTTACTGCCTTCTTCTGATTTATGACTTTATTCAATTATTTATTTTATTTTACTTAGTTTGCTTCATCTTAAATTCACCTATCACACCTCCTTTTCTTTATTTTGTTTTGTTATAGCCTCCCGAAAGAAATCAACATAAATTGCATCAGAGATTCCAATATTTCCCCGTGGATTGACCCTTTTCCACTGTTATACTTTTCACTTGTTTATTTTTATTTTTAAGAGGTTTATTTTATTTTGACAAGTAAAACGACGCTTGCCAAAATTGGCGCCGTTGCCGGGGAAAATTGTTTTGGAAATTTATTGGTTGAGTTTATTTTATTTTATGACTAGGAGAAATCTGGGAAATCTTACAGAATTTGACTCGGATATTGAAGCGGGAGCTCGTATCACGACCAAATGCTTCGAAAGAAAAAGCAACAACATGAACAAAACAAACAAAGATCAAATCTAGAATATATATCCAAAATGCCATCTCGATCACAATCTTACGAAGAATCTATTCCAAACGCTAATCCCACTGTACCTATTGCAAATCCGAGACCTGAGTTAACACCAACAGCAAATCAGATGATTAGAGAGTTAGTCGCAGCACCCGCTGTGCAATAGCCTTTATATATCACCTTTCCTAATGGCGAGACCATGTTTCAATTAAAGACGAGATCGATCCATCTCATTCATACCTACAACAATCATCCTAGTAAGAGCCCACATAAGCATCTCACCGAATTTTATATGGTTTGCAGCAGTATGATGCCTCAGGGAGTTTATGAGAATCAAATCAAATTACGAGCATTTCCCTTTTCCTTAGCCAAAACAACTAAAGAGTGGTTATTTTATCTTTCGCCTAATTCGATTACTACTTGGGATAAATTTTCTCGTCTTTTCCTTGATAGGTTTTTCTCTGCAGTGAAGGCAAGCAAGCTTAGGCGAAGCATTTTGGGAATCCAACAAAGAAATGACGAAACTCTCTACGATTATTGGAAAGGTTTAAAAAGTTAAGCGCTAGTTGCCTGCAACATGACCTTTCGGAGTAGACTCTCCTACAATATCTTTATGATAGCATGTTTATGGTCAATATAAAAATGGTGGACGCTGCTAGTGGTGGCACCCTTGTTAACATGACCCTGTAAGTCGCGAGGACTTTGATTTCTACCATGGCCGTAAATTCACAACAATTCGTTTTTTCGAGTGAACCCAACCAACGGGTTCACGAGGCAAGCATTGTTTCATTAGAAAATAAGATAGAAAAATTAACTGATATAGTGAAATCACTTGTTACAAAAAAGAATGGAGTTGTGAAAGTCTGTGGAATTTGTACCTTACCGGATCATCCAACTTACTATTTTCCTTTATTGTAAAGCAAATCCAACACATATCAATGTTGTTGGAAACTTCTTGGGACCACCTTAAAGGCCTTATAACCCTTACGATAATACTTTTAACCTGGGATGGAGAGACCACCCAAACTTGAGTTACGAAAACAACCAAGGAGCCAATCCTATTTATCAACTGAGACCTCCACCTTTTCTTGTGCAAACGCCACAAAAATCTTCCATTGAAACGATTGTCAAGAAATTGGCCTTAGCACAAGAAAAATTTCTAACCCAAACATAAACCCTCTTTCAAGAGATTAAAAAACAAATAAGTCAATTGACTCAAACAGTTGGATGCCTAGAATCCTAAGGTTGATTACCCTCTCAAACCGAAACAAATCCGAGGGAAAATGTGAGTGCAATCACTTTGTGGAGTGGTACTATCATCTCACCTGAACCGATGAAAGAATCCGATAAAAGATTCGACAATAAGGAAGATGGCGCATCATAAAAAAAAAAATAATCTTTGCCTCCACCCATTTCAGGTAAACTTGTCCCTCTTCTCCTTTTTCTTCTACTTATGAAACTCCACCTCTCTTTCCTGGTAAGCTTATGCGGTGTGATAAGAAAGAAGAGGAGAAAGAAATTCTTGACATATTCAGTAAAGTAGAAATCAATATTTGTTTATTGACATGATTCATAAAGTTCCCAAGTACGCGAAGTTCTTGAAAGATTTGTGCACGAATCAAAGGCGATTAACCGAGAATGAAAAGGTGAACCTCGGCAAGAACGTTTCGGCTATCTTTCAAAAATGCCTCCCACCAAAATATAAAGATCCAGGCATGTTCACCATACCGTGCAAGATTGGAAATGTTGGAATCAAGAGGTCTATGTGTGACTTAGGCGCATCCATTAATGTGATGTTGTTGTCCGTCTACAACAAGATTTGAAGAAAATCATTAAAAGAAACGAGGGTCACAGTCCAGTTTGCCAATCGGTCAATAATCTACCCAAAAGAGTTTTAGAAAACGTCCTAGTGAAGGTAAATGATCTTATTTTCCCTGTTGACTTTTACATAATCAAAATAAAAAAAACGAACGCAGTAATGTCGGATCCAAGATCCTACTTGGGCAACCTTTCTTGTTCACGGCCCCTACCAAAATTGGTGTTTGCTGTGGCATCTTGACCATGGAGTTCGATGGATAAGTCATTAAGTTTGATGTATACAAGGCCATGAAGTATTTGGATAATGTGGCAAGCTTAAATTTCGTCGATATAATTGATCCGTTAGATGTTGAAATTTAGAAACTAATTTGTTTTATGATGTTTGTAGGGAATTGGCGGAGTTCAACGATAATGAGTTTGGCGAAATTATTTATGCTCTTTCATATATCTCTAATTTTTTCCTAACACCTTCTAGAACTAAACTTCTCCATTCGATTTTGCAGGTACCAAAAGTTGAGTCGAAACAATTGACTAGAACTCAAATTTAGGTGAAAACGATGCATTGCTAACCACTGTTTCAGACAAGTTTCCAAAAAATACTAGAAAAAATACTTGTGAGATTGTTCAAAGCTACAAGGAAAAATTGAAGGAGCTTATCGATCGTAGAAGCTCTCATAGGAAATTTCTTAAATTGAAAAGGCGGAGGAAGCGGTGGAAGCATAAATTTCAGAAAATCATGTTGTTGAGCTTAAACGACGTTAAACAAAACGTTTATGGGAGGCAACCCATTGTTATTTTATTTCGTTAATTTCTTTGCAATTTAAATTATGTTCTTAATTTTATTTTTTGTTTTTGATTTTTTTTTAATTTTTAGGTAATCTTGGCATTTTATCAAAATTAAAATGGAGTAAAAAGCAAAAAATTCCAGCAATGACAGCGAATTTTCGGCCAAATAATCGAGTAGCAGGCGTGAAATTTTTCTCCAAATCAAGGTGCACCGTTTTATAAAAAATGATGCATGTTAGCAGGCCTTTTGGAGGTGCAGCAGGCGTTAGTGTTACCCATTTTGTTTTATCCCACTGTCGCTTAAACCCAAACATTTCCCCCAACTCTCACAAACATGACCAGCCACTTTACTTTTTCAAATCCCATGACCCCACTTTATTCTTTTCTTTTTAATTTTTTTAAACCTCATCAAATCCCAACCAACTTTATTTCATTCTTTCACACGTTACCTAAACCCCAATCTCCTAAAATTTTATTTATTCAACTTCTTCTCCCCTTCACATCTCCATAGCCGTCGACCTTTAGCACTCAAAAACAAAACGTGCGATGCCATGACCCACCTCTACAAATGGCTCGCACCACCCCCCACATCACCAGACTGAGTCACGACCGTCGCCTGTCTCCACCTCAGACACCTTCACCGTGCTTTCATTCAATGCCAACAGTGGCATCATAATCTTCCTCTCCGTCATGGAAATTTTCTTCTCATCCGAGGAACTCAGTCGTTCATTCATTCTCGATGCATTCTACCGCGGATGACCATAATCATGAGAGGTCTTTTTGACCGGCCATATCATGCTTAGCTAATTTCCTTGTGCCAAGAGCTAGTAATGAATGGACTTTATTCGTGACAATCAAACAAAGCGCTTAAATCCCTTCGGGATACATTCTCGTTTTTCTAGATAAAAGAGCTTGGCAATCGGCCTTGTTCATAATTTTTAGACGTTCTTTAATCAAAAAGTCAACGTTAGTCCGAACATTGTTTGAAAATACCATTGGAAGGAAGGATTGGCCTGTGACACTTCGACTTCTTGTGAACACGCTTAGTGGCGGTCCGCTAAGGGAAAATGAGGTCGGAATCGATTCTCGACGAGACAACATCCAAGTCGGGCCTTTCCAATTTCTAATCTGAATGTTTTAACGAAAATAGATGTAGTTAATCCACTGAGGAATCGTCTTTCAAAGATAGACTTGGGAAGATCGATTACACAAGAGAAGGGCAAGTTACAATGGGTTGAGCCTTGTAGACTGTAACCGACACGAATCCGGAAACAAAAATACATTTATATGATCGAAGGAACCAAAACAAAGTTAGCTCGAGCCAGTTTCTCTCATCGTAATTTTTCCCAAATTATTTATTGCCTTCTTCTGATTCATTACTTTATTCAATTATTTATTTGATTTTACTTAGTTTGCTTCATCTTAAGTTCCCAACCACACCCCCATTTCTTTCATTTGTCTTGTTACAACTTCTTGTACAAAATCAACATAAATCGCATCAGAGGTTCCAATATTTCCTCGTGGATTGACCCTCTTCCACTCTTCTACTTTTCACTTATTTATTTTATTTTTGAACAGGTTTATTTTATTTTGATGAGTAAAACGATGCTTGTCATCGCACCTCAAAACATAAAATCTCACGCAATTCTGTTAAGTCATACTGTTGAGAGAGAAAATACTGCACAACACATCCATTGATGGCACCCATTTCTACATGCATCACAGATAGCTTCAATTGGTGCGAAAATAATAATTCTACATACATGATTGATGCTCTCACTATTTCTCTTTATTCATCTTTCCAGTTGCAACTAAGGATTTCTTTCACAATGATGAAACTTCCAACATGTACACTTTATATAGCATATTCTAGATATGATGAATTTAAATAATAGATCCGTCTAGCATTTTGCTTAAAATTGATTATTGAATATAATTAGTTTTTTTTATTTAGGTCTTCGTGTCCATTCATTTTCAATAGTGTTTAATAGATTTTAAAACGGTTCCTGTATTGAGAAGTTTAATAAATACCAATTCACAAATGCGTTTTGGAAGTTTAAATAATAATATCAAAAGCCAAAATATTTTCTTTCGGAACATATATATACATTCATTGTCTTTGTTTGGAGGTGTTTGATTCTTCAGTTTTAACTGAATTAATAGACCAAAATGAATTAGTTCGATTAGTCACCGAATAAGTTCGTTCGGGAAACAATTAATAATTTTTTTAATATTCAGTTAACGATTAATTCACTTCGAAAATTGTTAATTAATCAAAATTATTAAATAACAAATATACTATATATATTAAATACATATTTTAAGATCAAACCGTTAAGAATTAAGACTCAATTATTTTTTAACCACACAAGACTCATTAAATTATCAATACCTAATTAAAATTTAACTTAAATAAAAAATACTTCTATTATATTCAAATTAATCTAATTAAAAAAATTGATTAATTCGGTTAACCAACTGAAATAACCGAACTTTATTCAATTCGGTTAATATTTTTTTAAACAACAGTTCGGTTTGGTTAACGGTTAAAAAAAGTTCAATATAAAATTCAATTCGATCGACGGTCGAATTAACCGTTTGAATAGCCCTATATTTGCTCCCATCTGTTTTGATATCCATGCATTGTTTATTAGCTTAATCAATTCTCTAGATTACTTCCATGCAAATTTTCAACTACTTTTGTTTTATCTCTAATAATAATAATTTTAAACAAATTATCTTTGAACAATTCTTGTCCATAAAGAAAGGAAACGTCACATCCCGATTTTTTTCGTATTAAAAATAAAAATTCTTGGAATAATTTTGGGGACTAAATCAATGTTTTAATAGAATTTGTGAACCCATCTATAAGAACCAAGAAAGTTTAGGAACTTGGACCCTGATTTTCCCATTTTCACTTGGACGCTAAACCTAAACCTGATTTGCCCATTATTATTGAAGTTGATAATGGTGAGGTATACAGAATGTAGCAGCAGATGAAGGGGAGGAGCTTCTCTCACCATTTCACGACATATCAAGGAATTACTGGACAGGAATTGGGGAGTTTATTTTTCACAAGTGCGGCGAACAGTGAATTGACTTGTTGACCAGGTGACTAAGTTGGTTCAATCGGATGACTTTGAAGGAAGGAGGTTTCATTTTGCTCCATTAGCTGTACAAGGAATTTTAGCTGCAGATTGCTTCGATTAATAGGCTGCCTTAAAGCCTCTTTGTTTGCCAAAAATAAAAAATAAAACTTAACCTTCGAGCCTGGGGAAAAATCAAATCCATGTGAAAAACACCCATAGCCTCAAAACTGAAGCATTTCACTAAAGCCTTTGCTACCGTCGTCCACCCATGACAACGTCGTATATTGTCAAATAAAATTGCTTTCTCGAATGCAATAAATAAAATAAGTGTAGTAAAGAAAGGATTGATCCGCAAGACTTTGAAATTTCCAATGTCGAATTGTATTGATTCAGATCCAGAAAACTATAGTGAAAAGAAAGAAAGGGGCTTTAGTAATAAAAACTAAGAAAAATGAATTAAGTAAAAACAACAATAGTGAAAATAATAGTTGAAAACAATAATTATGAAAAATAGCATCAAGCTTCGCTTTGTCTTAATTCATTTCGATCATCAAAAAAGATTTTACTTCGAGATTCACAACGGCTACAGTCTACAAGACCTAACCCTTGTAATTTACTTTTCTCTCTAGTAAACCGATATTCCCAAGCCAACCATTGAAATTCAATTATTGTTTGTGCTAACTACGGGTATCGTCGTTAGCACCAAAACAACTTTAAGCGCTGGAAAAGCCCAACTCAGATTTTTTTTCTCAATGAGAATCGAATCTGATCTCAATTTCCATTAGCGTGCCACAGCTAAATGTGTTCGCAGGAATTCGAACTTACTACTAGTTGATTTTTCCTCCCAACTTTAAATCAGAACAACATTCAGACCAACGTCAACTTTTTGAAATGAAAGTGTTAAGATTTTTAAAGGAAATGTTGATTGTCAATCTATGTTTACAGAAAATTGGGAATAATATCTGAAGATTTTAAGTGTTTTTCAATTCTCACTTAACGAATTGAGTCATCGTTAAGTCATCGGCTAATTAAAAGTTTAGCTAAGCATGATGAAAGTAAATTAACATTTTTTTTGAAAAGAAAGTTAAAACTAAAGAAAAGAGAAAGTAAAAGAATTTTAACAAAACCCAAAAGAACTTTTATAAAAAAACAAAAGAAAGGAGTACATCTCAAGCAATACCCAAAAAGGATATTTATAGGCTTCTAAAACCCTAAAGATGAAAGAAGATAAATTCAAAATAAAAATAGCTCAAAAATAATCTAAAGATAAATCCTAAAATGTTTTCAAGTTCAAATTTAAATTCCTAAATCATCACTACCTATCCACCTTCTATATTAATATTGATTGGACCTTCTAGAAATTGATGTTGACTATATCTTCTACAAACTGCCACGTCAGACTACGTCATGCCTTAGGTCATGTCCTTGTTGTTGCCATGATTCTAGAAAATGACAGAATTGTCCCTTTTAGTTTTGTTTTTAAAAATGAACTCCTACACAAAAATTAATCAAAACATCTGAAATTTGTAGCATTGAATAAACAATGAGGAAGATTTATCGACGAAATATATGCAAATTAAAGCACTCATCAAATTCCCCCTCACTTATTCAATGTTTCTCCTCAAGCATGCCTTAATCTAACATGTTAAAACTTTTATTTACTTTCCTTTATCCTCACCTCATATCCAAGAAAACCAAGTAAGTCAATATCACAACGATTATTGGAATTAAAAATGACAATCAAGTGAAAGGTATAAATAGGAATAATTTAGGCAAAGTCATAACATCCCATTAATCAATCAATCTCAATGTAAGATGAGTTCCCTCACAAGGATGCAGTCATTTTGCTCAAAGTGTTTCAGGTAAAATAAAGCGCTCTAAGTTGGAATCTAACTCGACATTACCATAAGCCTATAAGAAAATCAAATCTCCACCAATAAGAATGAACAAGATGCAATAACTAAAGGGTCTTTAAGAAGGGTTGTAATGGGTCTAAGGTAAAGGTGGGATAAAGGCAAAAATATGAGTTCATAATCAAGACAAGTACATATAATTAAATCAAGTCCACGTGATAAACAGAATTAAATCAAATAAAAGAAATAAAACAAACTACAAGCAACAAATTTTGTTTTTTCCCTTTGTTTTTCTCCTTTTGTTTTTTTTTCCGATTTTTAACCCATTTTCTCTTTTTTTTTCTTTTTTTGCGTGCAACATGAACATACATCATGCATCTCGTTCACTTATCCTAATAGGATTAGAGAAGAGAAATAAATAAAAAGACCCAGGTTTAAAAATACGATAAAAACAAAGAAAAGGAAAAAGACTCAAAATTCGTTAACTAAGAGGAAATGAATGGGTAGACAATTTTTAGTAGATAAGTTGTTAAATCGTAGTGCCTCTATCATATTAAAGCATTATGTTCAATATGTAGTCTTAACATACATTTAATTACAAGTTCTAGAGTGTTAAAGTTAAATTCGACAAACTCAATCAAACAAATGATTAAGAATGTAAAGGTTTGCTCGTTTAAGCTCAAATCTCACAAGAAGTGTCGTTTGCATTGAGTCTAATACATGTCAACCATTAAACTCATAGGAAATCAATCAAAAATTTCAAGAAAATCACTAATCATGTCATTTTCACTATCATGCATCCTAATTAAAATAAAAGTGTGATCAAGAACTCAAATGACATCTAAAGAGACAAATCAAAAATTGAGATTATAAATAGAAAATTCCAACGCATCAACAAAGTCATACTCAATTTCAATCATACAAATAAGCAAGGAAAAATACAAGCGTATTGTCCCAAAACGAAAAATTAAATTGCAAGAGAATGAATAGAGATACTCTCTGTGTTTAGTGTCGACCGCAGTCAAAAATTAAATGATGGCGATGAGGGAAGTTTGAAAAAAAAAGCCGACGGAGTACGGATCGACGCTGAAGTTTCCTGCAAAGCCAAAGGGTAGTACATCAATAATGGGTAATAAAATTAAGCTCGTTATTTACCTCAAAATTTTCTGATTCGGCAGTGGACACTGGGTATGACATAGCGGCAGATAACAATGTCCGCGGTTAATCGGAGAAAGCTAAATGTAGGTTTCTTGAATTCTTGCTCGAACCACGGCATCTATAAAAATATTAATAGAGAAGAGGCAACAGGGTTGATTTGTGTTGAAGGGAAAACAAAAGAAAACAAGGGTTTTTGTTAACAAAGTGGTAACGTCAGAATTAAATAAAACGAAGATGTTTGATATGAAAAAGGAGTTTGATTCAGGTGATAAAGATTTTGTGCGACTTTGGGTAATCAGGAAAGAATTGAATAGTTTAAATGGAAAAGAGCGATGAAAGAAAAGATAGGATTTGTTTGGGATTAATAAACAGGTGCGTGTTTGGTTGCCCTCAAAACTTGAGGCTTCGCCTGACTAATCTGGACTGATCCGAGTCACACACCTGACTTTGGTGAGTGAATCTCTCAGCTAAACTTTTCTGCATAAACAAGGACTCAAACCTGAAACATTGCTTAAGCGATATAAAGCTACTTACGACTTGAACCAATAATCTCCTAAAGAGATTTTTTGCATACATAAGGACTCGAACCTGAAACATTGTTTAAACGATATCAAACTATTTACCACTTGAATCAGCCCGTTAGTAGCTGAGTTGATAATTTAAAAGGTGGGAAGAATAAAGGATGAGTGTGAGTGAAAAGTTGGCCGACGTGTTTAATTTTTGGGGTTAATATATGTTGCCAAAGGGAATTAAAAGGGGAAAGGTTTTTGCTAATTTGCATTGTTTTAATTAAATAGCGTGCACGGGGGAAAGGGAGAAAAACAAATTTACCGCGCGCAAACTGCTGCCCAGGGATGAAAATTTTCGCTGTGTTTGATAAAAATACCAGCGTACCTAAAAATTCAAGAAAAATAAAAATAATAAATAATAAATAATAAATCAAAGAAATGAAAACAAAATAAAATGGGTTAACTCCCATTAAATCGCTTTGTTTAACATCGTTAGCCCAACGACCTGATCCAGTGATGAGTACTTAAAATTGTCACTTTTTACTTGCTAGTTTTCTTGTTTTATGAATTCTTCAATGCTGATTTGGGTTGTATTCATTTATTTTCTATGCAGTGATCTTTTTACTGGAATTGGCAGTAAAAGGACGCATTCTGCAATTTT
Source organism: Hibiscus syriacus (assembly GCF_006381635.1). Classification (NCBI taxonomy): domain Eukaryota; kingdom Viridiplantae; phylum Streptophyta; class Magnoliopsida; order Malvales; family Malvaceae; genus Hibiscus; species Hibiscus syriacus. Next base: position 999,950 of record NW_024062761.1, read on the forward strand.
TTTATTTTCTTATCGTGGCTGGAGACATGGGCACGACGCAAGTCTGACCTAGTAGTTTCTAAAAGGTCCAGTCAGCACGAGGAAGATTATGGAAGCAGCCTAGTCAGCACGAAGAAGATTCTAGAAGCAACCTAGTCAGCACAATCTGAGGAGATATCTTAGCAAATTATTTCTAAATTTATAATTAAACATTTGAATTATTTTGGACTATCTTTATTTTAATTCCTTGTTATTTTTAGGTAGAAGCCTATAAATATTTCCTGGGTAAGGCTTAGGATCATCTTCTATCTTAGCTTTTACTTTGTTACTTTAATTCATTTTTTATAAAAGTTTCCATTTATATTCATTTCTGTTTTACTTAAGTTTCCTTTATTTTCACAAATATGCTAAGTATGATTTGTATCATGCTTAGCTAAATTCTTTATAGCCGAGATCTAGCAATGAATCAATTTTATAAGTGAGAATTGAAAAGCGCTTAATTCCCTTCGGGTTACATTTTTTATTTTTTTTATTTCTAAGTTTGGCAATCGGCCTTAATTACAAAATTAAAATTCTTTCAAATCGAAAAGAGCTCGTTGGTATGTATGTTGTTCTAATATACAGTTGGGAGGAAGAATCGGCTTGTGGCAATTCGACTTCCTATCGCTAAGTAAATTCGATATCAGATTCGGTTCTCAACGAGACAACATAATCCGAGTCGGACCTTTCTAGTACTTTTATTTTTGTTATAACGACAATAGTTGTGGTTAGCCCATTCAAGAATCGTCTTTCGAAGAGTGACCTGGGAAGATCGATTACTATAGAGAAAAGCAAGTTATAATGGGTTAGGACTTGTAGACTGTAATCAACATGAATCCCGTAGTAAAAATCCATTTCGATGATAAAACAGAATTGAAACAAATCTAGCTTGAGGTGATTTCATCATTATAGTTTTCAATTTCGTTCACATGTCCATATCTTTTTCTTTGATTTTAATCTTTATTTACGCTTTTTAATTTACCTTGGTTTTGTTTACTTTCTTTTTCTTTATCTCACAATGGCAAACCTCCCTTTTTTATTTATTTATCTTGCAGTTACCTGGACTAAAATCGACACAAATTTGCATCATAAATTATCAAGTCCTTATGGATCGACCCTCTTTCACTATACTATTCTCAATTTTATTTATTTTATTTTGAAGAGGATTTATTTTATTTTTACGAGTAAAACGACGCTGTTCATCCAGACTACAGGTTTTGCTAGAGACATTTTCACTTCACACGTCCTTAAGGATCGACCCTCTTTCACTATACTATTCTCCATTTTATTTATTTTATTTTGAAGAGGATTTATTTTATTTTGACGATTAAAACGACGTTTTTCGTCCAGATTACAGGTTTTGCTTGAGACATTTTCACTTCATATGCTTTTTCCAACTAAGAAATTGCTTATGAGAAATTATACGATCATAGAATTGTTTCCTTTTATACTTGTAGATTCTATCTTTCTCATAGGCTTTACTTTGAATGTTTTTTAGCTTCAAAAGCTTAAAATTATCTCCTTCACTGAAAAATGCTTTCTTTAAATGTCCCAGAAACGATTTTAATTTTTGATTCTGATGCTGTAAAATGGAAGGTAACAATTTAGTTTTTGAAGGAGTTAACCACAAATCTGAATCAACAAATGAAATATTTTTCAACTCCCTCATGTTATCGTTTTCACCATCCAACTCCCTACACAAATCATCAACAAGGTTAGTTTCCCAAAGTTCATCAACGATAGGTTCAATAATATCAACAAAATTAATGCTCGCAACATTATTTGGGTACTTCATCGCCTTATACATGTCAAATTTAACAACCTAACTATCGAATTCCATGGTAAGAATTCCACTCCTAATACCAATTTTGGTATGTATCGTGCTAAAAAATAGACGACCAAGAAGAATTTAATAGGAAGTGTTGGTTCGATCATTTTCTATGCTGATCGTGTAGAAATATGTGAAATCATCTCTTGTATTTTGATATACCAAAAATGAATATTATTTTAAAGATATTTTAAGATTGTTTTATATTCAATTTTCAAGTTTATATTCAATTAAATAGTTTGAATATTGAAATTCTTTTTAAGGTCAAAAACTCCATTTTTACTCCTTACTCTTCTTGAAAATTAAAGTTATATACTGGAATAATTTTTAAAAAACTTTACAATGGGTTTAAGATTTTAATCGAGTCAAAAATCAATTTTAAACTAGTAAAACCGACATTGTTCATGCAGTACCGATACTAGTATCGATACTATTGTGTAAAAATAGGCAGTAGTACTCAATATGAGAGTATCGATACTCCCTTAATGGTTTTGACAAAAATGAAATCTAGTCGCCATTTTTTGTGCCGATACTGTGTAAGTATCAATATCAATATCGATATTCTTACTAGAGTATCGATACTTCCCCCTTCCAATAGTCAAAAGTTTTGTAATGAAAGCAGGTAATATCGATATTCCAAGCCACAATATCAATACTCAAGGTGTCTGGGCATCATTTATTACGAAAACTTCATCCCAACGGCTCTGTTAACTCCCACAACAACCCAAATGGCTAGAATTGAATGAGTAGGTATAAAAATAAGATTTCAAGCTATATGTGAAGACAAGAAACCATAAAGAAAGGCAAAGCAATCAAATTGAGCCAAAATCAAAGTCAACATTCTTCAATATTCTTTTTGCTTTCAAAGAACACTTTTATACTTATTTGTATTATTCGTTGACTGTTTTTATTTGTTCATGAATTGTGCAAACACATTTCTAGTAAGCTTTTTCAAAGTTTGCAAATTTGTAATCTTCTCTTTAAGAGAGTGTTCTCAAGAATTTGGGGTATAATTTTTAGGTAGTTGTAAGGTTACACCTTGTCCTCAAAAGTTGATACAAATTAGTGAATTTTTTAAAATCCTTAGTATGGATAGCTAAGGTAGTGATGCAGACTTTGGTTTAGAAAGTTAAACAACTCCAAAATTCTTGTGTTCAAATTCTTATTTTTCTTTCAAGCTTCCACCAAAATATTTAATTGCCAATTCACCCCTTATTGGATATATCATCCTATTGATTGACTCAACAATTGGAATTTGAGCTAATCTCATTGGAAGGCTTAACATCCTCTTGAGAAGATAAAGTCAATCATTTCATCATCAATGGACACTCCATCAACTTTTAGAATTTTTGGTTAGTCTCAATCCATTTCAAAGCCTCCATATTTTAATGGTGCTAACTATTCATATTGGAAAAATAAAATGGTGTTATTCATTCAAGTTACCGATTATTTGGCGTGGGATGTCATTATCGATGGAGCATCTATTCCTTCCAAGTTGCAAGGAGAGCTTGTGGTACCGATTATCAGTATGGACTGATGAAGATCGAAGACTCATTAAACTCAATGTCAAGGCCATGCACATCATATTTTGTGCATTATACCCTGATGAATATAGTAGGGTGTCTTCATGTTCAAATGCAAAAGTAATATGAGACAAGCTAGAAGTCACACATGAGGGTACATCTCAAGTAAAGAAATTGAAGATTGGAATTCTCACTCTAAATTATGAGAATTTCAAAATGAAGGATGATGAAGACATTAAAAACATGTTAGATCATTTTATTGCCATCATCAATGATTTAGAGAATTTTGGGAAGGTCTATCCCAATGAAGAAGTGGTAAGGAATATGCTTGCCTCTTTGCCTACCTCATGGGAAGGAAAAGCAACCTCTATCGAAGAAGCCAAAGACTTGGAGTTGTACACCCTTGATGAACTCATCGGATCATTACTCACTCAGGGGGTGAAACTCCAAAAGAAAAAGGAAGAAGAAGAAAAGAAGAAGGTGGAAAAGAAAAATGTTGGAGTTTCTCTCACGTACACCAAGGAAAATAATGATTCTAGTGAAGAAGATGATGAGGAAATGGAAATGTTTACCAGAGATTTAGAAGATTCATGAAGTCCAACAAAGGAAGCAGATTTCAATGAAATGATATCTTTAAGAATGAATATAAGGAGAAATACCCCATTATTTGTTATGAGTGAAAGAAACTTGGACATATCAAGTTCGAGTTTCCTCAATTGAAGAAGAAGAGGTCATCTAAAAAAGCATAAAAGGTACATGTAGCTACATGAGCGATGGCAAATGCTCCAATGAAGAAGAACAATAAGTAGCCAACTTGTGTCCTATGGCCATCGAGGGAGAAACTAAGGTAACCTCAAGTTCATTTACATTAAATGAATATTCTTTTGATGAATTGCAATAGGCTTACAATGAGTTAGATTTAGAATTTGAGATCATGATTTCAAACCATAAGAAAAACGTTTCAAAAGTTAAAAGTGAAAATGATCTCTTATTCAAGACCAATAATGAACTTGAAAGTAAGGTCAAAGATATGCAAGTCAAACTTGATGAGTTTGAAAAAAAATCAAGATTCGCATAACTTACTTTCTAAAGTTCATGATGATCATAAAAAAGAGTTAATGATCTCAATGCTTCTTTTAACAAAGTTGGATCAAATATGTTTCAAAAAGCTCAAACTTCTAAATTCAACTACGTTAAGAATATCTTTAGACATTACAAAGATAGAGGTTCCCAATAAACCTCTAATGGGAAAGTTATTAGGAGTATATAGGTCCCCAAAGGGCTCATGCTACCAAGGACAAGGATATCATAGAAAATGTATACATAAGGGGACTAGATTATTGGGAACTAATGCCTATGGACCTAAAAGAATTTGGGTACCAAAAAAAATTAATCTATGTTTGTAGGTGGAGGAGCATTGCTACAAGGCACATAACGTAAGAGCAAATTCATGGTACCTTGATAGTGGATGCTCAAGACATATGAACGGTGACAAGAACCATTTCAAAGTGCTTAAGCCTAAAAGTGGAGGAATAGTAACTTTTGGTGACAACTCCAAAGGCCACATAGAAAGATTTGATTCATTTGGTAACAATTCTTCCATTTTAGTTAAAAATGTGTTATATGTCAATGGTTTGAAGCATTATCTACTTAGTATAAGTCAATTGTGTGATGAAGGATAGAATGTCATTTTTTAGTCTAATGGTTGAAGAATAATTGGCATTGCATCAAACATGATTATGCTTTTTGGTCAAAGAATAGGAAACATTTACATGGTGCATCTAGATGATATTGTTTCCTTAAATGTATGCCTAGTAGCTAAAGATGAAAATGATTGGACATGCAAGCATGAGCATATTAGATAAACTATTTAGAGGTGATCTAGTTAGAGGTTTACCAAAGTTAAAATTTAATTTAGACAAAATTTGTGATGCATGTGCTAAGGGTAAACATAAAGAGTTTCCTTTAAATCCATTAATGATGTTTCCTCTAGTAAGAGTGTTGCAATTAATTCACACTGATTTATTCGGGCCTATTAGAACTACTAGCTTGGCTGGAAAATAATATGCTTTTGTTCTCGCTGATTATTATTCTAGATACACATGGCTTCTATTTTTAAGTACTAAAGATGAAACTTTAGACAAATTCATCACATTTTAAAAAGTAAACCAACATGAAAAAGGTTACTCAATTTCTAGTGGTAGAAGTGACTATGGAACCGAATTTGAAAATCGTGGTTTTGATGAATATTGCAACTCTAATGGAATTAGCCATAATTTTTTAGCCACTAGAACCCCTTAACAAAATGGAGTTATTGAGAGGAAAAATAGAATTTTAGAGGAAATGACTAGAATCATGTTTTGTGAAAATAATTTGCCAAAATATTTTTGGGCAGAAGCCACAAACATAGCTTGTTATATTATGAATAAAGTAATGATTTGGCCTATTTTAAAGAAAACTCCATACGAATTTTAAAATAAATAAAAAGCCTACTATTTTCATCCTTTTGGGTATAAGTGTTTTGTTTTGAACAATGAAAAAGATAATCTTGGCAAATTTCATGCTAAAATTGATGAAAGATTTTTCAATAAAAGAACTTTAGTTGTAGAAGAGTTTATTCATGTTGTTTTCGATGATAACCCCTTCCGAGGAAGGATTCTTGTGTTAATGATGTGAAGGTATAATGATATCAAATGAAGTTGGTGAACCATCATCTAAAGAGAACTTGCAAGAACAAACACAAGATGCTCTTAAGGAGCTAACTCTAGAGGAAAAGAAAGTCTTCTACCTAAGGGAATACAACTATGTCAAGGATGGTAAGATTTTAGGTGATCCATACAAAGGGGTAACTACTAGATCCTCTTATAAGAATGTTTGTAATTTTGTTGCATTTATCTCATGCATAGAGCCTAAAGAATCAAAGAAGCATTAAATGGTAAATTTTGGATATTGGATATGCAAGAAGAGTTAAATCGATTTGAGAGGAGTCAAGTATGGGCATTAGTTGAAAGACTAGTGAAAAATCTACTATAGGTACTAAATGGACATTTAGTAATAAATTAGATGAAAGTGTTAATATAGTGAGGAACAAGACTAGACTTGTTGCTCAAGGCTATACTCGAGAAGAAGGAATATTTTTTGATGAAACCTATGCTCCCGTAGAAAGAATAAAGGCAATTAGAATGTTATTAGCATTTACATGTTATTAGCATTTACATGTTATTAGCTTTACTTTATATCAAAAGGATGTTAAAAGTGCTTTTTCTAAATGTTTTTATAAAATAAGAAGTGTATGCAGAACAACTTCCCGGTTTTGAGGATTCAAAGTTTCCAAATCACGTTTATAAAATCAAGTTTATGTTGATGATATTAATTTTGGATCTATTAATGATAATCTTTGCCAAGAGTTTGCTAAGTTGATGTTAGGTGAGTTTGAGATGAGCATGATGGGAGAGCTCACTTTTTCTTGGGACTCCAAATCAAGCAAAGAAAATATGACATCTTCATCAATCAAGCTAAGTACATTAAAGAGATGCTCAAGAAGTTTGGATTAGAGGATGTGAAACCCCAAGCCACTCCTATGAGCTCATCTACAAAACTTGACAAGGATAAAGAAGGTAAGTATGTAGATGTTAAACTTAATGGGTCTATGATTGGATCATTTTTTTATCTTACCGCAAGTAAATCAGACATTATGTTTAGTGTTTGCTTATGTGCTAGATTTCAATCATGTCCTAAGGAATCCTAGAGACTATAACTTTAGCTTGCATACCTTCTCAGATGCAAATTATGGAGGATGTAAATTAGATAGGGAAAACACCTCCGACACTTACGAATTCCTAGTAGTATGTCAATTTCATGGTTTTCAAAGAAACAAAATAGTTTAGAATTATCAACCAATGAAGTGGAATACATTTCGGTCCATAGTTGTTGCGCTCAAGTTTTATGGATGAAACAACAATTCATAGACTATGGAATTGATACATGTACTATCCTATCATGTGTGAGAATACTAATGCTATTTTTATCACTAAAAGTCCCATCCAACATTCTAGAACTAAGCATATTGAAAGTAGGCATTATTTCATTAGAGATCATGTCTCAAATGAACGTATAGTTTTGGAGTATATAGACACTTTGCACCAAGTAGGAGATATTTTTACAAAACCTTTAGATAAGGAAAAGATTTTAGGCACTTAGGAGAGAATTAGTTTAACAAACCTACCTTGACTTTGTGTTTAAATAATTATGCACTTTTATGATTTTATGAAAAACACATTAAATAAATTCTTTGATGCCTACTATGTAATTAGTTAGGGAGAGTTTAGGATTTTCATTAAAATTGAAAAAGTACAAATTATGCTTGCATGTATTTTTTTTGTTTGAACATGTTTTCATTGACAATTTAGAGTTGCATATACCATTTTTTATGCCTTATAATATGCATTGTGATTGTTGACCATTTGGTGTACTTTAACTAGAAATTCATGCAATTTTAGCATTCATAGGAGTTTTATTGTTAAACCTTGTATAAATTAATGAATGATTGTTTCTTGGTCATAATGTTATGTCTCATATGCTAATATATGTTGTATGTGCTTAATTGATGATAAAATGACATTTTTGGATTTCAATGCTGCATTTTTTAACTATTTTGTGCACTTGGTATCGATACTATTCAAATAATACCAATATTGCTCGTATAGTATCAATATTGTTTATACAATACATATAATGTTCTTGTTGTTTAATAGGGTATCGATACTCTTATATCAATGTTGTCTTTATTGCTTTAAAGTATCGATACTCCTTCAGGAGTATCGATACTGTTGGTCAGTTTTTGATTCAAATACCCGAAAATTCCCAAATTTTTGTAAAACCTTTTAAACCCTAACTCAACCAATTACACAATTCCACTCCTTCAAATAAGTCGCTTTTAAGTAGAAATTGGATTATTTTTTTATCTCAAATACCTGCATTCAAGCGTGCCCTCTATGAATAACAATCATCTCTTCTATCCAATTTTGAAAAAAAACTATACCATCTTCTTCATGTTCAAATATTATTTGTTTTTTGGGAGCCATGCATGAATCTATCCATAACTTATGTCATTAAATGTAATGCTTATGTTTAGTTGCTTATGTATTAAAAAAATAAACCTTGAATTTGTTTGTATTATAAATTATGAATTTATAATTTATGTAGTAAGATTTTATATCTTAATTGAGTAATTTATATTATTATAACTTATAACATGTTATTGTTCAATATATTTATTAATAGTAATATTTTCACTAAAATTGTTATTTGTTTATTGCAGATATTATGCCGAGGAGAAAAAAAAGTGATTCGCGGATTGTTCGAGCTTCTCAAGAGAAGGAAGAAAAAAATAATGAGGAATCGAGTGGTGTTGGATCTTTAGAAGTTCCGAATATTTTTGAAGAAGATGTACAAATTGAAGGTAATGTTTGACACTTCATTTAATTGCTTATCGATTTTCAAAACATACATTGAATTATTCTTATATTGTTGAAAATGGTCGAAGACGCAAGACTAGAGGGCGTACAATATTGAAGGAATCATACCAACTTCCTCTTGGAAACCGTGTGAAAGTTTCAAGAAACGATGCGTGTAATATCCCAAATTTTGGACTGGTGACTGGAATGTAAAATTTTAAAGTTTGGAGACTAAATTGTAAAGTTGTAAAAGTCTAATGACTAAAAATATAAATTTTCAAAATTTAAATTCTAGATTTTTGAATTAGTAGTTTAGATAAAGACAATTAGTATAGTGGGTTTCAGAATTTTGATATGGAGTTTGCATAAAAGTTTACTAAAGGACAAAGATAGGTATATTATTCGAATAATCGAATCGAATCGGAAGATTACAAAATTTTGAAGGAAAGTATATTTGGGTTGGAAATATTATATGGATATTTTTAATTAGTGGAATATAAGTTGGATTGGTGGAATTTGATGAGAATTGCACTATAAATGAGATAGTGCAATTTAGTTATTAAAATGAAATTTGGAAAAATTAGATAGTCAAAAAGAAAAATTTAGAGATGATATTTTTATGGTTATTTAGTAATATTAAAATATTGATAATGGAGTGCCATGGGTGTAATTTTGGGAATTTAGTAATGACAATTTAGTCTTTTAGCCCAAAATGAATAAAAAAATTAAGTTTTAAAGGCTAATTAGAAGATATTTGGTTAGAAATGTGTAGAAATATGCTTCTCCTCCAACAATCTGCCGAACCTCCATAACCAAAGGGTAAGTTTGCTTTTTCTTCAATTTTGGTTCATTTTAAATAGATTTTGGACAAAACTATGAAATATAAAAATAATACCCAATAAATTATCTACAATTTAGTGTAATTATTTCTTGATTTCATGCTTTTTTGGTGAAATCTGTGATTTTTATGGATGAAAGGGAGTTGAGAATTTGATTAAATTAAATTTTATTTTGATATTAGGAGAGGTATAGAGTTATAATTAAGCATGAAAGTTGAATAAAAATTGTTAAGAGATTGGTTTGATGATTTGGTCATTGATGGAAATGTTAGGAACTTGGTTGATTTTGATTTGTTTTTCTTTGAATTTGATTGGAATGGATTAGAAATGGTGTAATATGGCTTAAATTGTGATTGAATCAAAATCGAGAACATTATGAAAATTATTGAAAAGTTAAGGTCCTATGCTGAAATTTAATATCAGAACAGTAAATTGGAGTGATTTGGAAAGAGTTTATAAGTCTAGTAACTCAATTCCAAGTTGAAGGAAGTTAGTGGTTAGGGACATTTTACAAAGTTTAGGAAATTTAAAGGATATAGATGCAAGATTTAGAAAATTTAGATGCAATGCTAAAAATTTTAGTTAGAATATGGGATTGAATTGCAATTATGTAAAGGTACATGTATTGAATTGAATATATTTTTACAATTATGGAATGTTTAGGATTGACTTGAATAAGTAAAAATAATAAGGGGTCAAGATGCAAGTTGTAGGAAGTATAGAAGAAATTAAGGATGCAAAAAAATGAAAACTGTTTAGATTTTTTAATCTGGCAGTAAGTTTGAAAAATCACCAGCAATTATATAAAACTTATTTGGAGGTTATTTTTATATCGTTGTGTTCGTATATCAATATAGTTTTGTTTAAAAAAAGTGGGGATCAATTGAGCATTGTATAATGAAATATATAATTTTTTTATCGATGATAAGTCAAAAAACAGGGCAGCAAATTCTGGTCAAAACAAATTTTGGAAATTAGATTAGAAAATTCACTATAAATTGTACAAGTTAAATTAGAATGAGTACTTTATAAGGTTAGATTCTTATTCGAGTCTTGTTTCCAACGGAAAAAATAGAATTCAATTCCAGTGTGTATATCAATAAAAAAATAATGATTCTTTAAGGGTAGTGCAAGTTGTCAATGTAACCCCCTAAGACCGATGCGGGTAAGCCGATCCGATCTGGATGTCACATTAGGACCACCAGAGCGACCCACTATAAAAATCTCAGAAAATTTAAATTTTTTATCAAAACATGTAACTCATAAAATGATTTATCAGTATTCAAAAATAAAATAGATTTTCAGACTCGTAATAAAACAAAATACAATTACATGCTCCCTAATCACAAGTATCATACTCTGTAAGAATCGTCGGAAGAACTCCCTTACTGATGTCGATAGATGCACTTGTACGATTCTTTTAACCTGAAAAGGTGAGTAACCGAGTGAGCTTTGGGAAGCTCAGTAATACAATACTACAAAATGATGCTAAAGGACATGCAGATAATTATAAAGCCATAAAATTTCCTTATTTCCTCAGACTTATACAATTTTTTTCAAGATGATCTGCCAAACCACTGATATTTCTTCGAGTAACAGGCATGAAGATTTCAACTCATAGGAAACCTTCATAGTATCAAGTTTTCAGGAGATTGGAATGGGATGTCTAGTGTGTTCCAACCAAAACCCTTTAAAAGATATAATTTTTAAATCCATAATTGTTTACAACATATTTTTCAAACCATAATAGAATCCTCTAACCAAATTCCATTGTGCAGTTTCCCAGAACTGTATCTATAAGGGCTTATCTAAGCACGTAAAAAAGGGAGCCAACCTAAGGGAGCATCTTGGGGCCTAAGAGCCTACCCAAGAAAGTTCTCAAGGCCACGTGGCCTACCCAATAAAGATCTCAGGGCCGCAAGGCCTACTCAAGAATGATCTTAGGGCCACAGGGCCTACCCAAGAAAAATCCAAGGGTCGCAGGGCCTACCCAAGAATAATCTCGGGGCCGCAAAGCCTACTCAAGAATCACATTAGGTCTGTAAAGATTTATCAGCTAGATCAGATATGTACCTCTATATTCCATTATACAAAAAATCGATATCTCAAAGATACAGTTTGTGCAATAAGTAGAATTTCCATAAATCCATAATCATCGGCATCATATACCAGTCAACACCAATAATCAGAAAACCATCATAGTTCATAACCCATAACCAGTAAATCGGTGCATCAATAAAATAGTAACCCATAGACTTCGGTTTATTATTTCAAATCAGATATAACAATTAAGTAGTTCATAGGGAACACAACTAAATAATAAAGTCCAATTAAACCAAATAGGGTATTCAAAATCCTTTGCATCTGAGTTACTTGCGTATTCAGATATAACCTGAGTCATTTGAGCTGATAAGGAATAAAAAAGATTCAAGACATTTACAATCTATGTCAATCGAATGGATTATCAAATAACTCGAGCTGGACAACTCCCAGAACTGATACCTATTGACGGTTAATTTATTACCCTTCCAGGGTATTCATCTTTAATACCAAGAATTCTTGTTCATAGATCATCTTCAGAATTATCGTTGAATAGATCTTAAGGAAACGAATAGATATTTCATTGGTCTTTATTTCATTTCCACATTGTAACAATATCAAGAATTATCGACGTACTTAATTCGTTGTTCATGACCCATAGGGACAATACATCATGTAAGTTCATCAGCGTTCCCAAACTCATCCAAATCACTTACTTAATCTTTAGTCATTGAGTTTACTTAGTTCATTTAGTAGTCACATCTGTCCCGATTGCTTCAGAGTTTTCCATAATAATTCGGATATTTCTGAATTTCATGTACATATTATACTTTCGTTCAGTTCAATTTGGTCATATAATGAAGTCATTTTGGTATTCATGGTTAATTTATCTCACGAATATCCAATTTTTAGTGCCGAATGTGCTCTAGAGTTGAGTTCAGCTTATTTCCAGAATTATCATAGATTGGAACTTGAGGAAACGAACAAGCATTCAAGTGATATTTATGTCATTCAGGTACTAACATAACATTAGGGTTGATCGACTCACTTAAGTTGTGTTTCATAACTTTTAAGGGTAGTACAACACTTATATTTATTTGGATTCCTTAATTAATCCAAGACATTTACTTAGTCTAGGCCATACGGGTATTTTGGTCATTTTGGTGCTTAATGTTATTCTAGTCATTTCAAAGCTTGAGGATATCCAATCATTCCTGGGCTTGGTGATATTCTTGGGTCAATTCAATTACAGGAGTATTTTAGACATTTTGTAGATCCAATGTATTTCAATCATTTCCTTCCATCCGATCTTATTATTTAATTTGAACTTATCATCTATTTCAGTATTCAGGGATTTGCTCATAACTCAAATATATTTGTATCGAGTGCCTTCTCAGAGGTTACGGACTGATTATCCAAATTTTTCTGTATAAAAGTGTGAACTTAAGGATGAAATTAGTAATTCATCGAATTAGGCATGGCTTCTCGGGTACTTCCTCATTCAGGGTCAATTCAGGCTACTTTTACCTCTCAAGGGCAATTTCGTAATTCCTTAACCATATAATTTCGTTATTAAAACTCTTAATAAGGATAATTATACTTTAGAGATACTATGATTAATTGATTTTATGGATAATCCTAAACTTGAAATGATTCCTTATCAAACCTCTAGTATCTTGTACAAGCCATCTTGGGGTTAGAAATCAGTTATCCATATTTTCTAGGCAAAACTAGTATTTTCTATGCACACCAGTATTTCCATTAGATCAATATGTCTTTTCAGAGTTATTATCCAGCTTCCAAGGACAATTCTTATCTTTTTACAATATAAGGGTATTTTTGTAATTTTACCTAACTGAAATATTCACATCCAATAATTACCTTTGGCATTTAACTATTGCTTAGATACAGGGGCTGTTTGCTATCACTTAATCACAGAACTTGTACTTTAATTCTAACGGTCCTCCAGTTTCTTATATTAATCATTTGGGCCGTATTCAGTTATCGAATTTTTACCGAATTCGGATCGAGTGTAGAAATTAATTAACTAAACAAATGAGACAAAACATTATCTTATTCATGCATTTATCAATATCAACATGTTCCACAAAGCATGAAAAGGTAGTAATGTATTACCTTGATTTCCATGCCATACTGATAGACAGTAAAAACTTCATTCGAACGCCCTCGATCTTTAATTCAACTTCCAGTGATTCCTCAAATACTTAATAATAGAAATTTCATAAAAAAAACATAGCTTAATTCCAAAAAATAGATCGAATCGGGTGATAAATCAGTGAAAAATAGCTTACCAGATTTGAATTTGGGAAAACATACCTCAAAAACAAACTCAGGACGTCGACAAACGTTAGGATGGGTATACCCGAAAAACGTCAATGGTCGGTCAACGACCAGTCAACGGTGGCCAACGATCTAGTCAACGGCGGTCAAAGCGGTTAATGATCAACGATGAGATTTACGGCAAATGATACCGATTCATGACGAGAGGTTTGAGGGGTTTGATGATACTTCCGGTTGAGATTTACGACGAACGACTCCGATTCGCGATGAGAGGTTTGAAGGGTTTTGTTTATCGGTTGACAACGAACACGATGTTGGTTTCGAATCGACAAACGGTGGCCGGACGGTGGAGAAATCGAAGCTCAAAGAAGGGTTAACGGGGGAGAGGAAATGGGAAAAAACAATTTGGAAAACTGATTGCACGGGGGAGAGAGTTTACAATTCAACACATAAGAAAAATGTGTAAATTTAGGATTGGGTCCCTAAATTTCCTACACTTCCTAAAATGGTCTGCCAACTTTATGATTTTACACATTAATCCTCAATTTCTTTCAAAATACCATTCAAATTCAATACTTTATAATTTCTAAAATTTAGCCCCTAAATTGGGGTGTGACAGTCAAGATATGGAAACATTAGAATTGAAGTGGAAATGGATTAAAAGTTGAAGAGTAATGTCTAAATGTTTGATTAGAATGTTTGAGTATATTTTTGGATGTTTGGAATTGAATTTAAATGGAAATGAACCATTTTGAATAAATGGGAAATATTGAGAATAATTCTAAAAGAATTCATTTTAATGGTTAGATGGTGAAATTTGAAAGGCTTAATTGAGTTGTGAGTTGACATGAATGTTAAGAGGATTGAAGTTATATTTTAAGTGTTATGGTTAGCATTAACATTTCAAAATGGATTTAATATCGATTAAGTATTGATAGAATTTTTATGAATTTTACTACTAGATTGTGCCTATGTTAGTAAAATATTAATATATGATTTGTAATTTATGCGATGTATAAATTATGAATGTGAAGATCAAGATCCAAGAAAGCTTAAAGGTAAAGGAAAAGTTCAAGAGTAAGGCTAGGAACAATAAGTAATATTACTAGTGAGGCATTACCAGGTGAGTGCATTTTACTTATGCTTCAAAGTATGGAATGAGGAAGACTTGCGATGAGTCAACCTCATATGATTTGGAAAGAAATTGTTTTCAAATCATTTTGTTATATATATTTTACATTGTTTCGCTAAATGATTTCTGTGAATAATTTTGGGTATGACCTGGCCACTGTATTTTATATTACTAAACAATATTTGCTTTTATTGATTATAGTAAAGAGCTTTGATAAGTGAAATGATATAAATTCCCATTGTAAATGCATTGAGAGTCATAGGTATAATTCGCATGCCATAGAGTTAGAGCATCATTTGTGATTTGGCATATCAGTGACGTCACAACTGTGGCGGTGGCGCCATTTATAGCTGCATTGTGATTAAATCATATCAGTGATGTCTGTGTGACGGTGGTGCTACTATGTGATTCTGAGCACATCAATGACGTCTGTGTGACGGTGGTGCTAATGTACCGGGAATACATTTTATGGGACAAGTTTGACGTCTAAGTGACGGTGATGCCTGCACATAAATGATAATAGTGCGATGTATTCCTTAAAGTGGCAAATTGATATTATGTTCTACAATACTTGTGCATTATAGTGTATGCTCGATTGAATCACATATCTTGCATTCTCATTTATTTACATTGGGCTATGAAATGAATGCAAGTGAAAGACAAAGTTTGAAATGGAATGAAAAGTACAAGAATTGAAGGTTAATGAAAAGTACAGGTATAAGCTACTTGATTTGGAACAAAGTTTTTATTGAGAACTTTGATTTGGAATTGAAAGCTTTATATATATGAATTTCTTATTAGAACTTAATGTCTCACTAAGTGTATGCTTAGTGTGTGATGATTTTCACACGTATGTAAAAGTAAGCGACCGAAGTAAAGAGCTAGGCCTAGCATCAACTTTTGAAGATCAGATCTACTCCAGAATCAATATGACATCTTTTAAAATGATGATTATACTAGTTAGCATGTACACTAGATGGTTATGATACTTAAAAATAGTTATGCTGGAATTTGGTTTCGAAAGGTAGTGTTTATTATTACTGTTTAAAAATAAGATAAGCTGATTAATATTTTCGTTAAAATGATTCTTAATTCTATTGAAATGAAATATTTTAAGACCTTAGATAATGATTGAGTTATTTTATAAAGAAACAAAAATTTACTGGTTTTTGAAAAAACAATTTATAAATTCTACGTGACATCTTGGTATTGTATGTGGAAACGTATACAAGAATAGGGTGTTTTATTTATTGGTATCAGACGTATACAAGAATATATGCATTCCATTAGGATGTCAACATTACTGATCTGGTGATTGTGATTTGATTATGTTGCTACTTGCTAATGTAATTTAAATATGTGTTTATTTATGTGTTTGAAGCTAAGAGAAAATGAAGGAAGTTGAGAAGGTTAATAAGAAGATCGAGATTTTGGTTGACCCAATCGACCAGAGAAGACTTTAATAATGTCCTAGAAAAGTTAGTGATGTGAGAGATTTGCCTCCATTTTGTGGGAAGAATGCTCGTCTTATAATGAGGAATAAACTGTGATGTGGTCACAGCTTGCCCAGGAGAAAAACAAGGAAGGAATTATAGATAAATCTGACTTTATGTCTCATGAGAGGGAAGAGGATCCAGAGATTGTAGAATATGAAAATGATTCAAAGATCATTACAGGTACACTTTTATCTTTTTGATAAACCTGGATTTATTTTAATTGATCTTGGTTTTACTCACTCGTATATAAGCACTAAGTTAGTTAAAACAAAAAGAATCCAGTTAGAGCCTATCTCTAGTGATATAGTATTGACTAACCCTTTGAGCTAGAGTGCTAGGGTGAGTCGTATTTGTAGAATATGTATGTTAGTGATTTAAAGAATTGAGTTACCGACAAATTTAATGAAATTTTCTTTCGAGGAATTTGAGATAATCTTAGGAATGTATTGGTTTTTTCCCCTATCACACTATTATGATTTGTCTCTCAAAATGACTGATTTTAATGGACCCGAAAGGTTTTGAAATCATAAGTGATTAGTAAAATGGTAAATGTAAATTTATTAATTAATGTGATTTAAGAAATAACTGTTAAAAAGTTATTACGGCAAGGTTTTCAAGCCTTCCTAGTTAAGGTGTTAGATTCTCAAATATTGAGAAGAATGGTTTCTATTGAACATAGGGAGTTAAAGGCAAAATTTTAGGAAATTGTTGGATCGAAGTTTTATAAAACCAAGTGTGTCACTTTGAAGTGCACTAATGTTGTTTGGTTTGTGAAACTGAAGGACATGTCTCTGTGATTATGCATAAATTATCGTCAATTGAATAAAGTGATAGTGAAGAATAAGTATCCTCCCGAGGATCAATGATATTTGCTACATTTTAAGATAAAAGAAGAATATGATTATGATGCATATCTTCACATTGTTCCTCATACTTTTTTATATAAAAACTATATGCTAAGCTACTGTAGTATGAATGTTTTGTTGTCCTAGGTTGCTTTCTTTGATTATGTAGTATCAATAGAGGGGAATTAAAATGGATTCCAAAAGAGTATAAGTTATTCAGGAATAGAAAACTCAAAAGAATATTTATAAAGTGTGTATTATATCATCTGTTGCATTGATTAGTGTCAAGAAATACTTTAAGACATTCAAAAGATATTAATGAAAATTTCTTGTGCTAGTACAATCTGAATATGGAAAGAACTATATAGTCTATACAGGTGCATCTCATAATGGTTTGGGATGCGTATAAATACAAGAAGGAAAAATCACGACTTATTCTTTGAGGTAATTTAAGATACACAAAAGGAATTATCCTACGCATGACTTAGAATTAGCGGTAATGGTATTTACCTTGAAGATATGGCATCATTATCTATATGGTGAAAGATGTTATATATATATCGTTCATAAAAGTTTGAAGTATTTGTTAACTCAAAAGGAGTTGAACATGGAGAAAATAAAGGATCATCAAAGAATGAATAAAATATATAGGTCACGTATCGAACAATTAGAAAAAGGGTGAAATGAAAGACTTTGAAGTTAAGTCTAATGGATGCTTTTATTGTCAAGGAAATCTTTGTATTCCAGTCAATGAGGATTTTAATAATGAACTTCTCTTTGAGGCATGTAATAGTACTTTAACGTGGTATCCTAGAGGAAACAAGATGTATCATGACTTGAAGAGTCGATAGTAATGGACAGAAATGAAAAGAGCTATAGCTGAGATGTATTTCTAAATACTTGATATGCTAAAGCATGTAAAACCATAATGTCAAGTGTTACTTGGATTGTTGTAACCTATTTCTATTTCTTAATGGAAATAAGAAGAGTTACTATGGATTTTGTAACAGATTTACCTTTGACATCTAATAAAAATAATTCAATAAGGGTGATTGCAAAGAGATTGATTTAGTCAACATATTTTATTCCAATTCGAGTTGATTATTTTATGGATAAGTATGTTGAAAGGTATGTTAAGGAAATTGTCTGTCTATATGGAACACTTATCTCAATCGTATCTGATAGAGATTTAAGCTTTACTTCAAGATTTTTGAAATTCTTGCATAAGGCCTTAGGGACTCGACTTAACTTTAGCATTGTTTTCCATCTTTAGACAGATGGATAATCAAAGCGAACTATTCAATTTCTGAAATATATGTTAAGGAGAGACATAATTGGAGTTAAAGGATCATGGAAAGAGTACGTATGTTTTATCGAAGTTGTTTGTAATAATAGTTATATGTCAAGTATCGAATGATCCTTATGAAGCTTTATATGGAAGAAAGTGTCGAATACTTTTTAAAATGAGATAAATTCAAGGATTGAAAAATAACTTGCTCTGATCTGATTAGGAAAGTAGAAGATGAAGTTGAGATTATAAAAGACAACCTTAAGATTTCATCTGAATGATAGAAGTCTTATTTGGATTCAAAAAGAAAGGAATTAAAAATCAGGTCGGTGATAAGGTGTTACTCAAGGTGTCGCATTAGAAAAGGATTCTACGATTTGGATAAAAAGGAAACCTAAGTTTGAGATTCATTGGTTTATATGAAATAATGAAAAGAGACGATCTGATGAATTATCGGTTATGGTTACTTCTAGAAATAGATAAGATCATAGTGTGTTTTATATATCAATACTTTGAAGGTATTGTTTGAAATTCTTCACATGTTGTTTTCCATAAGAAATTTAGATTCAAACGGATTTGATTATGAAAGAAACAATTAAGATACTAAAACACGGAGCTAAAGGACTAAATAATTAAACCATTCCATCTGTTATGTTAAGGTTCTTCGGAGAAATTTTGAAGTCAAGGAAATTACGTGGATAAGTAAATGAGATATGAAAAAGTAGTATTCTCATATTTTTGCAAAAGGTACGTGTTAAAAATTTGAGGGCGAATTTTCAAAAGAGGGGGGAGAATTGTAATATCCCAAATTTTGGACTGGTGACAGGAATGTAAAATTTGAAAGTTTGGAGAATAAAGTGTAAAGTTATATAAGTTTAAGGACTAAAATGTAAATTTTCAAAGTTAAATTTTGGATTTGTGAATTAGTAGTTTAGCTCGAGACAATTAGTTTAGTTGGTTATAGAATTTTGATCTGGAGTTTGCATAAAAGTTTAGTAAAAGACAAAGATCGATATATTATTCGAATAACCGGTGGAAGATTACAAAATTTTAAGTAAGGTAGATTTGGGTTGGAAAATTATATGGATAGTTTTAATTAGTGTAATTTAAGTTGGATTGGTGGAATTTGCCGAGAATTGCACTATAAAGTAAGATAGTGCAATTTAGTGAAATTTAGTGACTAAGGAAAATTGAAGGGTCAACAAGAAAAATTTAGAGATGATATTTTTATGGTAATTTAATAATATTAAAATAGTGATAATGAAGTGGCATGGGTGTAATTTTGGGAATTCATTAATGGCAATTTAGTCTTTTGGACCAAAACGAATAAAAATATTTTTTTAATTGATTTTCAAAGGCTACTTAGGAGATATTTGGTTAGAAATGTATATAAATTTGTTTTCCCTTCCAGCAAGATGCCGAACCTCCATAACCAAAGGGAAGTTGTATTTTTTCTTCAATTTTGGTCCATTTTAATTAGATTTTGAACTGAATTATGAAATATAAAAATAATACCCATTAAATTATCTACAATTTGGTGTAATTATTTCTTCGTTTCATGCTTGAATGGTTAATGTTGTGATTTTGATGGATAAAGGGGAGTTGAGAATTTGATGAAATTAAGTTTAATTTTGATATTAGGATTGTTGTAGAGTTATAATTAAGCATGAAAGTTGAATAAATTTTTTTAGGGGATTAGTTTGGTGATTTGGCCATTGACGGAAATGTTAGAACTTGGTTGATTTTGATTTGTTTTGCTTTGAATTTGATTGGAATGGATTAGAAATGGTGTAATATGGCTTAAATTGTGATTGAATCAAAATGCAAACATTATGAAAAGTATTGAAAAGTTAAGGTCCTATGCTGAAATTTAATATCAGAACAATAAATTGGACTGATTTGGAAGAGTTTATAAGTCTATGAACTCAATTTTAAGTTGAAGGAAGTTGGTGATGAGATGATGATGTTCTTAGGGACTTTTTCAAAGTTTAGGAAATTTAAAGGATTTAGATGCAAGCTTTGGAAAATTTGGATGCAATGCTGGAAATTTTAGTTAAAATATGGGTTTGAATTGCAATTATGTAAAGGTACATGTATTGAATTGAGTATATTATTTCAATTATGAAATGTTTAGGATTGACTTGAATAAGTAAAAATTATAAAGGATCAAAATGCATGTTGTAGGAAGTATAGAACAAATTAAGGATGCAAAATAATGAAAACTGTTTACATTTTTGAATCTGGCAGTAAGTTTGAAAAATCACCAGAAATTCTATAAAACTTATTTTGAGGTAAATTTTATATCATTGTGTTCATATATCAATATAGTTTTATTTAAAATAAAAGGGGAAAGATTTAAAATTGTATAATGAAATATATGAATTTTTTATCGATGATAGGTCAGAAAATAAGACAGTAAATTCTTCTCAAAACAAATTTTGGAGATTGTATTAGAAAAGTCACTATAAATTGTATAAGTTGAATTAGAATGAATACATTATATGGTTAGATTTTTATTCGAGTCTAGTTTCCTATGGAATAAACATAATTAAATTCCATTGTGTATATCAATACAGAATAATGATTCTTTACGGGTAAGTTGTCAGAATATGGAAACTTTAGAATTGAATTGGAAATGGATTAGAAGTTGAAGAGTAATGTCGAAATGTTTGATTAGAATGTTTGAGTATATTTTTGGATGCTTCGAATTGAATTTAAATGGCAAGGAACCATTTTGAATAAATGGGAAATATTTAGAATAATTCTAAAAGAATTCATTTTAATGGTTAGATTGTGGAATTTGAAAGGATTAATTGAGTTGTGAGTTGACATGATTGTTAAGAGGATTGAAGTTTTATTTTAAGTGTTATGGTTAGAATTAAAATTTCAAAATGGATTTAGTATCAAATAAGTATTGATAGAATTTTTATGAATTTTACTATTATATTATTCCTATGTTAGTAAAATACTAATGTATGCTTTGGAATGTATGTGATGTATAAGTGACGAACGTGAAGATAAAGATCCAAGAAAGCTTAGAGGTAAAGGAAAAGTTCAAGAGTAAAGATGGGAACGCTAAGTAAGATTACTAGTGAAGCATTACTAAGTGAGTGCATTTTACTTATGCTTTCAAAGTATGGAATGAGGATGACTTGCGATGAGTCAACCTCGGATGATTTGGAAAGAAATTGTTTTCAAATTGTTTTATTATATATATTTTACATTGATTTGCTAAATTATTTCTTTGAATAATTTTAGGTATGAACTGCCCAATGTATATTATTAAACGATATTTGCTTTTATTGATTATAGTAAAGAGCTTTGATAAGTGAAATGATGGAAATGCCCATTGTAAATGCATTGAGAGTCATAGGTATAATTGGCATGCCATAGAGTTAATACATCATTTGTGATTTGGCACATCAGTGACGTCACAAATGTGGTAGAGGTGCCATTTGCAGCTGCATTGTGATTAAAGCACATCAGTGATGTAGTGTGACGGTGGTGCTACTATGTGATTCTGAGCACATCAATGACGTCTATGTGACGGTGGTGTGTAGGTAGTTAGCACATTAGTGATATATGAGTGACTGTGGTGCTAATGTACTGGGAATGCATTTTATGGCACATGTTTGACGTCTAAGTGGCGGTGGTGCCTGCACATAAATGATGATAGTGCGATGTATTCCTTAAAGTGGCACATTGATATTGTGTTCTATAGTACTTATGCATTATAGTTTATGCTCGATTGATTCGCATATCTTGCATTCTCATTTATTTACATTGGGCTATGAAATGAATAAAGTGAAAGGCAAAGGTTTGAAATTGAATGAAAAGTAGAAGAATTAAAGTGAGATGAAAAGTACATGTTTGAGCTACTTGATTTGGAACAAAGTTTTTATTGAGAACTTTCATTTAGAATTGGAAGTCTTATATATATGAATTGCTTATTTACAAGTTATTTTATATGATAGTGACATTGATAAATCAAAGTAGTTTTAATCAATCTTTCTTATGACACTTATATTTTATTTATGTGATATTTTGATAAATATATATTACTGATTTTACTTTATTTGTTATTATTATTAGAACTTAATGCCTCACTTAGTATATTCTTAGCGTGTGATGATTTTCACGTGTAGATAAAAGTAAGCAATCATAGTAAAGAGCTAGTCCCGACATCAACTTTTGAAGATCATATATGCTCCAGAATCAGTATGACATCTTTTGAAATGATGATTATACTAGTTGGCATGTATACTAAATGGTATGATACTTAAAAATAGTTATGTTGGAATTTGGTTTTGATAGGTAGTGTTTATTATTACTGTTTAAGATGAGTTGATTAATATTTTTGTTAAAATGATTCTTAATGTTATTGAAAAGAAATATTTTAAGACCTTAGATAATAATTGAATTGTTTTAGAAAGAAATAAAATTTTACTAGTTTTTGAAAAAGGGACTATACTACGTGACATGGTATTACAATGTCGGTCAACCTATTGGCCCAGAAGCACATCTTCTATCCAGTTAATTAGGCATTGTTGCACGTAATTCTAATCTTTTACCGATCAATTATGAGTCATGGCGT